>NC_042628.1:40236713-40553436 GCF_901001135.1 Rhinatrema bivittatum
CCTCTATAGTTAGGCCTAAATCTGGCTGACCCAGCGCTCCCCATCCCTCCCCCAAAGCCCTGATTCTAAAGGAACCCCCTAACCCTCCAGAACCCCACTCCCACCTGCTTGATCTTCAAAAAGATTTTTATTGAGACTGGGAGGGAGGAAGAGGGATCAGATGGATCTTCGGGCCCACATTTTTATCGAGATCTAGAGGGAAGGAAGGGGAATCTCTGCCTTGTGGGGGGAGGGGGATGGGAGTCTGCTAAAGGAAAGGATTTAGCTGGTTAATGTTGACTTTCAGCACCTAGGTGTCTAAGTAACCTAAATCCAGGCAGCTATGTTTTAACCATCTAGGTTTAGAGGGATTTTCAAATGAACTCAAGTGCTTAAGTTTACGGATGAAAAATTCCCCTAAATGTTGGTGGCCAAAATTTCACTGCCCAGGTCAGGCACGCAGCATTTTTTTGCATTAAATACACCCCTAACATGAAGAGACATATGATACACCTATATGGTTGGCCCTTGAGGAGATTATGGTGGACCCACTCTGCCTGTTCTTGTTTAGGAAATGAAGTAGTTCTGTAGCATATAAATAAATCATAAATATACCTCAACCTGATTTTTTTTCAGCGAGAGAACTCAGATCCAAACTATAAGCCAGTATCCAGTGCCTGAGCCATTGAAAGAATTGTGGTTCAAAAAAAAAAAACCAAACCCAAACTTTTGGCAATCCATTAAAGGTCAGACACTCCACTGAACACCTGACCAAATACCCAGCCATACCAATTAATGGTCTTCTTATTAATCATTAATTGTGGGTAATTGCAAATGGGCATTGTTTTAGAGAATATTCCTATGTAAATAATGAAATGTTTGCAAAGTAGCTTTGATGACAAGATGATTCTCCCATAACTATACCAACACCCATGGTCTTCAACCAAAATAACATTTCACAATCAGTGGCGTCGAAGGCGGCTGATAGGTCCAGTGAGACTAATGGGCAATTCTGACCTGCACCCAAGTTTTTCTGAAAATCATTCATCAGTGCCAGAACAGTAGTTTCTGGGCTGGGTCCTGTCCGGAAACCAGCTAATCCTGATGCTAGAAAATTACAATTTGCTAGATAGTCAGACAGTTGCTGCTTAACTGCCCATTCAATCAGTTTTCCAATAAACCATAAATGTGAGGTGGGGTGGAGTCCTGACAATTCTGTATAGTCCAACCCTTTTTTCAAAGTTGGAAAAACAACAGCCTCCTTCAGCTGCTTAGGAAGGCAGCCCTCTTTTAGACAAGTGTTTATAATTAATTGAAAATAATGGAGGAGAATTTCTCCTTCTCCTATGAAAAGGAGGGATGATGTCCGCTAGCGACCTTAAGTGGCTGACAGCAGATATTGCGTTTATTTTTGTGAAAAAGAACAAAAGTACTAGACTGAAGAACTTCATCATCCGTAGAAGGATTAGTCACCATGTCTTTATTTAAAATCCAGTTAGCGTAGGCTCTAATTTACGTATCATTTAATGGCAAAGAATTATGTATGTTTTTGATTCTGGTATCAAAAAAGGAGGCTAAGCCCATTTGCTTTCCCCTCATCAATTGTAGGGCAAAAAGTACTCAGTTGAGATTGCCATGGATTTTTTTTATATTTTGTACAATGTGAACGAGATCTCAGAGTCTATTAATGGGGGGGGGGGGTAGTTAATTTCATAGCAAAATAGGATTTATTTTTTTTACCTCTAATTGTTGCTTACAGACATATCTATCAGATTAAGATGGTCATTTCCAAAGGGGAGCGCAGACGCACATTGACATGTGTGCGTCAGTGCGCATCCAGGGGTGCGTCAATTTTAGAAGATACGCGCACATACATGCAGATGTTATAAAATAGCCTGGGCGTGCATATGTGTGCATTCTATTTTGAAACTGGGCCTGCATGACCGGATATGAGCCACACACATATGGGAAAATGTTATTACAGGCGCGTGCCCATGCCACAACCAGTTTCCCCAGTTCATCCATCAGTTCACACAGTGTAGAGCTAGGTGCTCCAAACCTCCCTGGTTTAATAACATGCACCCCCCAGTTACCCCAGACCCTTTAAAACCCTCAGGGGCGGCTTTCTTTTTTTTTTTAAACTTACACTCTTCCATAGCAGAAGTAAACTTATGCAGCACTGGACCTAGGCGCATAGATACTTGTGCACAGTCACATCTCGTGACCTTGCACTGGAATGCCAATGCTCTGCCCAAACCATGCCCATTTTTGAATCGGCATGAGATACTCATGCATCGGAATATGCACACACATGTAGGTGGCTTTTAAAATCGCTGGGTGCACACATGTCCTACATGCACGCACATCTTCCGATATTGGCACACATCTCTAAGCTTGTGATTTACACCATTGTCTCTTGAATTTCCTGTTTTGGCATCTCATTTCTCTTATTTCATCATTAAACCATGGGGTGTACTTATTTGATTTTATGGCCCAAGTCTTAAGTGGGGCAATATGATTTATAATCAAGGCCATTTTTGTATTCCATTAATCTATCTGGTCTTCTACTGAACCCAGTAGAATCAATGATTAATTTTATCCAAGACAAAGTCAAGTCTATTATTAAGCAGTATTAGCAAACTGGGGGTGACTGACTAAAGGAACCTCTAAGTGAAAATGCTACTAGAAAATGGTCAGTTCAGCCAATTGGTGCTATTTTTAAATCTGGAGCAAGATTTAGCTTACCTGAATTGCACAGTAATTCTAAATCAAGTCTACAGCATTTAATGTGAATAGGAGACGTCACCCATTGTAAAAAGCCTAAATCTGATAGGTAAGTAAGGAAGAATAGAAAACGTAATCTTCAGTGCAGACAAATGCATATGAGACTAACTCCTCTTGCACAACAAATCACCTCTGGTCCTCTTGGACCCAAAGAAGACTCCCAAATCCCAGAAGCCTGGGAAATCCATCCTTGAATCCCAGCCACCTTTCTAGGATATGAGATGGAAGAGAAGAACAAGAGCCAGAGTGGGTACATAGTTATATAGAAACATATTACCTGTAAGACACCCCCCATCAGGAAGTGTCTGATTCTGACAACCACTACACCTCTACCTTCTGACCTCATAATAGACTTAGTTTTTGGGTACTTGCCAGGTTCTTATGGCCTGGATTGGCCACTGTTGGAAACAGGATGCTAGGCTTGATGGACCCTTGGTCTGATCCAGAATGGCATGTTCTTATGCTCTTATGTTCTTATTCCAGTGTCTGTGGACACTTTTGGGTCACCCTTATACCTGTATCATGGTTTCACCTGCTGTGCACCCTCACTATGCCCTGATTCTACCTGCTCTAATGCCTCCTCACCTTTAGTGAGCTCTGTTCCCAGCTATCCAAGCTGCTGCTTCACTGACAAGCTGACTCAGCAGTTCTTCCATCGATACATCTTCATGGAGTCATTGGCTGACATGGCTACACTTAATTGTTCCTTGCCTTGTGGCCTCCAGGTCTGCTCTTGCCTTGTGTCTTGTCTTGGTCTACTCAGTCCTTTCCTTGCCTTGTGGCCTTTGGGCCTGCTCTTGCCATGTGCCTTATCTTGTGGCCTATATAGGCCTCACCTCACCTAGTGGCCTTCAGACTTTATGCATTGCTGCCTTCAGGCCTCAGTGTTCTCTGTTCTGTGTTGTCTTTTTCTAGTTCTTGTCTAGCCTGTCCTGTCCTGCTCTGTCCAGCCCAGTTCCTAGAATCCATTCCTTGCCATTGCCTTGTCTTGCCCCAGTCTGTACCTAGTCCCAGTCCCTGATCATTCTCCTGCCCAGCCTATGTCTGTATCCAGTTCCAGTCTCCAGCCTGAACCTGTTTTCAGTCCCCAGCCTGTATCTGTATCCAGTCCCTGTCCCTGTTCAGTATCCTGCCCAGCCAGTGTCTGTATTCAGTCCTAGCCCATGCCCAGTATCCAGCCCTCAGTTCCAGCCTGTGTCTGTCCAGCCTCGTCCAGCCTGCTCCAGTATCCAATCCTCAGCTTCCAGCCTGTCTCTGCCACAACATCTAGCCTGCATCTGAACTCAGTTTCTGCCTGTGCCTGCCCGGCCTTGTCCAGCCTCTCCAGCCTCATCCAACCTGTTCTGCCTTATTCAGCCTGACTTACCTTCAACTAGGATGTTCTGCTGAAGAAGCCAAGCCATACCGGCTCGCAGAACCCAAGGGCTCAACCTGAAGGAGAGGGGTCTGGCTAGGCAGAAGATAAACCCCAGTCCAGCCCTATGGTCCTGCTCTGCTCCTGAGGGAGTGTTCCCGTAAGATAAGGCACATGGCAAGAGCAGGCCCAAAGGCCACAAGGCAAGGAAAGGACTGAGTAGACCAAGACAAGACACAAGGCAAGAGCAGACCTGGAGGCCACAAGGCAAGGAACAAGGTAAGCGTAGACATGTCAGCCAAGGATGACTCCATGAAGATGTATCGATGGAAAAACTGCTGAGTCAGCTGGTCAGTGAAACAGCGGCTTGGATAGCTAGGAGCAGAGTTCACTGAATGTGAGGAGGCATCATAGCAGGTAGAATCAGGGCATAGTGAGGGTGCACAGCAGGTGAAACCATGATACAGGTGTAAGGGTGTCCCAAAAGTGTCCACAGACACTGGAATAAGCCTAAGGTTCCTAAGGACCAGCCAGCATGACAACCTGTATTAGAATGCCACCAGGGCATTAGGATTTACATTTTTAGTCCTGTGAAAAGACCCAGAGGATCCAGATTGTCATTAGGGTATGCAGGATTTTGAAAAAGCTCAGCAACAGAGAATCTCTTAACTTCATGCCATTGCAATGCTAATAGCCCAGGTCACATTTTAACAATCCTGGACCCCTTTACTGTGTTCGACAAATAATGAGGCAGACATAAGAATTCACCAAAAGCATATTATACAAGTTGCCACCTTGTGAACAGAGTAGAAACTTCTGTTCCCCATTAACAGCATAGAATTAGATCAGCAAAAGCAGAGAAAGAAGAGTGCTCCCTAATGCCACAGGGCTGTGGTTCGGTATGGTTTGAGAGGGCAGTACCCCCATATTGTCCAGATAGGTTCAGAAAAAAAAAAGTGCCCCTTACTGAGCTTCTATCCCCTCTTCCTTCAGCATCCAGCATTCTCAGGGGTCTCCCATCCAGGCCAGGTCTGGTCCTTACTTAGAATGAGAGCCCTCGCTCATTCCGAGCTCAAGCTTGGCTGAGCACCGGCACAAATCCCATAAAATGTACCACCACCAAACAAACAGAAAACGCCTGCTTCCATAAACAGATACACACAAACCCCTGAAGCAATTATATATCAACCGTTTGACACAAAAGCAAAGCTGCATCTCTGTTTCCTCACTAACACTCCCACGTTCTTCTGAGCGATGTCTCTTCCTTAAAATAAGCATCCTTTATTCTTAGAAAAATCAGCACAACAACTTCACTCCAAGAAGCCTGTGAGGACAAAAAACATCTTGCCTGCCATATGTGAGTCTTAATTACTCCTGTGATTCCCATCAGCTCCTCCACCAGGAATACAGAAGAAATCTGTTCCATGCCCAGTGCAGGAAGACAGAAATGTAAATAAGTAAATGAAGAACAGAAGGGATACTTAGACCTTTGCAAACCTGGAGAGAAAAAAAAAAAAAGGCAACATCCCTGATATGACTGAAAATCACAGTCTAATAGACTCCAAAACGTTTTAACTGAAATAATCGTCTTTTAAGATATTTAGAAATCTGATTACTATCTTTCTGCCTTATCATGATTCTTTCCAAACCCACAACTTTTAATTTTTTTGCTTGCACTGCCAGTAGATCCTGAATGACATTAGAGTTTATATGCATAGGCCAGCCCGATGGGCCAGCTGCAGGAGGAGACCCAGGTTTAGATTTCTAGATACCCTTCACTCCCCTAAATACCCTCCAGCAAGCTGAATGATGCACTGCTTTTTTCCAACACCTTTGCTTTTATACAGATAATGTAATTTGTTTTTGCACATAGATTAGTAAAGTTACCGGATATGCCCGATTTTCAGGGACTGTCCCTGAATTTAAATGTTTGTACCCCAGAAGGGTTACCAACTTTTAAAAATTTAAAAAAAAATGGCCAGCCACACTGCCCTTTCCCCTACCCTCTTCATCTCTCCCTCAACTCCACAGTAATACCCTCCCCCTCCAAAACCGACATGAAGACCTTTTCTTTAGAAACGGAGAACATCCAAGGTCTAACCATAGTGGCAGCAGTCAGACATTATAAGATACCTGGGCTGGAGATGGAGTCAGCGCACTCTCATGTTCTACAGTTACTCCACCCCTCCCGGCTTACATAAGGGAGGTGGAGCCTGGTAGCAGAACGTATGCTGGCTCCCTTTCCGGCCCATGTGCCTTCACAATGTCTCACTGCTGCCACTGCCACTATAATTGGCTCTTGCTCTGGCCCCTGTTTCTAAGGAACAGGTCTGTGGGAGAGAGGAGGAAGAAAAATTGGGGATGGGAGGGTGATCTGTGAAAATGGAGAAGTTAAGTGTGATTGACATTCCTTGATTGACAGTGGTCACGAGAGTATTTATAGGAACAATACGTCACGGTACGTTGAACCATTGACGTACTTAGAGTATTTCTAGTGAAAGACCTTGGTAAAAACGGAAGCTGAAAGTATTTTTGTTAGAGGTATTTCGTCATTAACATGAGAAAAAGGCCGCGAGAAAGTATTGAAGTTGTACAATAATTGTTCTTTTGATCTGGATGTAAATCATTTAGATAAAATCGTGATAATATAAGATTGATTCATTTCCCCTGATGAAGCCTTATTTAAGGTGAAACAAAGAATTCTTTGTTGGGAATTGGCAATTGTCTACAACATTTCTTTGAAGAAGCAGCAGTTGGTTTCAGTATTTAAGAGAAGATTGTAATTCAGCCAGTTTCAATATTCTAGTGAAGATTGCAATAATAACATCATTTTATTGAAGACAATAGTAGTTTTTTATTAAAGAAGTACAACTGAAGCCCCTATTGACACTTTTTGTATAATGGAGTTTTAACATTGAGTATCGTTAGTGGATTGTGTTATGAGATGAATGAAAGTGGTAGGCAGTGTGAGTGTTGAGGTTGATTGTGATAGTTTCTAATGCTATTTATTTCCATTTTCATTTCATGTGTTTTATTTATATTTAAATGTATTGATGAGTGTCTATTGAGATATATATTTACATTTATTATATTGTTACGTTAAATGAAAAACTTCTTGTCATACTTGTTTTGATTAGAATTGTATTTTGAAGTATTTTGTATTTGAATTATTCTCTCTATATTTATAATATATTTATGTTGTGAGAGATATTAGTTGTTTTTCCTGAACATAAGAACTTGCCATATTGTGTCAGACTGAGGGTCTATCAAGTCCAGGGTCCTATTTCCAATCCAGGTCACAAGTACTGGGCAAAATCCCAAACAATAAATAGATCTCATGCTGTTATTGCTCAGTGATAAGTAGTGGCTATTTCCTAAGTCTACTTGGTTAATTACAGTTTGTGCACATTTTCCATGTCATGGACTAGCGGTGGACACACAGCAGCTAACAGTCAGGAACAAGGCATCAGAACAGAATCAAGAGGCAAGAGCATAGTCAAACAAGCAGGGTCAAGGCAGGCAGAGTTCATGCAACTTCAGGGGGCAGGTCAAGGTCAGGACAAGTGGAGATCAATCACAGTCAAGAGGCATGCAAGAAGTCAAGACAGGAAGCAGACAAAGCAGAGTCAAGGGTCAGGCTGGGTCACAGGTGAAAGCAGCAACAAGAACAGTAATGCACAGGAACACATGGAACAAAAAACTGTTGCTCAGGTGGATCAGAAGACTGAGCTTCTTTTATAGGAATGCAATGATGATATCATAAGAGCACATCCACAGGAAATCCTATGCGCTGGGCCTATAAAACTGCTGAGTTGGTGAGGCTCTTTAAGATAGAGCTGCAGATCAGGATGCCAGGAACCATGCTGGACTCAGGATGTTGAGGTATGGCATGCTGCTGTACAGCATCCTGAGATCAGTTTCATATTATAGTACCCCCCCCCCCCCCCATCTTAGGGTCTCCACCCCAGTGGCCCCTCCAGGCCATCTATTCTTGGACTTATGAGGAAAGAGACGATGGAACTTCTGGACCAGAATGAGGGTATTGAGATTCTCAGTCGGTTTCCAGGATTTTTCCTTGGGACCATAGCTTTTCCAGTCCACTAAATAATAACATTTGTTTCTCACTATTTTGTAGCCAGAGGTGTCATTAATTTCAAACTCCTTTTCTGAGTGAGCGTGGAGAAAGGTTTCCTAATAGAGTATCTGTTGAGGTTCAGAGGTTTGAACAGAGAGATGTGGAACGAGTTACAGATACCTGGGGGGGGATCTTAATAGTCACTGGGTTTATTTGCTTTTTGACCTGATAAGGTCCGATGAATCTAGGAGTGAATTTATGCAAGGGCACCTTCAGCTGGATGTTCTTTGTGCTAAAGCCAGACCTTGTACCCAGGATTAAATTGGGGAGCAGGTCTATGCTTTCTGTCAGCATTCTTCTTGAAGCAGTCAGCCTCCTCCCCGAAAAGGATCTGAGTCTCCACGCTCACTGTAGGTTGGCAGAAAGATGGTCTGCCACTGGGATGTCTGTGGGCATATGGAGAAGTAGAGGCACTCTAGGGTGTTGGCCATACACGATATAGAAAGAAGACGATCCTAAACATTAACTGGCATGGTTGTTGTAATAGAATTTGGCCCATGGAAGTAGTTACACCCTACTGGGGTGTAACTACTTCCCAGATCCTACTTCATCAGATCCTATGTTGGGTAGGCAGTTATCCTGCCTACCCAACATAGGATCTGATGAAGCCCTCTAAGATCTGATCATTAGACCAAGGGTGATAAGCAGAAGGAAAGCCTAGTGTCACTTCCAACTATTTACAGAGGGCCCACCAAAACCTTGAAGTGAACTGAACTCCATGGTCACTGAACTCCCATGTTCTGGGAGTCCATATAGGCAGAATATATGCTGCAAAAAGTGGTGGGAGAGGCCCAGTGCTGTGGGTAAGGTTTCTAGAGGGATGAAATGGGCCATCTTGGAAAACTGATCCACAACCACTCAGATAACAGTGTGCCCTGCCGAGGGGAGCAAGTCCATAATAAAATCCATGGATATATGAGTCCAAGGTTTCTGGGGATGAAGTAAACCTGCCACTGGTCATTGGTGGGTGGTTTTATTTTACATACAGTTATTGCAGGCAGAAATGTAAGTCTGCACCTCTTTGACCAAGTTGAGCCACCAGTAGTTACGTGAGATGAGGTCTATGGTTTTACGGATACCCTGGTAGCCAGCCAAACTGGGCCCATTTCAGGACTCTCCACTAGGCCATCAGACATGAACGTCTTACCAGGAAGAATTCTGGACAGTGCCATGGGAGTGACAGCAACAATCTTGGCCAGATCGATGAGATGTTGAGGGGTGTTGAAGAGGTCTATGGAGTTGAATGATCTGAATAGGTTAGCCACTTTATTTTTCTCCACCAGGAGGAAATTAAGCGGAAGTCAAATTTGGCAAAGAATAGAGACCATCTAGCCTGTCGAGGGTTGAGTCTTCTAGTGGTTTGTAGATATAGCAGGTTTGTATTGTCTGTAAAGATGGCAAAAGTATGTAAATGCCCTCCAGCAGGAGCAGCCACTTTTCCAAGACTAATTTAATGGTGAGTAGTTCCTGATCATCAATACCATAAATTCTTTTGGCTGGAGAGAATTTTCTCAAGTAAAAGGCTCAGAGTAATAAGTCTGCTTTTGGGGACAGACTGGGAAAGTATGGCCCCTACTCCAACCAACTTCCAGAAAGAATGGCTGCATGGGTGTCTCTCAGACCGGCAAATACACTGTCAGTGGCCAATCTTTGGCACTTGCCACTTTCTTGGTAAAGTGCGGTAATGGGGGTGATAAGGGTGGAATAGTGAGAGATAAATTGCCTGTAGTAGTTGGAGGAGCCCAGGAATTGCTGAGTTGCTTTGAGGACCATTGGCCATGGCCAATCTGTGAAAGCAGAGCATATGGAGGATCCATTTGTAGGCCCTGTGTTGATATTATATACCACAGGACTGGGAGTTCAGTCTGTTCAAAAGCGCATTTCTCCAATTTGGCAAGAAGGGCATGTTCCCTTAACCACTGAAGCACCATTTTGACATGCGAGGAGTGGGAGTGAAGACTGGGTGAGTAGATCAGCATGTCATCCAAATATACTATTATGCAAGTATATAGTAAGTCTGAATAGGTCATTGACAACATTTTGAAAAACTGCTGGGGCATTATAGAGGCCAAAGGCATCACAAGGTGCCTTCTCTCGTATTAAAAACAGTTTTCGTGGGTCCTTGAGCCAGGCAATTTTTCTACTGCTTTTTGGTGAGACATTTGCCTCTTTAAACCCCAAGTAGCATTCCATTTCCAGCTGGAGAAGAGGCTGTGCAAGACCTGGACCTAGACTGTCTCTGGGTATGGACTCCATGAGTTCTCCAGGCCATGATGGAAGGGATCTAGCAAGTCTTAGCAAATAGTAACAGTGAAGGAGAACAATTGGGGGCCTCAAAACTAATGGAACAGGCTGTATTGATGAAACCTTAGAGACTCTTTAATCTGCTATTGCAGGTTTGGAGAAGAGTTTGACCCCCTAAGAAGGACAAAATGATATCTTTAGTTACTGTTTTGACTATTGGAGGCAAGATGGAAGAATGGTAGTGGTCGTGTTTACCTACTGTCCTGTGCTTGTTTCCTACTTTGGTTTATTTCCTTCAAGATTACACATTCCAAGTGAAAGGGTAAGGTGAGGATCTACTCTCGAGAAACCCTCTTCCTTTCAGGCCAGCAATTGATGACATCTTATGCGTCCCCACTTGCAGCAATGCAGGTTGCTGATGAGCCCGGTGTGTGCCATAATGAGGGAGCACCACATTCACCTCTGGAGGAAGCATCCCTGAGCCCTGATCATCGAATCCCGCCGGCACAGAGAAGCATTCTTTCCTCCAGTCCTGTAGCGCAAAGCGATAGCGTGGCTGATGTGACTGCATTGGAGGAGTCTTTAAAATGTGAACAAATGACTACTGATTTTGATGGCCAAGTTACCAAAATTAATTCCAAGATTTCAGCTATTTAGGATAATATTAATGATATACAAGCCTTAATTTAGTAACTGTGAAAGATCGTAATGCACTTTCCAGACAGATTTAATATCTTGAAAATAACATGAAACAATTCATTTTTTTAATTTCCCCAAGGTCTTGGGGGAAATTCTTCATGTGACCTTAAAGAAGTATTTTCAAGAAGTCTTAAAATTTCCATCTGACCAATTGCCATCTGTTAATAAGTCATATTTTCTTCCTATGAGCTCTTCCGCTATTTCCCAGCAAAATATAAATGTTCATCCTTCTCTAAATCTAACCAATTTCCATGAAAATTCCACTCTTGAAATTGTTGAATGTAGTACTTTGCTGGTTTAATTTATTTCTTCTCAAGATCTAGGTAATGCAATGTGAAAGTATTTTAGGAATCTTTCTACTTGCTTTATGATCAGCTGGTGTGGATTTTTCCTGATTTTGCTCTAGTCACCCAAGAGAGAAAGAAGAGTTATCCTGCCCTTCAGCAAGAAGCCATAGCCTTAAGTTGTACTTTTTTAACTCCATTATCCCTATAAATGTGTCAACAAGCTTCATAATGAGTGCTTCATTTTTTTCTCTCCAGAATAACTAAGACTGTTTTTTGATTCCAGAAGGCTTGTAACATCTTCTCCAATGTCTATTTAATTAATAAAGGTTTTTGTTATTTGGCTGTCAGCTACATGTTAAGCCGATTTCTTTTAATGTTCTCCTATGTCTCCATGAGTTTTCTGCTTTCTCTTCATTATTGAAATGCTTGGTAATGGATGACAGTATTTCTTTATAATTTTGTAATGATTTTGATTTATCCCTTGACTTTTTTCTTTATACTTCAGCCCAAGTATACTTTATACTTCAGCCCAAGGAATGGGATGTTTACTAATCTCTTAACCCGCCATATCTTATTTATATGTTGTTATTTATTTATTTATTTATTTATTTAAAGTCTTTTTTATACCGAAGTATAGCAAAAAATGCCTTCACTCCGGTTTACAGAATAACAACTTGATACATACAACGAGTTTGATACATATAACTAATAATATGAAATTAATTGTTAATTCCGCTCTGCCTACTTCCTGGCTACTATAGCCCCCAAGTTCAATGCCCTTGTTATATGTAACTTTGCTTGTTTCAGCCTTCTTGTTTGGTTACACTTGTTAATCCCCTAAGTTCCATGTAAACCGGCCTGATGTGAATTCCATTCGTGAAGTCCGGGATAGAAATATATATTAAATAAATAAATAAATACTGGAACCCATATGGTTCTGTAGCAAAGTTAATTATTTGTTATATATTTGAAAATTCATAAATAAAATAATTTTTAGAAACAACTATTATAACCAACAATCGTTCTCAACATATTAAAAGGCCCGTGCCCAGGGACGCAGCTATTTTATAACATATGTGCGTATATGTGCACACATTATAAAATAGTCTGGCTGTGTGCACACAAGTGCATCTGATTTTAAGTGGACTCGTGCCTATGCATGCAAAAGCCGCATCTACTGTGTAAGTGGGGAAATTTTTAAAAGGATGCTCACCAACGCCGTTGCCTATTTTATCAGTTTCTCTCCAGTTTGCCCAATTACCAGCTAGGTCTTTCAAACCGCCCAGTTACCTTTACACCCCTCCACCCTCTCCATAGCAGAAGTAAAGTTACACGGCAAGGAACCTCGGTGCATGTCGGATCACATTAAGCATTTACGCACTAACTTCTGGTTAAAGTCTTGAACCGGACACGTACCACCGATGATGCCCTGCCCAGGCCATGCCTCGCCCCTTTCTGAAAAGTTACAATATGTGCACGCAGCGGCATTTATGCGCGTATCCGGGCAGCTTTTAAAATCCGCTCAGCACACGCAAGCCCGACATATTCATGCATCCCCTAATTTCGGCATGCACTGGGCTTTTAAAATTCACCTTTAAGGAATTACCATTAGATACTACCATAAGAAACTTGCTAGGCAGATTGGATGGACCATTTGGTCCTTTTCTGCCATCATTACTATGTTACTATGTAAAAACGAAAATTGGGACATATTGAAAATTCACTTTAAAGTTTGCATGACTCAGACTTAGCTCTGATAAAAGATAACCAGATGATACATTGTAAATCAGAAAATCTAAAAAATGTTTCTAGAAGATTTAATCTTTAATTCCTCAATTTTCCTAAAAGCTCCTTAATTTCATGTCTTGAAATGTTGAAAGGCTTTATACAGAGCTGTTGAATGTACCTAAAACAATGTTTCCTTCTATTGCTAAAATATATTACCTGTCTGTGTGAGGAGTAGATCATTCTCTTCCTAGGGAATCTAATGAGATATCAAATATTCACTTATCAGGCTATTTGGAACAATCTCAGGAAAAATTTAAGCAGAGAACTACATTGTTAGTCAGTTTTATACTGGAAACAGATAAGCAAAGGACGCTTAGATTTTTTTTCGTTTGAAAGATAAGATATTTCTTGGTCTAAAATTGCAATTTTTCCTGATGTTGCCAAAGAAACGTTAACAGAGATGAAAAATGTTTCTTCACTATAAATAGAGAGCCATTGCCCTGGGTGCCAGCTTTTACAATTTCCGTGTAAATGTTCTGTTAAATTGGAAAGGGTAAATATATCTTCTTTGAACCTGCACAGCTTGAGGGATTCATCCAGAATAGGATCCCATCTAGAGTGACTGAATCCTAAGATGTCTCTGAATTTTGCCCATTATAAGAGTTGACATTTGTTCTTTTTTTTTTGGGGTCTTTATTTCTTCATTTTTTTTTCTCCCCTAGTTGTGGTCTTACTAATGGAAGATTATAGTTAATGTATTACTGATTTCTATATTCTATTCATTTATTTCTTTACTGTAATCTGTCATTTTCTGAAATCTCAAGCTGAGTGTTTTATTTATGTTGAAAAGCATAATAAAGATTAAATTTAAGAAGAAAAAAGCAGTTTTCTACTTGTTAACGTCATATATCTGTATAAGGTTATTCATTCCCCACAGATCCAACTTAGTGAAGATGGTAGCTTCTTGCAACCGGCCAAGCAGTTCTGATATTACTGCCAGGGGATATTTATTTTTTATGGTGATGTCATTTAAACCTTGGTAGTCAATATATGGATATAGTGACCCATCCTCTGTGCCCACGAAGAAGAACCCAGCAGCAGCGGGAGAAGAGAATGGTCTGACAAACCTTCTCTTGAGGTTCTCCCAGATGTATTCTGACATAGCCTTGGTTGCTGAAATGGACAAAGAGTAGATTTCACCACAGGTGGTATCTTACCCAGCATTAGGGCATAGGAAATGAGGAGGAAGAGACTCAACCTGTTTTTTTTACTGAAAAAGTCCACAAAAGAGATGGGTGTGGGTAATCCTGGAGGGATGCAGAGGCCTTTGTGCCAAGCTGCCTGGAAGGGCACACCGGAAGTAGGCAAGTTTGAAAACAGTGAGCACTCCAGGAGAGGATCCCGCTGTTTTCCCAATCCACGACTGAGCAATGATGTCGTAGCCAGGGGCAGACCAAGTAATATGAGATTGACGAACTTCCGGAACACGAAGAATGAAATGTGTTCCTCAGGTAAAAGTCCCCGTAGACACACACCATGCATACAGGATTGTTCAGCAGTACTAGTGGTATCTGGAATTCCTTCACTAGAGCTTTGACAATGAAGTTGCCTGCCACGCCAGAATGCAAGAAGGCCTCTGCAAAGAATCTCTTATGTCTGGAGCTCAACTGAACAGTTAAAATAATTTTTGTGGGGGAGTGGTGTGGGTATTGCCTAGGATAGCTTCCCTCATTAACCCTAGGCATGAGTGTTTTCTGACCACAGGGCACGAGGCACCATAATGGCCCTTGTCCGCACAGTATAAGCATAGGTTGAGCAATTGCAGCTGGCATTTCTCTTCTTCCAAGAGCTTGTCATGAGCCAACTGCATGAGTTCCTCCTCTGAGGTTAGCTGTGATGGAGACTGGATAGGGGGTCAACATCTGTCTCTGAAACCTGGGAGCCAGGCGGCCACAGCATCAAGGTGAGTCCATTCTTAGGATCTTTCCTGGAACTGGATGTCAACCTTCACAGCCAGGGATATAAAGTCATCCAACTTGGTGGGGACAACACAGCCTGTCAGTTCATTCTTGATTCAGTCCGACAGACCTTGCCAAACCACAGCCACCTGTGTTTCATCATTCCAGGAGAGCTCCAAGGCCAAGGTGCAAAATTGTACTACGTACTGTAGCACCATCATAGACTTGTTTCAGGTATAGTAGCTTGGAGTTCCTGAATTGAGTTAGAAACTTTTGCAGATCAGTAAGACTGGACTCATTTCTTTCCTATAGAGAGGAAGCCCATGCCAGGACCTGGTAAGAGAGTAGAGAGATTATAAAAGCTAATTAGACTCATTATGATGTGAAGTTGGCTGGCTGAAGCTCAAAATGGATCAAGCATTGATTAATTAAACCCCTGTAGGTCTTAGGGTCGCCCTCATATTGGGGCAATAGGAGCAATTATAGTGCAGTGGTGGGCTGCAAGGAAGTGGGAGCAGTGACTGGTCAAGGCATGGCTAGGGGTGGCATAGCTATTACTAGTGATGACTGAAGCTTGTTCAATTGCAGAGACAGGTCCTGCAGGACACCAAGAATGTGGTCTTGGTTCTTTTCTTGCTGCAGAACCATCTGCGAGAGACCCCACAGAAAGTCCAGCAGGGGAACATCAGTTGCATCCATGGCCTGAGCAAATTGTCATGGACTAGAGGTGAACACACAGCAGCTGATGGTCAGGCCCAAGGTGCCAGAACAGAATCATAAGGCAGAAGCACAGTCAGACAGGCAGGGTCGAGGCAGGCAAAGGTCATGCAACATCAGGGTGCAAGCCAAAATCAGGGCAGATGGAGTTCACTCACAGTCAAGAGTTGCTTCTTGACTGTGATTGAACTCAGGACAGGCAGCAGACAAGGCAGAGTCAAGAGTCAGGCTGCGTCATATGTGAGAACAGCAACAAGAATAGTAATGCAAAGGAACACATGAAACCAAAACCTGTTGCTCAGGTATTGGCTCAGAGGACTGAGATTCTTTGATAGGACGGCAGTGATAATGTCATCAGGAAGCGCCCACAGGAAATCCTGTGCGCTAGGCCTATAAAACTGCTGAGTTGGTGAGACTCCTTAGACAGAGCTGCAGGATGCATCCGATGATCAGGATGCCAGGAACCATGCTGGACTCAGGACCTTGAGGTACAGAATGCTGACTGCTGTACAGCATCCTGTGGTTGCCAGCATATTACACTTCAGCAGTGAGTTCCAGAACTTAATTGTGCGCTGAGTGAAAAATATTTCTGACATATTTGTTTTGAATATGCCACGTACTAACTTCATGGAGTGTCCCCTACTGTTTATATTTTTGAAAGAATAAACAACCGATTTATATTTATCCATTCTATTCCACTCATGATTTTATAGACCCCCTATCATATGCCCCCTCAGCCATCTTTTCTCCAGGCTAAATAGCCCTAACCTCTTTAGCCTTTCCTCACAGGAGAGTGGTTCCATCCCTTGCATAATTTTTGTCACCCTTCTCTGTATCTTTTTCAATGCAACTATATATTTTTTGAGATGCAGCAACCAGAATTGCACACAATTCTCTAGGTGCAGCCTCACCATGGAGCGATACAAAGGTATTATGACATTCCCTCTCTTCTGAAAAAGGCGGTGATTAAACCTCTTTTGAAGAAGGACAATTTAGATCTGAGGATTTGTAAAAACTATAGACCATTTCCAATTTACCGTTCTTGGGTAAGATTTTAGAGAGATTATTTTTTATGCAAATTTCAGATTATTCGATGGAAAATAATGTTATGGACAATGCTCAGGAAGGATTCAGAAAAAAAAATTGTAGTACAGAGACTTTAATGATTTCTTTGAGAGAAAAACGTCTCTTAGCTTTGGATAGAGAAGAAACATCTTTATTAGTTTTGATGGATCTGAACAGTGCGTTTGACCTTGTAGATCATTCGATCCTATTGCACTGGTGTAAACTGATGGGAATTAAAGATCAGGCTTTGGAATAGTTATCAAGCTTTTTGGACTCAAGAGAACAATTTGTAGTTTTCCAAGATAAGTCTTCGTTCTCTTATAAAAGTCGGTTTGAGGTACCTCAGGGTTCAACCCTTTCTCCTCTTCTTTTTAATTTGTTTCTGGCTCCGCTAGGAAATTTGATAAGATCGTTTGGGTTTTGTCCATTTATTTACGTGGATGACATTCAAATTTTGGCCCATTTTGAAAATTTGTTATCAGATAAAATAAACTTTTGAAACAGCTGTCTCCAAACTATTGCTCAGTGGTTTGTGGAGAATAAACTGGTCCTTAATTCAGATAAGACAGAAGTACTGAAAATTGGATTAAGAGAGCTGCTATTGAATCTTACTTTGAATGGATCTCAGTTAGTCAAAAAAGATTTTGTTAAATCTCTGGGAGTGATTCTTGATGCAGATTTCTCTTTTGAAAATCATATTGCCTATGTGGCACATAATGTTTATCCAAAATTTAAAATGTTGAGACAATTGAAACCATTTTGGGGTTTGAAGGCATTTAAAGCAGTTGTTTATCCACTAATCCTATCCTCATTGGATTATTGCAATGCAATTTTTATGGGTTTACAAAGTAAATTTATTCGTAAATTACAAGTGATTGAGAATACTGTGGCAAGAATTATCCTGAGTAAGTCGGATAGAAGTCCTGCTGAACCATTATTATATGAACTACACTGGTTACCAATTGTGGACAGATCTATTTTTAAGGACTTGGTGCTGGCATTCAAAGTATTAAATGGCATGGATTCCCCTTCTTTACAGGGAATCCTAGAGTGAAATAACTCAAAAAGAAATCTACGTTCAACAGGTGGATGGTATTTAAGATTGCCCCCAGTGAAAAAATGTAAACATCTACGTTTGGGTTGTAGGTCATTTGCTAATTCTATTCCTAGTATATGGAATATCTTACTAGGGAAGTGAGAGAAGAGAACAATTTGTTAAGATTCCGAAAAAAACTAAAAACCTGGTTTATGTCAACAAATAAGTGGATGTATTAGTTTTTTGACAGGAGGGCAGTTGGTTTAAATTGTCAGTTAGGAAATAAAGTCCTGATTAAAAAAGATAATAATCCTGACTTCCTATACATTATTTTCTATTTGTGTTTGTTTGAATTGTGTGTGTTTTTATAATTTTATGAACATTATTATTGTATTTATGTTTTTTAGTTTGAATATTGCTTTGGGCGATAAGATTTTATCTGGAAAGTGATTCATAAATGCTAATAAGTAAATAAATAAAATTCTCCATTTTATTCTTCATTCCTTTCCTAATAATTTCTAACATTCTGTTTGCTTTGTTAACTGCCCCACACACTGAGCCAAAGATTTCAAAATATTGTCCACCAGGACACCCAGATCCTTTTCCTGGGTGGCAATGCATTTGTCCACATTAAAATTAATCTGCCATTTGAAGGCCTAGTCTCCGGTCTCACAACTTCCTCCTGTAGTTTTTCATAATCTACTTGGTGATGTAACAACTTGGAATAATTTTGTGTCATCTGCAAATTTGATCACCTCACTCGTTGTTCCCTTTTCAAGATCATTTATAAATAAATTAAAAAGCACAGGTCTCAGTACAGATCCATGAAGCATTCCGCTGTTTACCCTTCTCCACTGAGAAAATTGATCATTTAGACCTACTCTCTGTTTCCTATCTTTTAACTAGTTTACAATCCACAATGAGGAATTGCCTATTATCCCGTGACATTTTAATTTTCTTAGGAGTCTGTCCTGGGGCATTTGTCAAACGCGTTCAGAAAATCCACATACACTACATCCACTGGTTCACCTTATTCACATGTCTATTTACCCCTTCAAAAAATGTAGTAGATTCATGCTGAGTCAAAATTTCCCTTGTGTAAATCCATGTTGGCTGTGTCCTATTAAACCATGTCTTTCTATATGTTCTGTGATTTTGTTCTTTTGAATAGTTTCCATGATTTTCCCCGCACTGAAATCAGGCTCACTGGTCTATAATTTCCTGGATCACCCCTGGAGCACATTGACTTCCCTTTAGTCTTTGGGTACAATGGATGATTTTATTGATAGGTTACAAATCTCTAGTAATAGATCTCCAATTTCATTTTTTAATTCTTCCAGAACTCTGAGGTATATACCATCTAGTCTGGGCAATTTGCTATGCTTTATTTTGTTAATCTGCCTTATTACATCTTCCAGCTTAATTGTGATTTGTTCTGAATTATCACCATTGAAAGCAGTTTCTGGCTTGGGTATGTCCCCAAAATCCTTTTCAGTAAACACCAAAACAAAGATTTAATTTAGTCTTTCTGCAATTGTCTTATCTTCAATAAGTGCCCCTTTAACCCCTTGATCATCTAACAGTTCAGCTAACTCCCTCACAGATTTCTTGCTTCAGATATATTTTAAAAAGTGTTTATTATGAGTTTTTGCCTCTATGGCCAGCTTCTTTTCAAATTCTCTTTTAGTCTGCCTTGCCATTTAACTTGCCAAGGCTTATGCTTTTTCTTGTTTTCTTCAAATGGATCCTTTTTCCAATTTTTGAAAGAAGTTTTTTTGGTTAAAATAGCCTCTTTCACCTCACCTTTTAACCATCCCAGCAGTCATCTGGCTTTACTTCTGCTTTTTTAATCCATGGAATACATCTGGATTGGACTTTCAAGATGGTATTTTTAAACAATGACAGTGTCTGATGTAAACTCTTTGGACCGAATTTTTAAAACGTTGCTCGTGCTAAAAATCCCATATATGCAAGTATGTGGGTTGTGCGTGAGTAACACATATTTTAAAAGCTGGAAGTTACACGTGTGTGATTAACAAAAAAGGGGTGGGGTTGAGGGCAGGGCATGGGTGTGCTGGGGCGGGACCAGCAGTTACCTGCATAAATCCATATTTTAAAACCTTAGGCCACATGGTGCAGCAGCTTGTTAGCCACATAAATTGACTTTTGCTTCTGATGAAGAGCAAGTCTAGAGAAATTGTATTTTAGGGCTTCCACAACAGGGTGAGGGGTCCGGGTCAACTGGGGGTGTGCAGGATGAAGAACTAGAGGGGTCTGGATGACCTCAAGATACACTGGTCAAACACATGGACCAATTGTCCCTCACACAAGCATGGATTGACCAGAGGAAGGTCCTGTCAGACAAATCTGATTGATTTTTTTGACTGGATGACCAGAGAAATGGATCGAGAAAGAGCTCTCGATGTCATCTATTTGATTTCAGCAAAGCTTTTGATAACGTCCCATATAGGAGGCTTGTGAACAAAATGAGAAGTTTCGCAGTGAGCACCAAGATGATGGAGTGGATTGCAAACTGGTTGACTAGTAGGAGACAACGTGCAATAGTAAATGGAACCTACTCTGAAGAGAGAGCCATGATACGTGGAGTGCCACAGGGATCAGTATTAGGACCAGTTCTGTTCAATATCTTTGTGAGTGACATTGCGGACGGGATAGAAGGTAAAATTTTTCTTTTTAAGGATTGATACCAAGATCTGTAACAGAGTGGTCACGTCGGAAGGAATAGAGAGAATGAAAAGTGATTTACGAAGGTTCGAAGAGTGGTCGAAGGTTTGGCAGCTGGGATTCAATACCAAGAAGTGCGAAGTCGTGCATCTGGGATGCAGTAATCCAAAAGAGCGGTATAAGATGGGGGGAGGGGGGGTGGAAGGCTGTTATGCACGGACCAAGAGAAGGATCTTGGGGTGATAGTGTCTGGGGACCTGAAGATGGCAAAGCAATGTGAAAGACAATAGCTAAAGCCAGAAGATTGCTGGGCTGCATAGAAAGAGGAATAACCAGTAAGAAAACGGAGGTGGCTAACTTTAGGACAGGTGTATGGGCCGACCAGACATAGCCGGCTAAGTTATCCAGCTAACTCTGAATAATGGAATTAGCCGGTTAACTTACTTGACTAACTCAACACCTCCCTGTTATGCCCCCGGAAAGTCAGCTAAATTCTAGCTGGCTAACTTATTAGCCGGATAAGTACCCAAATATTCATTTAGCCAGCTAACTTCTGTATTAGCCAGCTAAATGCTTCTGAATATGGACCTCCGCGTTATTAAAATAAATAACAGTAAAATAAAATTACAGTTACAGGAAGAGCAATAACAGGGACAAGCTTCAGAAATTGGTGCTGATGCACATTGTTCCTGGTCAGATTACATTTTTGGCCTGGTGACAGAATGCCACTTATTTTGCTGCTCTAGCTCTGTTTTTCCTGTTTCCCTTAGGATTATACAGAGTTCTTCCTGTTCATTCTTTTGTGTGAAGCATTATTCCAGAATTGTGGTTGCTTCCCTGCCTCCAGCAGCCGATTACAGCTGGCAAACTGCATAAGCCAATTAACCGTGAAAAGCAGAAAAGCGGTAGCAGCTCAGAAATGCTTCCTCCTGGCCTGGCCCATGGCCAGAGATGGGTACGGTGGGTGTCTGCCTCAGGCTATAGGCCAGAGAGAGGGTGCAAGCCTGTGGATATATTACTGGAGGGGTCCGGCCAGCTGGCTGTGTCATCAGAGGGGAACCAACCCCCAGATGCCCAGAATGCTGTTCAGCCGGCAATGGTCCTGCTTCCAAAGTTGAAACAGACATGAGAAGAGGAGTTGAGTAAGGGGGTGGGGGAATGATAGCTGAAAGAGCAAAGATTGTGAGAGTGGAGGGAGGGGGGGTCAGAGAATAAGGGAGGGAGATGAAAACAAGGAGGGGGCTGAAAGAGCAAGGGTTGTGAAGAGAGGTAAGAAGGAAGGGGAGGATGGAGGGAGG
This sequence comes from Rhinatrema bivittatum, assembly GCF_901001135.1. Classification (NCBI taxonomy): domain Eukaryota; kingdom Metazoa; phylum Chordata; class Amphibia; order Gymnophiona; family Rhinatrematidae; genus Rhinatrema; species Rhinatrema bivittatum. The sequence goes on from NC_042628.1 coordinate 40,258,683, forward strand.
TGAGAGAAGAGAGGAAGAAGGTGAAAGGGAAGAGGAGAAAGCAAGGAAGAGGGAGTGATAGAGGGGTGCACAAAGGAGGAGAGAGACATATCTGATGCAGTAATGAAATGCAGGCCCCACTCCAACTTAAAAGGTAGCCCTGCTGCTGTTGCCTGGCCTAGCTGCTACATCCTTCCCAATGCTTCCCCTTTCCCTCTATTCTGCCCAATGCCTCTCTCCCTCCATCCACCATATGCCTCCCTCCTTCCCTCCTCCCTCTCTCTCATGCTAGTCTCCATCCCTCCCTAACTCCCATGGAGGAAGGATAAAGGGACACCAGAGAGAGCGAAAAAAACAAGCAAGCAGAAAGTAGTGGAACAGAGGATAAGAAATAAAAGAGAGGCAGAGCAGAAAATAAAGCCAGCAATGCTGAAGGATGGGAAACCTGTTTTATTTTCTGAAAGAGAACGTTAATGAACTAATCAATCTAAAGACTTTTGGGACCCAGTTCAAAGCATTATGCGCTGCATGCATGTCCCACATAGAGAAGATTTATCTTCTGGAAAAAGCTGGCAATGGCTTATTTGGCCTTTTCTGATGTTTGTTTCCCTGCTGTGCAGAACACATCCCAGATAAGTTAAAGTGAGTCACTAATATTGATTTAGTAAGAAAGCCAAGAATGTTTCAAAGTATCAGAAAATGTCATAATTTCAGACTCGGTTAGCAAAACCTTTCCCAGGGGAAACGTCCCCAGATTTCTTACAAACAGCTCGCTCACTGCGTTCACTACCCATAACCACAGTAGCAAGGGTCTCCGGTTTGCCCGCAAAAAAAAAAAATCTAGATTTAGAATTTAAGAGCCAAAGAAAATGGAGAACCTACTACCCCCAAAAATGAATGACAGTCTTTTAATGAGTATATCTCAAGTAAACCACTTCCTGCCTGCAAAACATTGCTTACTAGCCCCTCTCCTCTCGAGGGAGAGACAGCTGTGGGCCCTCGGCCCAGCTCTGCACCTGTCTTCTATGTGAGGAGGAAGAGCAACCGTGCTCATCCCATGAGACTGCTGTGAAGAGGAGGTGGTGGTGCTGGAGCTGGTGAAAGAGAGAAGGGGGTTAGGAAGGAGAGATGGGGCAATGGGATGAAAGGCACACAAGGTGAGGAAAATGAATTGTGCTAGGAGGAAAAACTTCAGATGCCTAATCTCAGCAATAACTGCCTATGATTAGGTGAAACAGAGCACCATCATTAGTTAAAAAACCTCCTGTGAATATTTCTTGTTTTTCAAGTGACTTATAACATTTTTTCTGAATGCACCAATTTTGATACTGATTGTATTTTACACTTAGTTTTCTCCTGTTTTTTTGCAATGGGATGAAAAACAGGAGGTGAAGAGGTGAGAAAGAGGGGGATATGGGTAGAGGGACCGAGGGAAAGGAGTCAAGGTGATAGAGGAGTAACTGATGGGGGGAGAAAGGCTGATGTGCACGGAGCAGGAGAGAGACCTTGGGGTGATGGTGTCTAATGATCTGAAGTCGACGAAACAATGTGACAAGGCGATAGCTAAAGCCAGAAGAATGCTGGGCTGCATAGAGAGAGGAATATCGAGTAAGAAAAGGGAAGTGATTATCCCCTTGTACAGGTCCTTGGTGAGGCCTCACCTGGAGTACTGTGTTCAGTTCTGGAGACCGTATCTCCAAAGAGACAGAGACAAGATGGAGGCGGTCCAGAGAAGGATGACCAGGAAGGTGGAGGATCTTCATCGAATGACTTATGAGGAGAGATTAGATTGAAGAATCTAAATATGTACACCCTGGAGGAAAGGAGGAGCAGAGGTGATATGATACAGACTTTCAGATACTTGAAAGGTTTTAATGATCCAAAGACAACGACAAACCTTTTCTGTCAGAAAAAAATCAGCAGAACCAGGGGTCACGATTTGAAGCTCCAGGGAGGAAGACTCAGAACCAATGTCAGGAAGTATTTCTTCACGGAGAGGGTGGTGGATGCCTGGAATGCCCTTCCGGAGGATGTGGCGAAGACCAGAACTGTGAAGGACTTCAAAGGGGTGTGAGATAAACACTGTGGATCCATAAAGTCAAGAGGACGTGAATGAATGTGGAAAAAAGGATTTGCATTCACAAAAAAGCGGGGAGTAGCTTGCTTGTTACGGCGGTTACTACCTCAAACCAAATAAGCCTGATACTTCACTTTCAATGCATATCCAGCATAGCTCTCTGCTTCAATGGCAGGGGAGAAAGACTGATACTTCACGAATATCCAGCATAGCTCTCTGCTTCAACGGCAGGGGAGAAAGACTGATACTTCACTTTCAATGCATATCCAGCATAACTCTCTGCTTCAACAGCAGGGGGAATGAAGAAAAGTGGATCTATATACAGACAACAACCAACAAGGACTGAATTACATAGTCTGGGTAAACAAATAAGCATGGGTGTAGCTTGCTTATTGCGGCGGTTACTACCCCTAACTAATTAAGCTAGATATTTTACTTAGATGCAGCTCCAGTACTGCTCTCTGCATTAATGGTGGGGGTGGAAGGGAAATAGAACCAAAAGGTTACTAAGAGCCAAGAATAACAGATAAGTATGAGAAAAAACAAAAGTGCGAAGCTTGCTGGGCAGACTGGATGGGCCGTTTGGTCTTCTTCTGCCGTCAATTCTATGTTTCTATGATGTTAGGGGTATTGCCTTGACATGGGTTCCATGTAGTCCAGGGATTACACGCCCTACCTTTTCAGCCCAGAGTGAGTTATAGAAGCACATATCCATCAAATGAGGGGCATGGATCAATCAATATTACAAATTACAAAACACCAAATAAAACCTACCACCCTCACAAATCCTCCCTCAAATAAAATCTCCATAAGAAAAAAAAATTGTCCAGATCAATCAGCCTCCAAAAGCTTTCACAAAAAGCCACAATTTCAATTTCTTCCAAAAGGAGAGATAGTTAAGCTCTGTTCAGAGATCCCTTGGCATTGTGTTCCAGAGATGGAGCAAAATATAGCTAAAAGCTCTCTCTCTCTCTCTGTCTAGTCACAGTTAATTTAGCTAATGCCAACCCTGGCAAAGCAACTAAGGCTTGCTGTGCAGTTTGAAGTAGTCTCAAAGCGGAATAATCTGAAAGCAAATCAAATATTTTGGTTTGCTGTGGCAAAAGGCTTTAAATATAATGGAGAGGATTTTTAAAGACCACTATACTTTCGAAGGATAGCCGGTGCAGATTCTCTAATAATGGGGTAGCCTGGTCAGACCACTTCCTTCCCATTAACAGGCCAGCAGCTGTATTCTGCAATATCTGCAAGCATTTAGCAGCACTCTTTCTTAATCCCTGCTACAGAATGTTACGATGAATAGTCTAACCTATCCAGTACCAATGAATGAAGAACAGTCGCCAGACCTCTCAAAGACGGGCACACATGGTATATCGAGCACAAACTGGAAAACGATCCCCAAATTACTGAGCCAATCTGCTCATGCCTAGATAAACCTGGTCTAAACAGTACCCCTGAATTGTTTACCTCTGCTTTAGGCTGCATTATCAGATCTTCATTATAGAAACTTGCTTTATGCCTTAGATCTGGGGCAGAAAACGATTTATTTATTTATTTATTTTTAACTTTTCTATACCGCTGCTCCTGTATAGGATACATATTGTTTCCTTGCCCGAGTAACACATAAAATTCACCGCCGTTCAATCCCAAAGGTACATGCATTCCTCAGAATCAGTTTGGCGTTCTAATAAGATCAGATTGCCACCTGGTGGCATTCTGCAGCTACTGCACGGCAAATGGCACCACCGTCATTCATGGGAAGCAGCAGAATCATGCATGCACTGCCAGTCTTACTGCCCACTTTCCACACTAAAAGAAGGCTTACGAGATCGCGGGGTGTGTGTGTGTGTGCCCCCCCCCCCCCCATGGAATTGTAGTTAGCTCTTCTATCCACACCACAAGGGGGTACATGAGGACTGACATGGGTGGACTATCTTTGGATCCATGTGTGTGTGTGTGTGTGGACTGCAGAAAGTAGGGCTTCTTTAGTTCCAGCTGGAACTTTTTGTCTTTACATTCTTGTATTCTTGTTAAATGTGGTGTGAATTTCAATACTAGTAAAGTGAAAAGTAAGTACTGAGTGAGGAGACATTTTTATTTTACACCCACTGGTGTAGCTGACACAAAACTGAGATCTATTTAAACAGAGTCGCTCACTGTCCTGCACTACGAGATAATCTCAATGCTTTTTGCTGGAAGATAAAGGGGTGTCCCTCATTTCCCTTCAAAGGATCTGAGCCTCACACATTGGCCATTAAAACAAATGGGGATTTCAGTGTGAGTTAGAAGCAGATATACCAAGTCTGCTCAGGGAATATATTAAAACAAACAGAGCATAGCAGTTTGAGCCATTCCAGCTCTTCTTTTCAGCTGAGGTTTTATTACTTACACAAGAATAACAGGCTATGAACCGGGAGACCAGAGTTCAAGTGTCACTGTCGCTCTTTGTGACCTTGGGCAAGTCATTTAACTTCCATTGCCTCAGGTACAAACTTAGGCCTGGATATATCAAAATGCACTAAATATCACATGTGATAGGAAAAAGGGTGTGTTTTATGGTAATATGTTGTTTATTACAAAGTGTGCTATCTTAGTGCTTTTCATAGGTATCACTGCATGGGGGGGGGGGGGAGGGGAGGGGAGGAGAGAGACAGAGACAGAGACAGAGACTAGCTATAAGGCTTTCAAACTAGGTAGGTATTTATACCTGTATAGGAGGCCCCCCTAGTTACTCGAGATGAGGTTTAGGTATTATTGTAGAGGTTAGGGGCCACTTTGACATGCAGAGTGCGACGTACGAACAGAACAGTGCACTCTTGTGAAGATTTAATGACCTTTGGAGTGAGGAAACTCACCCAAAGATGAGATTTGTGCAATGTTCTCTCACCCTAGCTTGATCTTACCCAGGTAGAGAGTCCATCAAGCTAGGCTGCGATGGGGTGAGAATTAAAAAGAGTAAGGTGGCTGCCACAGGAGGTAGGGGAGACAAACTTTTGCCACTTCAAGCAGCCAACTCACCCTGCCTCATTATAAAACTGCCCCTGCTCCTCCCAGTTATGCCCCCGAAACTCCCCTCACTTAGCCTACTAAATTCTAGATAAGTTCCTAAATCTTCATTTAGCTGGATAACTTCTGAGTTATCCAGGTAATGCTTTTGAACATGGACTTCTAGGTGCTTTTGCCTGAGAGGAGACCAGTTCGAGCTGAACTGGAAATTCAAAGGAAAGGCGAGATAGGGGAGATATGAGAAAGACATTTAATTACCTCCAAGGTTTCCATGCAGAGGAGGTGGGCCTCTTCCAAACTGTTGCGACCGTCGGTCTGCGACGGCTTCGCCCCGCCTACTTCACTCTTCTTGCGGCTCCTCCCGCTCACCTCGGACTACTGGCTGCCGCGGCATCTGTCTGCCGACCTCTCCAGCGTCCCCGGACCGGCTTTGGTGCTGCTTCCCACCATGCTCCTCCAAGGTACCATAGGGTGCGCGTGCGCACGCCGCCCTCATCTTTGTTTCCTCGTTGGCACGAACCTCAGGGGCTGCCCGGATATTTAAGCCTACAACTTTTGCTAGCTAATCGAGTTAGCAACCGTAACTCTACAGATGGGATTCGCTATCCGTACCGAAGCTACTCTGCCACTCCAGCGTTATCTGGAACTCTTATTGCTAACGGGGTACCCGCTCCTCGGGCCTCTTCTGCTTCTTTCAGGTTCTATCAGGAAACTGGTACTCGCTCCTCGAGGGCCCATGTTCTCTGAGTCTCTGCCTGCATTTACAACCCTTTCTACTTGGAAGACTTCACTAACAGTTTCCATCTGTGAGTACAACTACCATCCATGCCACAGTACTGCTTCCCTGGAACCAGGTATTCGCTCCTCGAGGGCCTGCCTTCTGTTCCAGTGCCAGACCTCTTGTCTAGTGGAATTGCTGTGTGAGTACAATACCGTTGAGTCTCTCTGCTCTAAGGGATCAGGTACTAGGGATGTGAATCGTTTTAGGACGATTAAAATTATCGTCCGATAATTTTAATATCGTCTTAAACCGTTATGGAACACAATACAATACAGATTCTAACGATTTATCGTTATAAATCGTTAGAATCGTGAGCCGGCACACTAAAACCCCCTAAAACCCACCCCCGACCCTTTAAATTAAATCCCCCACCCTCCCGAACCCCCCCCCCCCCAAATAACTTAAATAACCTGCGGGTCCAGCGGCGGTCCGGAACGGCAGCGGTCCGGAACGGGCTCCTGCTCCTGAATCTTGTCGTCTTCAGCCGGCGCCATTTTCCAAAATGGCGCCGAAAAATGGCGGCGGCCATAGACGAAAAAGATTGGACGGCAGGAGGTCCTTCCGGACCCCCGCTGGACTTTTGGCAAGTCTCGTGGGGGTCAGGAGGCCCCCCACAAGCTGGCCAAAAGTTCCTGGAGGTCCAGCGGGGGTCAGGGAGCGATTTCCCGCCGCGAATCGTTTTCGTACGGAAAATGGCGCCGGCAGGAGATCGACTGCAGGAGGTCGTTCAGCGAGGGTTCCGGCGCCTCGCTGAACGACCTCCTGCAGTCGATCTCCTGCCGGCGCCATTTTCCGTACGAAAACGATTCGCGGCGGGAAATCACTCCCTGACCCCCGCTGGACCTCCAGGAACTTTTGGCCAGCTTGTGGGGGGCCTCCTGACCCCCACGAGACTTGCCAAAAGTCCAGCGGGGGTCCGGAAGGACCTCCTGCCGTCCAATCTTTTTCGTCTATGGCCGCCGCCATTTTTCGGCGCCATTTTGGAAAATGGCGCCGGCTGAAGACGACAAGATTCAGGAGCAGGAGCCCGTTCCGGACCGCTGCCGTTCCGGACCGCCGCTGGACCCGCAGGTTATTTAAGTTATTTGGGGGGGGGTTCGGGAGGGTGGGGGATTTAATTTAAAGGGTCGGGGGTGGGTTTTAGGGGGTTTTAATGTGCCGGTTTTTCGATTTTTCGATTTTTAACGATTTTTCATGATATTTTACCCCCCCAAACGGCAACAATACGATTCCCTCCCCCTCCCAGCCGAAATCGATCGTTAAGACGATCGAGGACACGATTCACATCCCTATCAGGTACTCACTCCTCGAGGGCCTGCTCTCCCTGTCTCGGAGCTCCTCCTATTCTACCTGGGACTCTGTATGTTTCTCACTGTGTACTCATAACTCTCAGTCTCTTTTACACTACAGCACAGTCAAGCATTGGAGAAACTCACTACTGCGTTTCATCAGCTGCACACACAGAAGAATCAAGGCTCCACTTCCAGTAATGAAGGTCAGTTACCTGAAGTAACTGTAAAGACTACTGTGCCTCTTGCCTTATTGCCTCTTGCTGCTCCAGTTCGTTTCTCTGGGGAGATTCAAAGAACTAGAGACTTCTTAAACCAGTGCTGCATGCATTTTGCATTACAACCCTCTCACTTCCCTACAGCCTACACCAAGACTACTTACATTCTATCTTATCTTGATTGAAGGGCCTTGTCTTGGGTTTCCGCGCTGTGGGAACGCAAAGATCCTATACTCCAGGACACTGACGGATTTATGGACTTGTTCAAATCTGTTTTTGATGATCCTGCCCAACACACTGTTGCTGGTTCTGCTTTGGTGGACCTGAAGCAAGGTAACTGACCACTGGCTGATTTTGCTATAGAGTTCAAGACTCTTGCTAATGAATTATTTTGGGACCCTAGATGCCTGAAAACCTTCTTCTTCAGAGGTTTGGATTCCCACTTGAAGGACGAGCTGGCCGCTCGTGAGACACCTGACTCGCTGGATGAGCTAGTGACCTTAGCTACTAGAAATGATCACCGGCTTCGTGATAAGGTGCAAACTCAAGCCTGGTAAAGGACCTGTTCAGGAAGAAGTTTGTGCTAAGCCTGCACTCAGGATGGTTCCTGTAATGCCTGTTGCCAGTGGTGAAGAACCAATGCAACTTGGTCGCAGTCACCTGACACCCAAAGAGAGAAGACTTCAGAAGAGGAATGGTTTGTGTATGTATTGTGGACAATCTGGTCATGTAGTCCAAACATGCCCCATCTGTCCGGGAAACGGACAGGCCTAAGTCCTGCGGGAGGACTTTTCTTAGTCCTTATTACGCCCTCTCCTCCACTCTCTCTCCCTGTCTCTCTGATCTGCGGACCATTGGAATTCCAAACCCTTGCCCTGGTGGACTCAGGGCAGGAGGTAATTTTATTCTACGACGTCTTGTGGAACATTTGAGGATTCCCCTCACCACTTTGAAGATTCCACTACTCCTATCGTCTATTCACGGAGAGCCGTTACCGGGTGATGTTACCTGTTGTACCGAACTGGTAGTCCTCCGCACCGGAGCTCTCCATACTGAGTCAATTTCCTTCTTTGTGTTAGAGAAGGCCATGCACCCTATCGTTCTGGGGTTACCTTGGTTGCAGCTGCATATGCCACAATTCAACTGGGCTACATTGGAACTCTCCCATTGGGGCCCAGAATGTCATGGCAAATGCCTAAAGGAGGTTTCTCCTATTCTTCTTTGCATTCCTACAACTCCAGTGATGCCAGGGCTGCTGCCTCAGTACACATCATTCCATGATGTTTTATCCAAAGAAGCTGCTGACATCCTTCCGCCACATAGATCTTATGACTGTGCCATAAGACTGAAACCTAATGCTGAACTTCCTAAGGGACGTGTCTGCCCACTGTCTGTGGTAGAGAACAAGGCCATGTCCGAGTACATTGAGGAAAACTTGCAAAAAGGTTTCATTAGACCATCTAAGTCTCCTGTGGGCACAGGCTTCTTCTTCATGGGGAAGAAGGATGGTACTCTGCATCCTTGTATCGACTATCGAGGTCTGAACGAGATCACGATTAAAGACCGATACCCCTTACCTCTGATCTCAGAGCTGTTTGATCGACTTCAAGGAGCCAAGATATTCTCATATCTTGACCTAAAGGGAGCCTATAACTTAGTTCGCATCCGCGACGGCGATGAATGGAAAACAGCCTTCAACACTCGAGACGGCCATTTCGAATATTTGGTAATGCCCTTCAGCCTGGCAACACTCCCGCTGTGTTTCAGAACATGATGAACGACATTCTGCGGGACCTGCTGTACAAAAGTGTCGTTGTTTACCTAGATGACATCCTGATATTCTCATAGGATATGCCTACTCATCTAGCAGATGTCAAGCAAGTATTACTGAGACTTCGAGAACACCGCCTCTACGCCAAGCTGTCAGTGCGAATTTCATAAAGATTCTGTGCCTTTCCTTGACTATATCGTATCCAAACAAGGCTTCCGGATGGATCCCCAAAAATTAGAGAGTGTCAAGAATTGGTCTCAACCTACCAGTCTGAAGGCCCTGAGATGATTTTTGGGGTTCACAAATTACTATAGAAGCTTTATAAAGAACTACTCTTCTTTAACTGTGCCCTTAACTGCAAAGACACAGAAAGGGGCCTACGCTTCTAAATGGTCTGCAGAGGCCATTTCTGCGTTCGAGGAATTAAAGACTGCCTTTTTCATTGAGCCATGTCTACGTCACCCAGACCCCAATAGACCCTTCATCGTGGAGGTTGACGCTTCAGATGTTGGAGTAGGGGCCGTGTTAAGCCAAACTGGAGATTCTAAGGCCTTACATCCCTGCTCTTTCTTCTCGCGATGCTTTTCTCCTGCAGAGAAGAACTATGGGATCGGAGATAAAGAGCTCCTGGCTATTAAACTGGCATTCAAGGAACGGCGGCCTTGGCTCGAAGGCGCCCAATATCAAATTACCGTATTCACGGACCAAAAGAATCTAGAGTATCTTCGTCATGCGCAACGTCTTAACCACAGACAAGCCAGATGGTCCTTGTTTTTTAATCGCTTTGACTTCGTGCTCAAATATCGCCCCGGAGACAAGAATACCAGAGCTGATGCCCTATCACGCTCTTTCCTCTCTGAGGATGTTTCTGAAGAACCTCAGCACATCATCGATCCGAAGAAAGTCATCTTGGCGGCACCCATTCTGTGCCTGCCGGTAAAACAATTGTGCCAAAACACCTCCGAAAGAAACTTCTATACTGGGCTCATGATTCCAAGCTGGCTGGCCATCCTGGTCAACGCCGTACCCTGCTGAAATTACAGAAGTACTATTGGTGGCCTACTATCAAGGAAGACACATACTCCTATGTAGCATCATGCTCCAACTGTGCCAAACATAATCCTACTTCTGGTCAGCCTTGGGGATTGCTACAACCACTGCCAACTCCGGAACAGCCATGGACTCACATCGCTACTGACTTTGTAGTTGATCTACCTCTTTCTGGAGGAATGAATACCATCTGGGTCACAGTTGATCGTTTCAGCAAGATGGCTCATTTCGTGGCGCTGCCTGGCTTACCCTCAGCCTTGGAGCTTGAAAAGCTCTTCATCGCACACATCTTTCGCCTTCACGGCCTACCGAAGCACATAGTCTCGGATAGAGGATCTTAATTCACGGCAAGATTCTGGAAGGCTTTGTGCAAGCTATTTGACATCTCTCTGGATTATACATCTGCCTATCATCCACAAACAAATGGCCAAACTGAAAGGATGAATAGGACCCTGAAACAGTTTATTCGGGCCTATGTGAGTTGCCATCAGAATAACTGGGCCGAGCTGTTACCATGGGCTGAATTCACCATTAATTCACATCCAGCATCATCCACTGGATCAACACCATTTGAAGTGGTATATGGACGTTTACCTTCACCGCCACTTCCACTGAAGCTCTCAGTGTCGTCCCCAGCAGCTCAATCCACTGCTGATGATATCCATCAACTATGGACTCAGACTAAAGAAATGCTAATTAAAGCGGGTGATCGAGCAAAGAAGTCCTATGATGCTCACCATTCTAAAGCGCCTGTGTTTCAACCTGGTGACAAAGTCTGGCTATCCACTAAGCATCCGAGACTAAAGTTACCCTCCTCTCGATTTGCTCCTCGCTACGTTGGACCATTTCCAATCCTCTGACATCTTGGCAACATTACATACAGTCTGAAGCTACCGCCTGGATTGAAAATCCACAACGCATTCCATGTTTCACTTCTGAAACCACTCATACTCAGTGAGTTCTCATCCAAGTCTCCTTAACCATCTTCTATCAATGCAGAAGAAGACCTAGAATACAAGGTCGATGCCCTTCTAGATGTAAGAAGATGTGGCAAGACTTGGGAATACCTTCTGTCTTGGGAAGGTTACGGCCTCGAAGAAAATTCTTGGGAGCCAATGGCTAATATCCTAGATAAAGAGATGCTTCATCAGTTTCACCAGATGCATCCTCGGAAACCAAGACCTGGTACAAGAGATGGAGTCCACCCTTTGAAGGGGTGTACTGTTGCGACCTTCGGTCTGCGACGGCTTCGTCCCACCTACCTCACTTTTCTTGTGGCTCCTCCCACTCACCTCGGACTACTGGCTGCCGCTGCATCTGTCTGCTGACCTCTCCGGCATCCCCAGACCGGCTTTGGTGCTGCTTTCCGCCATGCTTCTCCAAGGTACCATAGGATGCGCGCACACACGCCGCCCTCATCTTTGTTTCCTCGTTGGCACAAACCTCAGGGGCATCCCCCTGAGATGACGTCATGCTGCCCGGATATTTAAGCCTACAACTTTTGCTAGCTAATCGAGTTAGCAACCAGAACTCTAAGGATGGGATTCGCTCTCCGTTCCAAAGCTACTCTGCCACTCCAGCATTATCTGGAACTCTTATTGCTAACGGGGTACCCGCTCCTCGGGGGCCTCTTCTGCTTCTTTCAGGTGCTATCAGGAAACTGGTATTCACTCCTCGAGGGCCCATGTTCCCTGAGTCGTTGCCTGCATCTACAACCCTTTCTACTTGGAAGACTTCACTAACAGTTTCCATCTGTGAGTACAACTACCATCCATTCCACAGTACTGCTTCCCTGGAACCAGGTACTCGCTCCTCGAGGGCCTGCCCTCTGTTCCAGTGCCAGACTACTTGTCTAGTGGAATTGCTGTGTGAGTACAATACCAATGAGTCTCTCTCTGCTCTAAGGGATCAGGTACTGCTCCTCGAGGCCTGCTCTCCCTGTCTCGGAGCTTCTCCTATTCTACCTGGGACTCTGTATGTTTCTCATTGTGTACTCATAACTCTCAGTCTCTTTCCACTACAGCCAGGGCCGCCATCAGGAATTTTGAGGCCCCTTACAGCCAAAATGTCTGGGCCACAAGCATTCAGACTCCGCGGCTCCTCGGCCTCCAGCTAGCAAGCAGACAGCGACGGCCCGCGCGCTTTGCCGGCGCATACTGTCACAGTCGCGTCAGACAGTGAACGCTGGCAGGACAGAGCGCGCGGACGAGTCTCTGTCTGCGGTGCTCTGTAAATCAATGCTATGCGTGTCTAAAAGACACGCATAGCATTGATTCTCTCCCTTCTCTGGGGCCCGCACCCAGGGCCGGCTCCAGGTTTCAGTAGGCCCCTGGGCGACAGACTGTCGGAGAGAGCCTCAGTGGGCCTCTTTGCCATGAACTAATACATCCCCCAAGCGCACCTGCCGCCTGGCGGCTGCGGGCCCCCATATGTGGCAGTAGATCCTGGGGCCCCATACTGCAGGCCCAAGAATACTGCCCTGATGGCGGCCCTGACTACAGCACAGACAAGCAGAGGATTCGCTGTTCCAGCATCCTGTGGGATACTCGCCCAGACGGGCTCAACATCTACTACTCACTACTGACACCTCTGGTGATTTCCAAAACTGTTTAAAGATTCAGATCTGTGTTTGTGTGTCCAGAGTCTAGCCTGACACCGTGGTCCCTCATGGGACTGCCCCCCGTGGGCGTGGTCAGCTGCCACAGTGTCCAAGGATCCACCCAAACATCAATAACCATAACACAAACAGGCTCTGGGACTAGGGGTTCTTGGGATGAGGGTGAAAGGGGATAGACTCAGGAGTAATCTGAGGATGGTGGATGCATGGAACAGCCTCCCCGTAGAGCTGATGGAGACAAGGACAGTATCTGAATTCAAGAAAGCATGAGATAAGTGCAGGGGATCTCTGATGGAGTGGTAGTGATTGTAAAGCTGAGTGGTTGGTGTGCATGGGCAGATTTGATAGGGCCGCAAGGTCTTTTTCTGCCTTCACGTTTCTATTTCTGTATTAAAGGAACTGGAGGAAACTGCCCTGCCAGCTCTTAAGCACCCAAAACAAAGAAACAAAAGAAAAAAAAAAAACAAGCAGGCAATCACTTTCTCTCAATTATAATAGAGAGTTGCCCTTTAGTACGCGGTAATTGCACGCATTATTCAAGAGAATAGAGACAACAATGCAATCAGCGTGCATTTTTCCTCACTTTCTGTTCTGCTTTATTATATAATTCAACTCCCATTTCAGATGTGATTTACTAAGGCTTTTTCTAGTATTTTGCATCTATGGGGAAAAAAACCAGCTTAGAAAATCTGGCCCTTAGAGAGACATTTTATCCACTAATGATGTACATTGTCTTATGTAAATGAAGAAAACTTGCTCATTGCGATTCAGAAATGCAGTTAGGATTCTGTGAAACTGAAGCAAGATTATGCAGGGATAATCAGAGAACACCAGAGAAGAAGCAGTCTGCACTTCAGAGACATAAGAACTAAGATGCGCCTTGCTGGGTCAAACCAAAGGTCCCCTGAGCCCAGCATCCTATCTCTTGACAGTGGTCAGTCCAGATCATTAGGAAATACCCAGCAGATCTCAGAGAAGATCCAGTTCTTTGTTGCTCATTCCCAGGGATAAGTGGTGGGTTTCCCTGAGTCCACCTGGCTAATAATGGTTTATGAACGTTTTCTCCAGGAACTTGTCCAAACTCCTTTTAAACTCAGCTATGCTAGATGCTTGGATTATAAGAACATAAGCTATGCCATACTGGGTCAGACCAAGAGTCCATCAAGCCCAGCATCCTGTCTCCAACAGTGGCCAATCCAAATCCCAAGTGGCAAGTACCCAAACAACAAGCTGTAGCTATTCCCTATTGATTAATAGCAGTTTATGGACTTCTCCTCCAGGAACTTATCCAAATCATTTTTAAACCCAGCTAGATCAGCTGCCTTAACCACATCCTCTGGCAATGAATTCCAGAGCTTAATTGTATGTTGAGTGAAAAAGAATTTTCTTTGATTTGTTTTAAATGTGTGTTGTAATTATGTGTGTTTGTGGATCCTTGGGTGCTGTGGAGGTGACCACGCCCATGGGGAGGAGCCCTGTGAGGAGCCACAGCACTGGGCTAGACTCGTACTATACAAACACAAGAGTTCTTTTATTAAACAGCTTGAAGAGAACCACCAGAGGTGGCAGTAGTGAAACAGTCTAGTAGTTGCAGTCTCAGGGACCTCGGCAGAGGGAGCCCTTCTCTCCTTGATGACATCAGGAGGTTCTGCAGCAGGTCTCCCAGCGAGGAGATACTGTGGATGAGAGAGACTGAGAGTTAGAGTACTCACTAGGTGTTTGCTGTTGATATGCGATTCCACCAGGTCTTTTGTAGAAGGTACAGGCACCAAGGCAGGGAGAGAAGGCCCTCGAGAGCAAGTACATGTTCCCTGTAAGGCACCTGAAATAAAGCAGAGGGACCCTGAGGAGCGGGTACCTAGGTTAGCATATACCCCGAAGGGCAGATAGAGAGTGAGCTTCCTGCGGCAGCACGGAAGCGGCAGAGTAGCGTAGACAAGAACAGATTTGAGTCCTTGCTAACTCGGGGAGCTAGCAAATGAGTGAAGGTAATATACCCAGATGGCATGACGTCAGCAAGAGGGAACGCCCTCGAGGTTCGCGCCAAGGGTGGTACAAAGATGTGGGTTACGCGCACGCGTGCAGCTTAGTAGGTACCTGGGAGGAGAAATGGCGGGAGACTGCACCATAGCCGTTCCGGGGATGCCAGAGAGGTCGGCTTGTAGATGCGGCGGTAGCCATCTTGCCCAGGTAAGTGGGAGGAGCAGTGAATAAGGTGAGGCGAACGGGGGAAAGCCGTTCGCCTGTTCAAGGCCTGTTCAAGGCCTTTCATGATTTTTAGACTGGTCTGTAAATAGACTGTAAATATTTTTCAGATGTCAGGAATACATTCAAATGTACAAATGCCAGAAGTCTTTCTAAAATCAATGGCCGAAGTATAGAGAACAGTTTTGGGAACAGACAACCTATGGTGGTATCTTATTCAAGGAGAGTCAGAAGTTGCATTTTCCAGGTCCCATTATCAGGATCTTGAAATACTATCTTCCCTTGTATGGAGAAGGACCCAGCAGCCCTTTTTGTGTCTAAAGGACACATACAGTACTTAAATGTAATCCTCTTTGACGTGTCTGAAAAGTGGAATATAAATCAAATAAATGATAAGTAATAATAATAAGTAATGTAGCTTCAGTTTTGTTTTGTTTTTTTAAACTTTATTTTTATATTTAACAATTGTACAAAGTACAATACTTTGTATTATAGAAACACAATGGGAAAGAACTAACAATAGTTCTACCACAAATCGAAAAGAAAAACAACAGAATCCATAAAGGTACAAAAAAAACATAAAGGTACAATTTTTCCATTAACTTGGTAATACAAAATTTAGGGAGGAAAAAAAACCATCAAGGAGAAGTAAAGAAACAACTATAACTTAAATAGCTATAACATGAAAGTCCTGCAATTAACAGATCCAAACGAAGAGCCTATGTGGGAGCTGGAGAAGATGTCAGGACTCGTCTGGAGTGCAAAAACGACTTCAACTGCTCAGGAGCAAAAAAAAACACCCAAAACAATTATTGTTATATTTAATCACACATTTACAAGGATATCTTAAAAGAAACGAAGCACTCAGAGCAATAACCTCCTGTCTGAAAGCAAGAAAACTTTCCTCCTCTCCTGAGTTATTTTAGACAAATCAGGATAATTTCTAACAATTTGAGCAAAAAAACAATTATTAACCTTCCAGAAATATAATCTCATTACATTACTAAGGACTTGTTCTGTAACAAAAGAAATTAATAATGTACAACGTTCAAAAATCTCTGAGCCAGAATACGCCAAAGAAATTGTTAAATGAATAACTCTGCAGAGGATTGAGCAATCTGATTCTGTTGAAAATTAGTGCGAGCAGGAGCAGGCAAACCATACACACTGTTCAGAGAGGAAATAGCAGCAGCATCCATGTGCAGAAATTCCAGAAAATATTTTTTTTAAGTCTTAATCAGCAATTCATCCATAATTTTAGGGACGTTCAACATATGAAGATTCAAATGTCTGGAATGATTTTCCAAAGATTCTATTCTCCTAGAGAGATCACCCCTTTGTTGCACCCTAGTGGCATTCAATGCTTGAATATTTTTAATTTCACTCCTCAGGAATTTAATCTTATTCTTATGACCTTCATTTTTCAGAACAGGAGGCTCCAACTTAAAAGCCAACCAATCTGTCTTAACAGCTCAGTCATTTAGAGACTTTCCAAATCCAGCCATAAGCTCCCATAAGGATTTCAACGTTACAGTCATCCTCTTTCACTAGTATGGAAAAGGACTCACCAAAAAGAACATTTCGACTTACCTGCAACAAACTCGGAGAAAAGATCCAGAAGAAACCTCCAAGGAAAGTCCATTTCCAGTGAAGCAGGGAGGGATCATTATACCAAGTCAGCTCTTTCAGACACCCTCTCCGGGCTCGCATGGATGACCTCATCCACCGGCACTGTGGTGGATGAATTGTGTCTCTTCCCCAGTGGGAGTTGAAGATCACAGGGGCTTAAAGAGACTTCCTCCCCTGGTTATTTGGATGCTCCTTTGCCAGGATTCAGAGTAGGGACTGCCACCTCCAACTCTGCAGTAGACGGGGACATGAAAAGTAGAATGGACTGCTGGTCAGAAAGATGAGTTCAGAAGGGGAAAACCCACACCTTCCCCTTGCGTTTGGAAGACATGCCAGAGGAAATCAACAAAAAGAAATGGACAGCCTAGCAGCATATCATGCCCTCACTCATGCCACCATCTTGCTCCTCCCAGTTTTGTTTTTTTTAAAGAAAAACACAACTGTGTGACCATGCATGAAATTTCTGCATAAATTGCTTTAATAACATGATCCTAAGCCCAGCTTTTAATCCCCTTCAGAATTCACGAAATTGAGATATGTATATATTTTTTGTGATAATTTTTTATTTCACAATGCACAAAAACAAAGATAAACCAACGAAAAAGAGAAACAGAATTTCCATTCTCAACAAATCCCCACTCATAAAATCATATAGAATGGGTAAGTCTTTTAGCAAATAATAAATCAATGATTGATGGAGTTATATTTTATTATGTGGAAATTTTCAGAAATGTGAGGTTTAGAGGAGTGCGTATGAGATAATGATGCAGAGGAAGGTCCTTCTCTCAATGGGGGTGGGTTAGGAAGTGATATAAAAGTGGTTTCCATGAGGCAGGAGTTTGCGGCTGTTCCGAATGAAGGTTGGTGGTGGAACCAGAAGGGACAGCAAGGAGCTGTGGCCTATTCTGGAGTTCCCATTTTGGATCTGTGGAAGAGGAAGAACTTCAAACCACCTAAACCAAGTGAGAGGATTTGTCCTTGGCCAGCCATGTCAGCCTTGAGTACTTTGAGACCTGTACTTTTTCTTTAGGCTAAGCACCAGAAAGCCTGTGGCAGAAAGCGCAGTGTTGACAGAAAGGAGACGTAAGCTGAATAAGAACTTGTTAATGTTCAGCAGTCTGTAGGCCACGCCTGTGAACCACTGGCCTACACCAACGGCTGGTAAACATGCCCTGAAGTGGAACAGACTGGAGCTTCACCTTTACCAGTCATCTCCCCTGCAGATTGAGCCTTTGGGCGGGTCCTTAGAGTGGTAGTGAGAGCAAGAATCCAAGGGCATGCTGGGGTCAGGACAGGCAGCAGACTACAGATACCAGGAACAAGGCAAGGATTGGGGCAGGCGGTAAGCAGCATAGTCAGGTCCAAAGTGATTGGTCAGGTCCAGATGGCAAGCAGGCATGGTCAGTTTCAAAGCAATGATCAGGCCGAAGGATAGGATGAGGACAAGAGACACTGGATGAGAAACGTTGGGGAAGTCAAGGCTGGACAAGGCAGGCTGGGCAAGACAAGGCTGGATGAGACAGGATGGGCAAAGCAAGGCTTCACAGAAGGAGCCTTAAATAGTGGACAGCTGCTTTTCCACAACAGGCCCTTTAAGTTGCAGGCCATCGAGTGCATGTGCAAATAGTGGGAGCCCAGAAGAGAACAACACAGCAGTGTCCCATGCTGCTCTTAGCGGTGGTCAGCAGCAGGTGGCGAGAAGGCCACGAAGGGATGCCGGTAGCATCGGGGTGAGTTTGGCAGCTAATGGGGCCATCCTGCGAGCCGCTAAATGTAACGCATAACATCTCTAATTCTTTAAATAGTCTTTTTAGTCAAACCAGAGGGGGTGGTAACTTTTCTGTACAGATCTTTGGTGAGACCTCATCTGGAGTATTATGTCCATTTCTGGAGGCCATACCTGCAAATGAATATAGATAGGGTGGAGGCAGTTCAGATAAAGGCAACCATAATGGTGAAGGGCCCGAACCAGAAGCCAAATGACATTAGATGTAAGGAGCTAATGTAAATATGTTTACCCTACAAGAGAGGAGAGACAGGGAGGGGTATGATAGACATTCAAATACCTAAAAAATATCCATACCCTTGCCGTGTTAGCCCACTTGAATGCACAGAAATAATGGTTAACAAAAAAACAAATTAATATAAGGGGATGTCTTTTGTTAATGGAGTAAATATATTTCTTGACTTGCCTGACATGATTCTCACTGCTTTTATTATATTTATTTATTTTGCAATTTTGTAAACCTCAAATTGCAAATCTATTGTACTAATCAGTTTTCTTGTTAGTTCAAGGAGTGTCTGGGGCACCCTGTAATCCAGGATGCTTAGCCCAGGATCACTGGAACAGAAGGGTGTCCTGGTGGCTGCAGGAGGGCACAGATGGTACTTTTCAACAGGGAGACATTTCTTGCACATCACTATTAGAAAGACAGCGAGTGTATTTTTGGTGCATCAAATGTTTGTGTGAATGGCTGTATGTGAGCGTTGGACTATGCATGTGAAATGAGATGTTGTATGTTAGCAGTGCATGCTTGTGTTTCCCCCTCCCCTTGGTCCAGACTATGAATTATCTCTATGCTTGGGATGGGGAGTACCACATGAGAAATTATATTCACTAATAGGATTTATCTTCGCGTTAGAAGCCTGAGTAGGGGATGAGACAGAGTCCCAGTCACCTCAATACCACAATTCTGTGCCCTTCCAAAACAACCTCTCACTTGTAGCACCGCAGGCCAGATAAAATCATCACACCAGAATAAAACAGTAATTAACCTTTTTACTAGTATTGTACAAGTAGACAGTAAATCCAACCAGAACATTAAATGGAAAAAGTACAGTGGTGAAGTATAATATAAAAGTGCAGTTTTCTCATTTAAAACCAAGCAATGTAAAAGTAATACTGTGTTTGGGCTGTTAGCCAGGGCAACCAACATACTCATAAGGATAGTAAAACTAAATAAAAAAGGAATGCTAATAGAGAAATGTTGGGGGGGGGGGGGAGCAGTGAAGTAGACAGCTTTCAAAATTGCCTTTATCCCAAGTACTCCAAAAAGGGGGGGGGGGGGAGGGGAAGGAAGAGAGATCCATTCCAATGTTACCAATTTGTAAAGGGTGCAAGGGTGCACCCTGTCCTAAACACAAAATTGTGTGGGGAAAAAAAACAATCAAGAAAATGAAGAAGTCCCTCTTGATGGTGGAGCTGGCAAGATGACAAACCAATAGAGGGAGCACTACAGTATGTGCAAGGTCTCTCTCTCCTAGGGAGCGTCCCCAAATGGTTTGCTTGGTACTAAACAGAAAGCTGTCCTGGTTTCAGTCTCTTACAATTTATACATAGAAAACACTTAAAAAATATACTTTTGTGAGTGTAATGGAGGAAACAATGGTCGTACCTCTCACAGTTAAATAAAAAAAAAGGTCTGACAATCCATGACAACAGCCAGCACTTCTTCATCCTCTGTATTGTCAGCATTGTCATGATACATACTTTTTCATTGAATTGCTTCAGCATATTACTGACACGAAGTTGGTACAGCAAATACCTCAGCGTCTCTTTCCATAATGCTATTGCATTGGCCTTCAAATTTTATCACTCGCAAAGATATTGAACACAACCGGTCCCAGAACAGATCTTTAAAGAACTCTACTTATCACTCTTCTTTCTTCAGATAGGTTCCATTTACCACTATTCACTATCATCTGTCACTCAGTCAATTTGTAAGCCATTCTACCACCTTAGAACTCGCTCCCAAGCTTCTCATGTTATTCATGAGCCTCCTGTGCGGGACCATGCTCCTATGAAAGGAATCACTACCAGCAGACAGGACACCATTGGGTTGGAAGTAGCTGAACTGCTTGCACTTTGATTCTGGAGAAGGATGATCAAGTTTGGTCAAGGGTTCCAAACAGGGTTTTCAGGACAACCAATATATGTGAAATGTAATTTAAATTATTTATGTAAAGGTCATCCTTTTAGGATTCCTAGATAAACACTGCTTAGCATGGATTATGAATTTGTATTAGTGGTATAAATAAACAATATATGCAAATTACCTGATTCTGAGATAAAATGTATTCATAATTTTCATCAATTGTGAGAGAAAAAAAAAAACCAAACAATTTTTTTTAGAGGTTAACTATGTCCACTCCATTATTTTGGAAAGTGCTTGGAATTTAAAAGCATCGTTACTGTAATCGAATGGAGCCCATTTCCGAGTACAACAGGCATGGATGCTTCCTATTGCGGAAGCACCCAGAGTCATTATGAAATATCTTCACCATAGCCAGATTCTCCTGGCACAAGTGTATTTACTTTGCTGCTAACACTGAAGGACACTGGAGTATTAGAGATCACATGGCACTGTTGTTTATCAGTAAGAGATAATATGCTACATTTATTTTAAGTGACTACATCCATTATTCCCCCAGCATCAAACGGAAGGGCACAAATAGGTTACCTCAACTCAGAGGAACTTTACTAGTTCTATTCAATATTGTTATACCATTTAAACTGAAAAATATGTATTACTATATAAAAAAATCACTTTCTCTCGTTCTGTTCTTCATTCCATCTGCCTATCCCTGCTCCACTGTTAAATAAATAAATAAAATAAATGTATTTAAAACTTTTTCTATACCGTCGTTAAGGTGAGTACCATCACAACGGTTTACAGTAAGGCACAAAGTAATGCTATTAACCTCTATCCATTTACACAGGTGCCATAATGTTCGGTAACATAGTTTTAATCAATGTTAGTTGTTAAATGAGTGTGACCACTATCATGTCCCGGTCATTTCTATAGCAGTTTTGAGTCAAGGACTCATTCTATAAGTAACTTATCCTTTACTGATGAATTCTATTAAAACAAAAACATACACTCTTAGTGATTTCTGTTTGCGTGGGTGTTTTGTCCCTTGCACTTACCTGGTTTGGACCTTGCATTTCGCTGGATTCTATTCTCCCTTCTCTTTTTGAAAGGCTTGTTTGAATAGCCAAGTTTTAAGATTTTTTCTGAAAGTTTTGTTTTCTCTTTGTAGTCTTAGTTCCAATGGCATGGAGTTCCATAGTATGGGTCCCGCTAAGGATAACACTCTCTCTCTTACCTGGGTTAGTCTTGCTGTCTTGACTGATGGAATAGTCAGAAGAGCTTTGTTGGCTGATCTTAGATTTCTGTTGGGGATGTGTACCTGAAGGGCTGTGTTCAGCCAGTCTGAGTTTTCGTTGTGTATTAATTTGTGTATGGTGCATAGTGTCTTGTACTGTATTCTTTGTTCAATGGGAAGCCAGTGCAATTCAGCCAGTGTTTCCGAAATGTGATCTCTCTTCCTTTTTCCAGTTAATACTCTTGCAGCCGTGTTTTGCAGTATTTGTAATGGTCTTATGGAGGTGTATGGTAAGCCTAGTAGAAGGGTATTGCAATAATCAGTGCTTGCAAATATTAGTGCTTGAAGTACTGATCGAAAGTTGGTGGTCGTTAAAAGTGGTTTAAGTTTTCTGAGGACCATGAGTTTGGCGTATCCTTCTTTTATTTTTTACATCCTGGATCCTGCTAAGAAGCAGCTGAGCCATCCCTTAAAACCACAGAAGGAGTTGTTAGAAAGCAGAACAGGCAGCCTTAAAAAGGAAAATACAGGAACCATTGTCAATCATGACAGGAACAGCAGGGCACAAGCCCCATTCATCAGGCCCAAAAAAAAAAAAAAAGCTAGCAGGAGAGAAGAAAAAAAAAAAGCCCAAAACTAATTCTAAAAAAAAGAGCAATTCCACCAAAAAAAAAAACCCAAGCCTAAACTCATGGTAAATAAGTGAGGCTGACAACACTGGTCCAACTCCTGGCCATCTCCGCCCCACGCACACAGACAGAGCCAGCCAAATAGCACCCTTTCTCCCTTAAGTGGTCTCCCAGCCTTCCTTTGGCTTCCTCCTCTGCTGGCTATGTAGTTCTGCTCGCTGAGCAGGCTAAACAGTACAGCCCTTTCTCCAGTTTGTTACCTGTGAGTGCTGGATGCTGGTTCTTGCAAACATTTGTCAGCCACAGGAGAGCACACAGAGTGTTTTTGACGTATTTTTATATTCCTTCACCTTGGCTGCAGCGGCTTGCAGTATCTGCGGGGTTGAAAATCCTTTTTTGACAGGTCCAAAACACATCACTCGGATCCAGACGCAGCTCGGTCCACATCGTAAGGCTCCAACACCACATGATAAGCTCTTGGGGGCAAGGAGCTGATTTACAGTAGCTTGCCACACTTGTGGCTGCCGAACCTGTTTTGAGCATGGGGCGCCAAATGAATTGTGAAATGACAACCCAGATTATTTGCTGGTGCGCTGTCCGTGTTACATGCATGTGATTGTAGGTTTTGTTCACTTTCTGTTATGTTTGCCATGCTGGGGTTTATGGGTTTCATTCTGCTCTTCTGTGTTGCTCATCCACATGTAGTCTTTGTAGTGTTGCTAGCTTATCTCTCCTCTCTTGCTAAATATTTGGATATGTTTGGTTGTAATTTTATATCTCCTCCAAACTTACTATAGCCCAGTCATTGTGGTGACAGTCCTTGCTCTGGAGCCATGCACCAGGTCTTTTTTTTTTAAATCCTGCAGCCACCAAATGCCGTCATTGTACAATGACCATGACTCCTTCCCAGGGCCAGATTTAGGCAGAGGCAACGTAGGCACCTGCCTGGGGCACCAGATTCTGAAGGTGCCCCCCAAACCTGGGACTCCTTCAGCTATTTTTTTTTTCTAGGGGTACAACCCCTTCGCCCCAGGCCTCTGCCTGTGGGCGCCCTACTATTAAATCCAGCCCTGCTCCTTCCCCAGCATGGGCTGTGTGAACACTGCCTCCACAGCAACCCTGGCTGACCCGGGAATCAGACCCCAGTCCCTCCACGCAGCAATGCACAGCGCTGCCACGGAGTCACCGAGCCAGTCCAAATGCTCTCATTTTTAAAGAAAAACAACCATTCTTGGAAGAATCTTTTACCCTTTCTGTTTTGTAAGTTTTTTAAGTAACCTCCCCCCACCCATTCTGCCCCAAATTCTTCCATCCCTCTGCCTAAAAGTTAAAAATATATATGCATATATAGCCAGAGATAGAGACCTGAGTTCTTTTCACTATACGGTATTTCTTCCTGACAATGTTGTATTCTTCTGCATTTCTGTGTTTGTGCATGGTTTGGAATCTTGATATATTTGTCCTAGCTTGATAGCCTCTTTTAAGTTACTGTGTGTAAAGTTTAAAAAAAAAAAAAAAAAAAAGCTTCTATTCTCTGGGTCTGGTGAGTCACAGGGCACTCCAGGGCGTCATCAAGAACTACTTGCAGGTCAAATCCACGAGTTTGTGGCCAGATAAATTGAATATTAATTTTCTAGCCATAATATAGATTGATTTCTTGCTGTCATTGTTCTGTTTTCTGCATTTCTGTGTTTGAGCATCATTTGAAATCTTGATATATTTGTCCTAGCTTGATGGTGTCCTTTAATTCTTTGCTAGTGTGTATTTAATTTGTTGTGTTTGTTAATTTAAAAAAAGGGGCTGGTATCTACAAAAGTTGATCTATCAAGTACTAGCCTGAAGGGACTGAATACTTATGCAAGCAGCATTTTCAGTTTTTCATTTTATTTTACAAAAAAAATGCAGAAAAATAATGAATTGTAACTTTGAAATTTTACTTTAAGATCATACTGTCTGGAGCAATCTATGTGTCATTTGTAATCCACACAAAGCTGCTGACTTTTTAGGGGTTTGAATACTTTTGCAAGCCACTGTATCAAGTCACAGACATCAACACCACCAATCCTAAATCAAATAACATCATGATATATTCAAACAGCATCCTGGGCGAAAATCATTGATGGCATCTCCCATGCCCCAGTAGTTGGCAATGAAGTAGCATGGCTGGGGGTATACACAAGCTTTATCTACAAGTGAGCAGAGGGGATGGTGCTCCTCCTCCCCAGTATCTGCATCACCCACCTCCTTACCACCCTTCTCCAGCATCTATCCCCTGCCTTTTACCCCCATCCAACAACCTCTCTCCTTTTACCCCCTCCCCTAGTATCTGCTTCTGCCTCTTACCCCTCCAGTCCCAGCATATTTCTCTCATCTCCTGCATCCATGCCTGTTTCTTAAACCCCATTCCCAGCCTTCTCTGCCCTATTAACCCCCCTCCTCTAACCTCAGCATTTGCCTCCTGACTTTCCCTTATTCTCACCCCTCCCATCTTGGCATCTGTGCCTGTTCCTTTTGCCTCCTCCCTAGGTGAAATGCATGTTTAGCAGCAGAGCTTCTGCTGCCTTCCACCCTGTCTGTGCTGGCACTGCAAGCACGTTCAAAACTCATGGGTTGGCACTTCCTGTATGTTCATCTCACAGCCAGTGGCATACCGAGGGGGACAGGAGGAGCCAATGCCCCTGGACGCAGGGCTATAGGATGGCCGACATAGGTAAGCCCAAGTGGCTGCCAGTGGACCTCATCCCACCGGCGGCTGAGCAGGGAAGCGTGCTGCTCCTATGCTGTGTGTTGGCTACTGTTTTCTCTAAGCTGTGCGTGTGCATGGCTATGCATGATTTTTCTCATAGCCGCGTACAGCAGGAAGAGTGGCGGGGCCATGATGGAGCTCATCCCACCATGGCTCGAAGAAAATAAGTCACCTCCAAATCTCCAAGTGCTTCTTCTCCTTCTTGCGGCCCTGGAAGAAAAATGTTACCAGAGCTGCGCAGGCAGGAAGGAGGATGAGCATTGGCCTGCATGCAGAAGATGTGCAGCGTTTGTGCTGACCCGAGAAAAGGAGGCCCGGAAGCAGATCCCACCTCTCAGTGGCCCGAGAAAATCCCGGCTGCTGCGCAGCCCATCCCGTGGCGACCCTTGAAGAGGAGGCCCAGAGGAGAGAGGGAGGCTGAGGCCTGTAGATTGTGTGTGTCTGAGAGAGAGAGTTGAGAGACTGTTTGTAGGAGTGAGAGCCTGTATGTTCGGAGAGACAGCATGTGAGAGCCTTTGTAGTGTGTGAGAGAGCCTGTGTGTTTGTGTGACAGCATGTGGTAGTGAGAAAGCCTGTATGAGTGAGATAGCATGTGAAAGAGAGAGCCACTATGCATGTATGAGATAGCATGTGAGAGTGAGAGCTGTGTGTGTAAGAGACAGCGTGTGACAATGAGAGCCTATGTATGTGTGTATATATGTGCAAAAGAGACAGTTTGTGAGAATGAGAGCCTCTGTGTGTGTGTGTGTGTGTGAGAGAGAGAGAGACACATGAGAATGAGACCCTGAGTGTGTGTTTGAGGGAGGAAGGGAAGAATAGAGGTGGAGAGAGAAGTGTTATTGTTTGTAAGGTTTTGGGTGGACCCTTGGACATTTTGGCAGCTGACCACGCCCACGGGGGGAGTCCCATGAGGGGCCACAGGTCAGGCTCGGCTTTGGGACACACAACACAGAGTTATATCTTTTATTAGACAGATTTGAGAAGCCACCAGAGGTGGCAGTAGTGAGTAGAGATGAAGCCCGGCTGGGCTAGGGTTCCTCAAGATACTGGAACAGCGATTCCCTCTATGGCTGTGCTGTAGTGGAGAAAACTGAGATAGTGAGTACAGTGGAGCATACACAGAGTTCTGGTATAGAGCCTCGTTGGTAAAGTTATTCACACAGCGGTTTCTCCCGGAAGGTGACACAGAAGCTGGAATAGAGGCAGGCCCTCGAGGAGCGAGTACCTGGTTCCAGGGAACAGCTCTGAGGAAATAAAATTGGTAACTCACTGATGATGTAGGCAGCGGCTTCTTCCAAGCAGAAGCGATAAGTTCAGGCAGCGAGTCAGGGAACATGGGCCCTCGAGGAGCGAGTACTGGTTCCTGATAGCGACCTGAAAGAAATGAGCGGGTACCCTGTTAGGATAAAGTCCAAAGGTTGGAGAGGCAAAGTAGCTAGGTAAGGAGAGCGAATCCCATCCGTAAGGAGATCCCTTGCTAACTCGATTAGCTAGCAAAAAGTGTAGGCTTTTGTATCCGGGATGCGTGATGTCATCACAGGGGGACGCCCCTGAGGTTTGCGCCAAAGAGAGAATAAGAAGCAGGGCCATGCGGTGCGCGCGCCCTATGGTACCTGGACAACATGGCGGGATGCAGTGCCCAAGGCAGACCGGGGACGCCGGAGTGGACGGCAGACAGACGCCGCGGCAGCCAGACGTCCATCAACCGCGGGAGGAGTCACAAAAAAAGGTAAGGTGGGCGGAGTGGAGACGTTGGGCAGCGACAGTCGTAACAAGAAGAAACAGAAAAAAAAGTCGTAACAAAAAGAAACAAAAAAAAAGGGAACTGGCAAAACACCAAGATAGGGAACGTGGAAAAAAAAAAGCCTGTGACCAACTGATTAGAAAACTAAAATCAGACAGCAAAGGTAAAAAAAAAGTGTGAATTTTTAGTGATTGGCATATGTTATCTTTGGGAATGTGTAAGAGTAGCACTTTCTCTATACTGATCTCGCAATGTATGAGATCAGCATGGAGGAACTGGAAGCCCTGCAAATTTTTAATTCCGCAGGGCCTGCAAAGAGGAGGCAACAGAATGGGCTTCAGTGTCAGTAGCAGCGATCGACGCCTCCCCAATAGCCACACGGCAGCAATGACAGTGGCAGCAGAGGAATGAGAGAGGTTCCGAGGTTGCTGGCAAAAGAAAGTGAGGGAGTCTGCCTTCAGTGTGTGCTTGTGTATGAATGGGACTCTGCCTGGGGGGGGGGGGGGTGTGAAGAAATGAATGCGTACCTGCCTGGGGGTCTGTGTGTGAGTGAGAATGAATGTGTGCATGCCTGGGGGGTGGAGAGGAGCAGTGTGAGAATGAATAGGAGCCTGCCTGGGGGTCTGTGTGTGAGAACGAATGGGAGCTTGCCTGAGTGTGTGTGTGTGTATATGTGAGGGAGCCAGTGAGAGTGAGAACAGTGTATGTGTATGAGAGAATCTGGGGAAGTAAGAGCTTGTGTGTAGGGGTTGGGGAGAGAGAGAGCCTGAGAGTGTGTCTGTGTCTGTAAGAGAGAGAGGTTGTGGTTGTGTATGAGAGCATGTATGTGGGAGAGAGAATGAACATGCGAGTATGTGTGAGAGAGGATAAAATTATGCACCCCCCGAACCCCCTAAACCTCGATAATCTCAGGGTGACTGGAAATCAAGATTTCCCAGGTATGGACAGCAGGGGCTTTTTTTTTTTTTTAATCCTTTATTAGTTTTAATTATTGGATGTTATTAGATATTTTTTCTGTTTTTAAATATTTTATTGGTGCTTGGGAAATTTTAAAAAAAGTAAATATGATTTTAATTTGTAGAAGTTATTCTCTATGTCAGTAGTTTAAAAATGTTCTTTTATTAGTATGGTTTTATTACTATAACTGATGCTTTATGTTTCTTGATTTTATTTGTTTATGAGGAATGGTGGTTCTGTTTTTCCATTGTTACACACAGTCTGACTTCTTGGGGTTTCCATTTCACTTTTTGTCTAGTTTGTGATCCTTTATTCTGTATTTAGTGAGGGTCTGTCTGCTCTGTGCATGTGGCCAAGATGAGAGATTCTGCTAGTGTGTAGTGTCTGTGTAGGGATCTATAGCAATCGGGTTTGTTTTGTTTCCCCAGTGTTGCGACCGTCGCTGCCCGACATTTCCACTCCGCCCACCTTACCTCTTTGGCGACTCCCTCTTCGCTTGTTGGATGTTTGGCTGCTGCGGCGTCATCTTGCCAACCTCCTCCGGCGTCCCTGGACCGGCTAGACGCTGCAATCCGCCATGTTTCCCAGAAGCCTAAGGGTGCACGCGCAGAGCGGCCCTGACTCAAGTACCAGCAGTGGCGCGAACCTCAGATGCGTCCCCCTGAGATGACGTCATCATCACCAGATATTTAAAGGTCTCTGAAATCGCTAACTATCGAGTTAGCAAGGGTTCGCTTCCTCCAGGGATCGTTGCGGATGGGATTCGCTCTCTGCATACCTTGCTACTCTGCCTCCTCGTACTTTAC
Organism: Rhinatrema bivittatum; assembly: GCF_901001135.1. NCBI lineage: Eukaryota > Metazoa > Chordata > Amphibia > Gymnophiona > Rhinatrematidae > Rhinatrema > Rhinatrema bivittatum. Next base: position 40,287,293 of record NC_042628.1, read on the forward strand.
CAGGGGTACCCGCTCCTTGGGGACCTCACTTTCTCTTTTGCCTTTCAGGTCACAGTCTGGAACCGGTACTCGCTCTTCGAGGGCCCACATTCTCGGACCTGCTTCTGAATACTTCTGCCAGGAAGTCATCGCTGCCTACAACACCAGTGAGTTACCATCTCTCTCTCCGAGCCTTCCCTGAACCAGGTACTCGCTCCTCGAGGGCCTAATTCATTCCAGTTCCTGGGCTGCTTCTAAGAGACTATTATGTGAGTGTTACCATCCAGGTTCTGTTCCTGAACTCTGCATACCCTGCCTACTCACTATACTTAGTTTCTCTACAGCTCTGCCATCCTGGGATCACTGTTCCAGTATCTGAGGGACTACAGCCCAGCCGGGCGCATCCAGCTCACTACTGCCACCTCTGGTGGTTTAATAATAAAAGAGCTAGTGTATGCCTGTCTCCAAACTCTGTGCCTGACCTGTGGTCCCTCTCGGGATCTTCGCCCGGGGGCGGTGTCATCTGCCTCCGGCCCAAGAATCCACCCACAACTATCCCAAACAATAACACCCATTCCCTGTACGTACTAGGATCAGTCCAGACCGTGGGTTATGTCCCCCGTCCAGCAGATGGAGTCAGAGCAAACTTCCAAGGGTGCTGACATATAAGCCTGTGCACCTCCTAGGGATCCTCAGTATCTCTCTGACTCCAGCAGATGTGAGTGGGGGAACCTTTGCTTCCCCAGTGTGTGGCCTCTGCTACACTTTTTTCTATCATCTTTTCTTCTTTCGGGACAGGATCAAGCAGACCTGGGCTTCTAAATTAATAAATAGGCAAAAAAATAAAAAATAAATAAATTTTTCTTCTCACTTCAGTGAGGCTTGAGCCCCTGCCCGGGTCTCTCAGCCCTGGTTAGCTTGCCAGCGGGACTGGGTAATTTCTCTTACCTGCCCTTTTTTTTTCTCTCTTCTCCTCTCTTCCGGCGGTGAGTTTTGCTGTTGTTATCTTTCCTTCACAGTTTCGCCGTCGGACGGCTTAGGTGGATGCTGGTGGGGCCAGCCTCTCCCCTTCGGCGCGCCGCGATTCGAACCCCCTCCCCCTCGGCCCCGCAACGTTCCCATTCCCCGGGGCCGCGGCAGCAGGGAAGTCTCATTCCCCTGCTGCTCCTGAGGGGAGGGTTTGGTTGTTGGAGCCTGGGCGGACGAGCCCGCTCCTCCCGCGGCGCGCAGTGCTCGGCTCCGGCCTAGGGGCGGGCGCTGAGGGGACTCTTCTTCCCGGCCGCGCGCCATGCAGCGCCTTAAGGGGTCTCCCGGCGCCGACCCGGGGCAGGGCGGATCGCGAGACGTGTCCTCCGGGGTTGGTCTCCCCGGGGGAGAGATCGGACCAGCTTCCCCGCCGTTTTCGCCGTCAGGCTCGGATCGCCGCGGCTCCAGGGGAAGGGCCCCGCCCCCTTCTTTGGCGGGAGCGGCGGCCATTTTAGAGCTGGAGAGCGCGGCGGACTCGGAGGCGGAGGAGTCTCCACATGGTTTTTCGCCGCGTTTCAGGCCGATTCTAGCTCCATCGTCCCCCCCCATCGCTGCGGGCCCCCCCAAGGACCTCTCGCTCGCCGTTCCTCCACCAGCGGGGGGGTTCACGGCGGACTTTGTCCTTTTGATGCATCAGGCGTACCTCCAGAGCCTGCAGCCGGCGGGGGGGGGTCCCCAGGTGGTGCTCCAGCGAACCCCACGCCCGCGAAGATGCCTCGACTGGTGGGGGTGGGCCAATCCAGCGCCCTCAGGGGGCGGCCTATAAGACGCTCCTGGCTCTCCCACCCAGCGGAGTGGCTCCAACGCAGGATCCTGGGAGTGACCCGGCTTCGGCGGCTGACGATGATTCGCTCCTGGCAGCGCACCTGGAGTGTGACGACCCAAGGGTGCTCCGGATCTTCCGTAAGGAGGAGCTGTCTGACCTCATCCCACACGTCCTCCAGGAATTGGATCTCGATCTGCCCGTCGAACCGCCAGGGCCCCCAGCCCCCTCCGTAGCCTCAGCTAGCTCAAAAGGGGACCCTGTCCTGGCGGGCTTACGTCCCCTGGCGCGAACGTTCCCGATTCACGAGTCTTTCCTCCATCTTTTAGTGCGGGAGTGGGACACGCTGGAGGCATCTCTTAGAGTGGGCAGAGCGATGGACAAGCTCTACCCTCTCCCCGGCGATTTCTTGGACCTGCTTAAAGTACCCAAGGTCGACTCGGCAGTCTCTGCCGTCACTAAGAGGACCACGATTCCCGTGACAGGGGGAACGGCCCTCCGAGATGTACAGGACAGAAAGCTAGAAGTCTGCCTCAAAAAGATTTTCGAGGTCGCGGCGCTGGGGGTCCGTGCGGCTATTTGTGGCTCTCTTACCCAGCGAGCCGGTCTTCGGTGGGTGCAGCAGCTCCTCACTTCACAGCAACTACCACCGGAGGAAGCGGCGCAAGCGGACCGGCTGGAGGCCATCATTGCCTACGGGGCCGATGCCCTCCACGATTTACTGCGAGTCCTGGCAAGGACCATGGTTTCGGCTGTTTCCGCCAGGCGCCTGCTGTGGCTTCGAAATTGGGCGGCGGACGCCTCGTCCAAATCCAGCCTAGGGTCTCTACCTTTCAAGGGTAGGTTCCTCTTCGGTGAGGATCTTGACCAGATCATCAAATCCCTGGGGGAAAATTCCGTACATAGGTTGCCCGAGGACCGCCAGCGGTCTTATCGTCCGACTACTTCCTTCTCCAGGAATCGGTACCGCTCTCAACGGCGATTTCGGGGCTCCAGGTGTCAGGGTCCGAGAAACCCCTCGAACAGGTCTCAGTCATGGACCCGGTCCTTTCGGGGCCATAGACCACCCAGGGACTCTTCGGCGCAGGGCTCCTCCGGCAAGTCTACCCAATGATGTCAGGCCGGCTCACTCCTCCCTCCCGAGGATCGGAGGACGACTAGCCTGGTTTTACGAGGAGTGGGCCAACATCACCACGGACCAATGGGTCCTAGATATTCTAAGGCACGGCTACGCTTTGGATTTGCGGTATCTCCCCAAAGAAAGATTCGTCTTCTCACCCTGCGGGTCAAGTCACAAGCGTCTGGGAGTACAAAGCACACTGGACCGGCTCCTAGCCCTGGGGGCCATTTCACCCGTCCCCTCCGGAGAAGTGGGCTCGGGTCATTATTCCATTTACTTCGTGGTGCCCAAGAAGGATGGAGCCTTTCGTCCCATCTTAGACCTCAAGGAAGTCAACAAGGTCCTCCGGATACCCCGGTTCCGCATGGAAACCCTTCGCTCGGTCATCACGGCAGTTCATCAGGGGGAGTTCCTGGCCTCTCTGGATCTGACGGAGGCCTACTTACACATTCCGATACACCCGGACCATCACAGGCTCCTCCGCTTCAAGATACTGGGACAACACTTCCAGTTCCAGGCCCTCCCCTTCGGGTTGGCAACGGCACCCAGGACGTTCACCAAGATCATGGTGGTTGTGGCGGCCGCGCTCCGAAGAGAGGGGATTTTAGTACATCCATACCTGGACGACTGGCTCATCCGGGCGAAGACCTTCTCTCAAGGGCAGCAAGCAGTCGACAGGGTGGTCGAATTTCTTCAGTCTCTCGGCTGGGTTGTCAACTTCGGCAAGAGCAGTCTCCTCCCGTCGCGGCAGTTGGACTTCCTAGGAGCGCGCTTCGACACCGCTCAAGGCAAGGTCTTCTTGCGGCCGGACAAGGCCCAGTCGCTCAGGGAGCAGATTTGCCACTTTGCCTCTCTTCCAGTCCCAACAGCGAGGGATTATCTTCAGATCCTGGGATCGATGGCTTTCGCCATCAACCTAGTGCCGTGGGCCTTTGCACACCTGAGCCTCTACAGATGGCGCTACTCTCGCGATGGAAACCGGTCTCGCAGGACTATCAGGCGATACTACCTCTTCCGCCGGCGGCCAGACTCAGCCTTCGTTGGTGGCTAGACCCCAGGAACTTGGCACAGGGGTGTCCCCTGGAGTCGCCGGAGTGGATTGTGGTCACTACCGATGCCAGTTTGACTGGCTGGGGGGCCGTGTGTCTCCGAAGCTCGGCCCAGGGGCAGTGGACACAGGAAGAGACGGCCTGGTCGATCAACCGCCTGGAGACCAGGGCAGTACGTTTGGCGCTCATTCAATTCCTGCCCCTCATCCGACAACGGGCGGTCCGCGTTCTCTCGGACAATGCGACCACGGTAGCCTACATCAACCGTCAGGGAGGCACCAAGAGCCCGGGTGTGGCCATCGAAGCGGCCCGTCTCATGGCCTGGGTGGAGCGGTTCCTCGACCGCCTGGCGGCCTCCCACATCGCAGGCGTGGACAATATTCAGGCGGACTACCTGAGTCGGCAGACGCTGGACCCAGGGGAATGGACTCTCTCCGACGAGGCAATGTCGCTCATCACTCGGTGCTGGGGAACACCCGCCATGGACCTCATGGCAACGTCTTGCAATGCAAAGGATCCGCGGTTCTACAGTCGGAGAAGAGACCACGGGGCGGAAGGAGTGGACGCCCTGGTGCTACCCTGGCCCCCTCGTCTTCGGCTGTACGTCTTCCCTCCGTGGCCTCTGGTGGGCAAGGTGGTGCGGAAGATAGAAGATCATCCAGGGCAGGTCATCCTGGTGGCGCCAGAGTGGCTGCGGCGTCCGTGGTTTGCGGATCTACTCAACCTGGTAGTGGACGGACCTCTGCGATTGTCACACCTTCCGCGGCTGCTCCATCAGGGCCCGGTATTTTCGGACCAGGCGGAACACTTTTGTCTCGCGGCTTGGCTTTTGAAAGGCAGAGTCTCCTGCGCAAAGGATACGAAGTGACCGTGGTAGACACTCTTCTCAAGGCACGTAAGACCTCCACTTCAGTCGCCTATGTACGGGTCTGGAAGGTGTTTGAGGTCTGGTGTGCTGGGCGTGGAGCATCCGCGACCGCACCTTCGCTCCGTCAGGTCCTGGCCTTCCTCCAGGAGGGCTTGGAGAAGGGTCTCTCCTACAACTCCCTGCGTGTGCAAGTCTCTGCTCTAGCCTCCCTGGCTCGTACCACGGGAAATCCAGATCCTTCGTCACATCCGGACGTCTCGCGCTTCCTCAAGGGAGTCAAGCACCTGCGGCCGCCGGTGCGACACCCCTATCCCTCCTGGAATCTCAACCTGGTTCTCCGGCTCCTTGGTCAGGCTCCCTACGAACCACTGCGGCAGGCCTCCCTCAAGGACGTCACACTTAAGACGGTGTTCCTGGTTGCCATAGCCTCGGCGAGGCGCATCTCCGAGCTTCAGGCGCTCTCGTGCCGGGAACCGTTTCTACGCTTCACGGACTCGGGAGTTTCCATTCGTACGGTCCCTTCGTTCCTACCTAAAGTGGTGTCCTCCTTCCACTTGAACCAGTGGGTGGAGCTGCCGGCCTTCCCGTCGGATGCGCCCCAGGCCCTCCGGCGTCTCGACGTGAAGCGCTCTCTGCTACACTACTTGGAAATGACCAATGAGTTCCGGGCGTCCGACCATCTCTTTGTGCTTTGGTCCGGTAACAAGAAAGGACTGCAAGCGTCTAAGACGACTATCGCACGGTGGCTCAAGGAAGCGGTGTCCTCGGCCTACATCGGCGCCGGGAAGGCGCCCCCGGAGGGAGTCCGGGCTCATTCGTTGCGTGCCCTGGCCACGTCCCGGGCGGAGTCTCAACATGTTCCCATTCAGGAAATCTGTCGCGCGGCGACATGGAAGTCGCTGCACACCTTCTCGAAGCATTACCGGTTGCAACTACCGGTAGGTGATTCGGGTTCCTTTGGAGACAGGGTTCTCCGAGCAGGGTCTTCAGGGACCCACCCGGTTTAGGGAAGCTTTGGTACATCCCACGGTCTGGACTGATCCTAGTACGTACAGGGAAAAGAAAATTATTCCTTACCTGCTAATTTTCGTTCCTGTAGTACTTAGGATCAGTCCAGACGCCCACCCGGATTTGCTAAGTGCTGGTCAGACGCCTGCTCGTGTACGTTCTGTTCCCTGTCTCTCATACTTCTACATCCTGATGTTTGTGTTGTTGCTTAGTTCTTTCACAGTTCTCCTTGCAAGTTGCATTGGTTATTGGTTTTATGTGGTTACAATTTCATTGGTGCTTGATCCATCCTACTTTCCTGTCAAGTGTGTTGTCTCTGGGCTTTGATATTCTCGATACTGAGGATCCCTAGGGGGTGCACAGGCTTATATGTCAGCACCCTTGGAAGTTTGCTCTGACTCCATCTGCTGGACGGGGGACATAACCCACGGTCTGGACTGATCCTAAGTACTACAGGAACGAAAATTAGCAGGTAAGGAATAATTTTCTTGTAGGTGGTGTATTGGTATTCTGAGACCCAGTGTAATATTTGCCTGTGCTTTTTCACAGGTAGGGTTATTGTTGTTTGAGTCCTTGGTGTTACTAATGTTACATAATGATAGATCTGCATTGATTTTTGTCACCTTTTGATTTCGCTACACCACTTCGGACCTTTATCGGGTATATCTGAAAAATGTTTTGTCACCTTGCCTTACCTTTTTGGAAATCCTTTCTTCTGCCTGACTTCCTTTCTTTCTTTGTCTCCCTCAGTTTCACCAGATATTCTTCCCTTTGTTCCTCTTTTTGGGATCCTTTATATTTCTTGAACACTGACTTTTTGCTTTTATTTTATCAGCCACCTCCTTTGAGAACCAGATCGATTTCTTATTTCTCTTTGTTTTCTTTTCTAACATATAGATTTGTTGCCTTTGTAATAGCTCCTTTTAGTTTGGCCCACTGTTGTTCCACCTTTTCACATACCTCTCACATTTTCTCCCAGTCTTCTAGTTCTACTTCCAGGTATGTCCCCATTTCGACAAAGTCCGTATTTTCAAAATTCAAACCTCAGGTCTGTGTGTGACCTCTCTGTATCCTATTTGTAATATCAAACCATATCGTTTGATGATCACTGGTGCTCAGGAGGGCACCCACATGGACATTAGAGACATTCTCCCCATTAGTGAACACTAGGTTGAATATAGCTTCCTCCCTCATGGGTTCCATTACCATTTGTTTGAACAGAGACCATTGAAGGGCATCCACTATCTCTCTACTTCTGGTAGATTCCACAGAGGGGATTCTATAATCTACATCCGGCAGATTAAAATCTCCAGCAATCAACACTTCACCTTCTTAACCACCTTTTGGATATCTTTGACCAGATCTCTGACTTGTTCTGCCTTTTGAGTCCAAGGCCTGTAAACCACGCCAGTAAAAATGGATACACCATCATCCTTTTTTAGGACAGCCCATAATGCTTCTTCTCTACCCCACATTCCCTGCAATTCAGTTGCTTGGATATTGTTTTTGACATAAAGAGCTACTCCTGCCCCTTTTCTATTCTCTCTGTCCTTCCTTAACAAGTTATAGTCTGGTATGGCTCTATCCCAATCATGAGAATCCGTGAACCATGGTTCCATGACAGCAACAACGTCCAAGTCCGCCTCCACCATTAAGGCCTGCAGGTCTGGGATTTTATTGCCCAAACTATGAGCATTTGTAATCATTAGCTTTCCAGCTCATCTCCCTAGGTTTGCTGCCCTTCTTAGGCATCTTTTCTGCTTTTTTGAGCTAATTGATTTTGTTATTTTCTCCTCCCACTTCCTGTCTTGCTTGGGGATAACACGTCAATTCACTGGCCATCTCCTGCCTTCTAGTTTAAAAGCCTCATAGTATAATGCTCTGAATTTCTCACTTAGCATCCTCTTTCCAGTCAAGGACAAATGTAGACCTGGGTTTATGAATCCTGGATGTCTGACTTCTCTGTGGGAGTGGGGTTGGATTTTCAAGATGCTGCTGTTAGGGAAATTGGGTGTCGTATAGTCACACATCTTGTTCTACCAGAGCCCACTGTAAACCATTTATTCATGGGTTTCTTAATCCTCTATGGGAGCTGGGGGAGATAGTCTGGATGCTGCGAGGGAGAGAAGGTTTTCTGAAACTTGAGCAATTCCTTTTTCAGATATGTCAACTGCTTTTTCATTATAGACAGCTAAAAGCAAATTGGACTTCTCTTAAGTCTCCAAAAGTCAGGCCTTGGGACATAAGCACCACAATTATATCACTGAATTAAAGACATTCTGTTAATACTGACTAATATACAATTTATTAGATAGGTAAAGTTGTTAGATTTAAGTACCAAAGTCCTTGGATGAACTATTTAACAAGAAATCACCCTAGGGGTGGGAAGGAACAAACAACTGTTGTAGATACCCAGCCTTTTTAAATTAACAAACACAGCTAATCCAGACTAGCAATATCAAAACTTGGAAAAATAGAGATTTCAAAGCATGTAATACAGAAATTCAGAAGAGTATCACCAAGAAAGCAAGCTATAATATGGCTAACTTTATAATATGACTTGTTGCCGGCATTAGTTGCATGGGATTTATTTAATGTCTCCAACAGTGGATTGGCCACTGTTGGAGACAGGATGCTGGGCTTGATAGACCCTTGGTCTGATCCAGTATGGCATATCTTATGTTCACAGGGAACAGTGTGGGTAGTGATACCATGCTGTCGGCAACCGTTGTTGCAGAGTGTTCTGGAAGACTGTCCTCACTTTACCCAAAAATTGGTCCTGAGCCAAAACAATAATAAACATTTAGAACATGTTGTTGTGTTTCGCGGCCGCGGGCTGCCGTGGCAGCACCAGAGTAGCGGGGCCGTTCGTCTCCCGCACCCAGATGAAGCTTCCCGCGCTGGCTCATGGCAGGGGAGGCACCGCCAGGCTTCCTCTCGCGGCGTCGGGCCGCTCTGCACAGACTCCCGGATCCAAAATGGCTGCCCTGCCCTTAGGCGCAAGGCCGCGCCTCCTCTCTAGATTTAAAGGGCCCTCGCCCTCCTAATTGCCTGCACCTACTCCTATGGGCTAGGCACAGGGGAAGTATAAAGGGAGACTTTCTCCGCTCACTCTTCGACTTGGCAACATCGTTGTTCGAGGCTGCTTCCTTCGGTGAGTCTTCTGATGCTTCGGATTCTTGATTCCTGGTTCCTGCTTCTTCTTGGCGATTCCTCGGTGTGTAACTTCGGACTGGCAAGCGGTGATCTCTCGGCGTGTGACCTCGGACTGGTAAGTGACGACCCTCTGGTACTCAACCTCGGACTTTTTCCGGACCATCATCTCCAAGGGCCCACCTAAGTCCCAGCGGCCCGGGTCCCTACGGGCTCCTCCTGGGGGGGACCACGGGCTTCCAGTGGCGAAGATCCAGTCGGTCCTTGCACCGACCTCACGACTCCTCGACCTCTCAAAGGTCCACCTAAGTCCCAGCAGCCCGGGTCCCTACGGGTCCTCCCGGGGGGACCGCGGGCTTCCAGTGGCGAAGACCCAGTTGGCTTCTCCGATGTCACGACTCTTCGCTCTCTCAGCGGCCGTCTCAGTCTTCAGTGCCGAGGGTCAGCCAGTCCCATCTTCTGTTCCGCCTCGCCACCCGACGGGAGAACTTAAGGACCCACCTCCTAAGGTATACCTTCCTCCCGTCGGTCCAAGGGTTCACAAGCCTGATCATAACACATGTCTAATATATAGCTCTAAAATGTTTCATCAAATGTGGTGTTTGATATGAAGTTAGGAATGGAGGAGTAGCCTAGTGGTAGTGCAGACCAGGTTCAAGTCCCACTGTTGCTCCTTGTGACCTTAGGCAAGTCACTTTACCCTCCATTGCCTCAGATACAAACTTAGACTGTAAGCCCTCGGGGGAATTATTTACTTAAGGCTTTTTTTTACCGACATTCATCAGAGACATCATGCCGGTTTACAATGCAAAAACAGGGAGAAATAGAAAGAGAAATCAGTTACAAAATAATATGGATCCGCAGAATGGGAGAAGAGAGTGTTCAAAGGATAGAGAGATAGTGCTAGATGCATAGAGAGGTAGGAATAGATGCATACATAGGAGATCATAAATAACTAAAAAAACTAAGACAGCATTTTTACAGCAGCAGTAGAGTTATAACAGTATAATCAATATAACAATATAATAGTAGATAACTATTTACAAATCTTGTGTCAATGTCTTGGTTGGTGAATGGGAGAGGTAGGTGAAAATTTAGCTAGGGTGTTCAACACGTTATGTGTAAATAGATTGTAATGGGCAGGAAACATCCAGGGTGTGCAGGTGAGGTTGTGTGAAGATGATCCAACGGACATTAAGTTGCATGTGATTAGGGATAGGCTTCTTTGAATAACCATGTTTTGAGGTTTTTTTTTATTTCTGTGCACATTGCTCCAGTCTGAGTTCAGGTGGCAAGAAGTTCCAGGCATAGGGACCAGCTATGGATATGGCCCGCTCTTTGGTAGACTTGAGGTGCAAAAGATTTGGAGGAGTGTAAAGGGTACCTTTATATAATGATCTGGTAGGTCTATTGGAGGTGTGGAAGTGGATCGTATCTTTCAACCAGTGCATGTTCTGGTTGTGGAGTGTTTTATGTAAAATGGTGAGTGTTTTATAGGATATGCGGTGGTGGATAGGGAGCCAATGCAGATCTTTGAGGATCGGGATGATATGGTCGAATTTGCGTGAGTTGGTGAGTATTCTGGCAGTGGCATTCTGAAGGAGTTAAAGGGGTTTAATCATGGCTTTGGGTAGACCAAGTAGTAGGGAGTTGCAATAATCTATAGTATAGGGAAATACCTACAGTACCTGAATGTAATCCACTTTGAAGTGCTGAAAAAAAAAAGTGCAAAAAAATTTTTGTACCCTTGCTAATATTTCTCAAGAGCATGCTAGTGTGTAAAATGTTAAAATGTTTATTTAAACCATGCTAGTCCTTGCACGTGTCAAACATGCACCACAGATTTCCAATTAAATTACCTTAAATACAAGATCAGTACAGAAATAATGCACTGATTGAATCACATACAGTGAAGGGTGGCAGTGAGAAAAGAAAATAACGTTTACAGTGAACAGATACAGATTTGAATTTACTGCTTATACTGCTGTTTTAACATATTCCTCCTGAGGATCACTAAAACCAAAGCGTTTTAGTTTCTGGGTCTCTGGGTCTCCTCTCTTAACCCCTCGTAGATGCAACATCTGTAAGGAAGGCTACTAAACAAACCGTCCTACTCCCACCAATAAACTAACAGTTATTTGGTTTAATAAACTACCACCGCGAACTTCTGAATTATTTGAAACGCTGGGACGGTAGGAACAAGCCCTCTGACGTAATTGACCGCTAAAAGTTCCAACCAATGCCCTAGCTAGCTGGGACACGGCACTGCGGCTGCGCAGGAAAAATTTCACTTTACCGTGCGAGGGTCACGCCGCTCAAAAGCTCGTTGGGCTTCTTATAGCAATATTTCATTATAGGCCAAATCCAAACCATTTCAAGTGACTATGGAAAAAAAAGAGCTTTTTACAGCTACAAAGTAGGCTGGGGAGTAGTGGGTATAACTTCACTGTGATTCCTTGTAAGGACAGCTACGGCCACCAATAGAACAGACTGTCTATTCCCAGTTCAGACTCCGGCTTTTTTTTTTTTTTTTTAAAGGGCGCCTCTCCGTGTGCAAACGAGCCAATCCACAAGCACGCGTGTTTCGAATTCGTATCCAGCCGCCACCAATAGCGTCAAGCGCTCCAAATTCTAACGACCTCCCCTTCGCCTATTCTGTCTGACCGTCCCACTCCCACCTTTCCCGGCCCCTTTTCCCCCTCAGCCCCGCCTCTCCGTTGTCTAAACTAACCATTCACAGCCCGGGTTAAATTTAAAAAAGTGCGCGGGGCGGAGCGCGAGGACCAGAATTTGGAGGTAGTAGGGGCGTGGCTTGTGCTGGGCTATTTTATTTCGTCTTAGGTGGCTATCCCTCGCTTTTTTTCTTCCCTCTCTACCTCCGTACAGTTTAATATCAAATATCGAATATTATATTTTATAATAAAAAATAAGTACAGCTACCTAAACTCTATAAATTCCATCGACTTGGCCTGGAACTTGTCCTTCCTGGTCTTTAAAAGTTAAACCACCCTGAAGCGTGAGGAGCTTAAGTAAAAGATGAAAGGTGGTAAGTGTTCCATATTTCTAATTTTCTCTTTATTGGTTTTGTTTTCTGATGATATTTCTGGTTATTTTTTCGGCGGGATTTGTAACTAACTGGGAAGAGAGGACCCTGAGCTCGGTCGTGTGGCTTCCCTCCTAAACTCACTGACTTTATTTATAAATACTGTGGTGTTGGGAAATCAACAGGAAACATGATAACTTATTAAGATATGCTATTATTTGTCACTTAGATGTATTTAAACTGTTGGAAACGTTGCTCTACTTCTGGGACATTGCACGTTGTTAGCGCTGATCTAATAGGCTCTATAGGATCCTGGTCAATTTTTTTTAGCTATTAAAGATCTACCGCACAATCTAATATATAATGTATTAAATAGGTATATATATAAATACGTATTTTTTGAAAGCTGTATACATACAGCTTTGGTTCTGCTTGTAGCTTCCCTCCTTTAAGTAAATTTTTCCGCAGGTAATATGACTTGTTACACGGAGATTCAGTTAAGTATCTGTAGCGGTTAACTTCTTAAAGCCATGTCTTTAAAAGCATATTAAGATATTGGTTGCTAATGCTAAGTCTCTTTTTATCATGTTTTAGGAACATCGGCTTTACCTGTAGTTATTTATCGGTTCTCTATACGTTTTTATTGGAAGGGTCCACCTCGCCCCAAGAAAGGGATTACTGGTGCTCTGTAACGTGTCTGAAAAATGTTACAGTTTAAACTCTGTAATAGTTAAACGCAATAAAATAACCAGAGTAACATTCTTCTGATTGGGAGAAATTCTTGTCCTGGTTTTTTCTTGACTAGCCTTTTCAGATTTTTCCATCCATTTACTTCCGTTTCCCTTCCTTGGGTTTCTTTGCCTCCCCTCCCTCCTTTTAATAAACGTAACTTATATTTTTGGAGGTTAAGTAGGAAAGGAAGTTAGATGAAGTGCCAGCCACACAAGACTTGACTATGGTCATAGATGTACTTATTATTTTGTACATTTGAGTCTGGGGCAGATCTAATTTTTTTTTGTGTGTGTGTAAACTTATTAGGACTCAGTAAATTATAAATCATAGTTTTGATTCTGTTCCTGAACGATCTGACATAGTTTGAAGTGGTGTAAGAAACGAAAAGGTTTTATAACTTTGCATAATCTTAAATGATGCAAATGAGCGATGATAAATATTATTCTGTCAGTTTAAGCTGCAGGCTTATTTTGTGATAGCTTTCATGCAGTAGCTTAAAATGCATCCCATGTTCATTTGTTTTCTGGGCAGTAGGCCTTTTCAATAACATTCATGGCTTTTAGACCAGGAGTCCCCAAACTATGACCCAAGGGCTGGCTGTAGCTTTCAGCTGAATTTCATCATCACCAACAGAAGGAGCTTGATTTGGCCTGCAGTGGTGGTAACAGGAGGGTGTCTGCCACTGCCACGAGCTGAGTTGAAACTAGGGGGTGGGGCATACCAGTACAAGGCCAGCACTGATTGGTTGCCTCCTTCATTGCTGGAGTTAGCGCTGCTTACATGGCGGAGCCACTTGGGCTGATGAGGAGAGAGGCTGAGGTGTGGCCATCAGTAGTTTTCTGCCATTGTAGAGGGCAGTGCAGGCAATGGGGAGGAAGGCACTGGTGGTACTGAGCTGTGCGGTTACAGTGGACAGCCAGGTAAAGATGGTATTTCCTGGAATGTCCCATTGTGCTGCCATCTCTTTGGAGCTGGGTGAAGGGCATGGGCATTGCCCTCTAAAGATGCCAGCTTTGAAGGTGCACAGTGTAAAAATCCTCCCTGTAACCTAGATTCCAAGTTGGTGTCTTTCCCTCAATTGGGGGTTGATTTTGATCATATCACGAGCTGGGCATGTTGCAAGAGAGGAAAGGAGAGAGAGAAGGTGTGAGGGGAGAAGGGAGCAAGAGTGCACTATGCAGGCAAACAGGCCATCCACTCCTCCTAAGAGGACAATTATTGGGGAAGGCAAGAAAGCAAGGCGCAAGGTTTCTTTTGGGGGTATGGTAGTATTGACAACTTCTGGAGAAATCTAGAAATAATACCGACACTATATCTGCCACAGCCCTGCACCCTGGAAACTCTGCCCCTGCTTCCGCCCTTTCCCCAGCATTTTAAATTCCTGCAAAGGCCGGACATGGTCTCAACTCAGACCTTTCCCAGCAAACAACTCTAGGGGGGGGGGCTTTCCCCATCCTCCTCATCCTTCTCTCCCCTCTAGCTCAGCAAACTCAGTGAGGGGACTCACCCTGGCCCTTTAAACGTTCTTTGTAGCCCTTGAAAAGTTTGGGGACCCCAGGTTTACACCCTTGAAATATGACATTTTATTAAGATTCATTGCTCTCAGATTTTCTGTTGGCGTAAAACTTGTCTTCAGATGGTCACGTTTTAGTCCATGACTGTTTGGTTTGTCTCTGGGCCGTAATACTAATAGTCTAGTCTGTCTAGCCTAGCATTTTAAATGGCATGAAATCCTCTTCCTCCTCCTCCTCATTTTTGTGTGCAGTGCTGTAGAGAATCGCGTAAGACACCGACCCTGTTGTGTGGTGCTTATGATCTGGAGATAGTAAACTCTGGTAAAACCCTAAGTGAAAGCCTTGCTTAGATTTTGAAATGTTAATAAACTTTACTATGATCATTTGGACAGGTTTCATCTATTCTGCATCCTTTATATATTGGAGGGGTGTGCTTTGACCACTTGATTGTAAGCACAAAAGTCAATCTAGCGAATCCAGTCAAAATAAGTTTTCAGGAAAAATATTTGTTACAGTGAACATGGTTACAATTTGAAAAGGCTAAGATCTGGAAGACTCAAAGTTTGATTTGAAAGCACTCTCAGAAAAAATGGAATGGAGACTTGGGCCTCAGATTGGTTGCAGTTAGGGGAAAACATGGAAGGCATCTCATAAAACATTTGGGTTTTAGGAGGGTTGCATTAGTCATCAGGATATTACTTTGAACCTAAAGAACTTGGAATTTGTTGCCAGAGGGTTTGGACATACCTAGTTATTAACCTGGTGACTCAGGGAGACCCAGCACTTGTCGCACGGAGCGAGCAGCAAGAAACTGGATCTACTTTTTGGGATTGGCCACTCTGAGACAGGATGGGCTTGATGAATCTTTGATCTGAGCCAGCATGGCATTTCTTATGTAACTTCTATTTTTGTTAAATTTGATGCTGGGGCTTCTAAAATGTGTTGCTTGCCACCCCAATTTCAGGTATTTCCCATCCGCTCTGCTTCCTGGCCTAGCACCAATGACAAACCGGCACCTCCAAGTTGCTTTTCTTCCTATCTCCAGTGTTGGCATGTCTTCCGATTTCTGCCCTTGCGGATCAGTCAGCTGATTAATGTGAACTGTGCGAGAAGCACAGGCACTGGAAACAGGAAGAAGAGCAAGTTAAAAGCCTGATTTGGGGGATGGAGTTCTGCTCTATTCCCTGCCTGTGCTTGGGAAGCTGCCTACCCAAGCCTCCGCTGTGCACTTTGTGTGGCTCTGATCTAGCAGCCACTGATGCCGGAGGGTTGTTGCGGGAGGCTGAGGGATAAGTGGTGGAGGCAGCAGCTGCCCTCTTCTGGGCCCACCAGTGCAGCTTTTCCTTCTCCTGCAGCTGCTTCTGCATTTGGCAGCAGCTTCAGCCTGCACCTTCTTGGTGGTAGGAGCAGGGATCCAGGCCATGGCCACTTGTAAACCGGAGAACGTTTGAGTAGCTGCAGCCCAGGTGGGAACTTTACTGCAAGCTGTTAGTTGTATCTGCCGTCACCTAGTTCTGACACCAGGGTAACGTTACACCATGAGAACAGCACACCACTAATAACCCAGCGCCATACACAGAGCTTGGGGCTATTGATAAGCTAAAGCCTGTACTAGTATTATACCCAGCACACAGGGCAGAGGGACTCTGTAGTCCCCGCTAATCCACTTGCTTATCCCACCCACACTTGCCTGCCGCCGCAGTGCATGTGAATATTTTTTTACTCTGCCACCTTGTGTTATCTTAGAATCATTGCCTAGTTATATTCTCTACGTGTTGCATAGCTCTTTTTCTTTTTGGACATTGTTTGAAAGTAGCTGAACCCTTATTGGATATGTTCTGGTTTGCCCTCTTATTTCTCTCTGTTTGCTTTCTTCTCTTCCAGTCCTTTTGACTCAAAAAAAATCTGGTGTTGTCTAATTTCCTGCCAAGATTCCAGTTAGAATCGGGTTCTTGCAAGCTCTCCTTTCTCCTCTTCAAGCTCCTAGAAAGCCGCCATGCTTTCACCTCGCATTCTCACTATTTCCCTCGTGCTGCTAGTCTGCTTTATGTACTAGTAGCCACAACTTCTACTTGGGCTGCAGTGATCTTATTCTGATTGCTGAGTCCAGAAACTCATAACAGCCACCATCTGTACAGTTATTTTTCTCACCTTGCAAGTTATTGAAAGTGTTTTCATTCTAATAATTTGTCGTTTTCTGATAGCAAATTTTGAGGACCAATTGTGAGTTGGTGAGGGTTAGGAGAGTATAAAAAGATAGTGGGTAGGCAGGTGGGAAGTTTAGAGAAATAGGTGTTAGTGGTTGGGGGGGGGGGGGGGAGATGAGCTTAGCCTAGTGGGATGGGGACTGTCCTTGGGGATTGAGTAGATGGTTGGGGTTGGGGGGGCATGGTGAGTGGTGGGGGGAAGGCATGGAGAGAAAATAGGTGGGGATGGATTAGAGCAGAGCTTTCCAAACTTTTCATGTTGGTGACACACTTTTTAGACAAACATAATTTCGTGACACAGTAATTCAGTCTACCAGCAAACCAGAAGTTAAAGGTTAAACGAACAAAATGTATTTCAACAATTTATGTATGTTTCCTTAAATATGTACATAAATAAAATGTTTCACAACACAACCTATCTCATAATAAATATTTGCAGGCTTCCACTTCCTCCATGCTGATCTCGTACATTGTGAGATCGGCATAGAGAAAGTGCTACTCTTGCACATTCCCAAAGATTACATGTGCCAATCACTAAAAAGTAATTTTTTTTTTACCTTTGCTGTCTGATCTTAGTTTTCTAATTGGTTGGTCACAGGCTTTTTTTTCCACCTTTCCTTTCTTGTTTTTTTGCCAATTCCTTTTACAGGGTCTTTTTTTCTATTTCTTTTCTCTCCATCTGTCTTCCCTCAAACACACAATCAGGTTCTCATTCTCACACGCTATCTCACACATTCTCACACACACAGGCTCTCACTCACATGCAATCTCACACATCCACAGCTCTCACTCTCACATGCCTCTCTCTCATACATACATACATACATACATACATACTGTCTCTCTCGTGCACATGCTGTCTCACTCTCACACACACAGGCTCTCTCACTCCTACATGCTCTCTTGCTCAAGCACAGACTCTCACTGGCACATGCTGTCCCTCTGCACGGGTTGCCAAAGGATGGGCTCTTCAGAGGCCTTGATCTTCCCTGGCCGTGACATGGGATCTGCAGCGGCCCTGCTATCGGGTTTCCTCCTCTTCTCGGGCCGTCGCGACGTGGGATCCGCAACGGCCCATTAATGCTGCTCTTCTTCTGTATGCAGCAGATGCTCCTCCTCCTTCCTGCCCACGCGGCTCCGGCAACGTTTTTCTTCCAGGGCTGCACAGGCAGGAAGGAGTGAACGTGACCCTTTTCTTCGGGCCGTGGTGATGTAAGCTCCACCACTGCCCGCCGATCTTCCTGCTATAGTTCCCTGCTTCCGCCGGCCCTGTGGACCAGGCGACACACCTCCACACTACAGGCGACACACTAATGTGTCCAGACACACACTTTGGAAAGCTCTGGATTAGAGGGTGTGGGGGGTGACTCTGTCGGGTAGTCCTTAACGTAGGTGGGTGGTTGGCTGATCCTTTAGTTTTCATTCAGCAAACCTTATTGGCATGACAATTTTACATATGTTACCAAAATAAATTATAGAATGATTAGAATAAAGGATAAGAAAAGAGGGGAAAAAATGCATAATAAAATTACAAGTTACAGAAAATACAATATCAAGGACAAGCCTCAGGTTTTAGTGTTCTGTATTGTCCCTGGTCAGACTTCATTTCTGGCTTGGTGAAAGGATACAACACACTTTGCTGCTGTTTTTCCAGCTTCTTCCAGAGGTAGTTTTTTTCCTTTTGTGAGAAATTTTTTTTCTATTGATAAGCAGGCTGAATTAGCCATGCTGAATGGGTGACGTCATCTGGCGGCAGAGCATGGAGCTTTCTCTCGGTCTTAGTTTTTGTACACAGAGTGTGCTTGTGCATTCCCATGTGATTGTAGGTTCCAGAACTTCAGATTTGTTTTCATCCACATTGCGCACGGATGCAGGAGATTCACTTTCTCATCACTTGGTTCTTATTCTAATTTCATCACTATTAGAGAACCACCAAAAGCACTCTTCAGTGCTACCATGGCCTCTCGACCATCTGGCTTCAAATCTTGCTCATGTGGACATATAACGTCCATCATGGATGGCCATAATTATTGCTACATATACCTAGGCCCAGATCATGACCAGGCTAATTATAGGGATAGTGGCTGCATGTCCTCAAGACTCAGTGACAGAGTAAAGAAAATAACCTGATTCTGGATGGAGACCGAGCCCCCAACAGGTAGCAGCACCTCTGGCAGCAGCTGGAATACAGAGGAGAGAAGAGAAAATCCTCCCATATCTCCCTGACTGACAAGGATGACTCAGTCCCCAAGAAATGGCGCAATGAGCCTTCTGAATCATCAGGTAGGCTTCCGGTGCAGAAAGCGTTGCGCCCTCCTCAGAGCACCATGACACAGAAAAAGAAGCAAGCGCTGAAACAAAGTGCCAGGACAACGGCACATGCTGTGCAAAAGTGCAAGCCCGATGCACAGAAAAACTGCTTCTCCTGTGGCACTTCAAAATCCCATGGCACGCCCTCTATGTCACAGGGAGATTTTTCTGCAATGGCACACACAGGGCGCCACATGACAAGATGGCACCATGCAAAACTATGCAGGTGTCATTTGTCTCCAAGTTGGCAAGAGACAAGCAGTATGAAAGTCAAAGGATCACAGACACATCACATTGACCTTCCAGCTCAACCGACCTCTTCCCAATTGGGTAAGCGTCAGCCAATCCATCTCCCACAAAAGGATATGGAATCTGATATTTTACAAGCAGCATTGACTCCACCCAAGTTATCCACAAGTACCTATCAGGCATTTAACCCAATAAGGGGAATGGAACAACTCCCCTATGAGGAAAGTCTAAAGAGGTTAGGACTTTTCAGCTTGGAGAAGAGACAGCTGAGGGGGGATATGATAGAGATTTTAAAATCATGAGAGGTCTAGAACGGGTAGATGTGAATCTGTTATTTACTCTTTCAGATAGTAAGAACATAAGAAAATGCCATACTGGGTCAGACCAAGGGTCCATCAAGCCCAGCATCCTGTTTCCAACAGTGGCCAATCCAGGCCATAAGAACCTGGCAAGTACCCAAAAACTAAAGTCTATTCCATGTTACCATTGCTAATGGCAGTGGCTATTCACTAAGTGAACTTAATAGCAGGTAATGGACTTCTCCTCCAAGAACTTATCCAATCCTTTTTTAAACACAGCTATACTAACTGCACTAACCACATCCTCTGGCAACAAATTCCAGAGTTTAATTGTGCGTTGAGTAAAAAAGAACTTTCTCCGATTAGTTTTAAATGTGCCCCATGCTAACTTCATGGAGTGCCCCCTAGTCTTTCTACTATCCGAAAGAGTAAATAACAGATTCACATCTACCCGTTCTAGACCTCTCATGATTTTAAACACCTCTATCATATCCCCCCTCAGTCGTCTCTTCTCCAAGCTGAAAAGTCCTAACCTCTTTAGTCTTTCCTCATAGGGGAGTTGTTCCATTCCCCTTATCATTTTGATAGCCCTTCTCTGTACCTTCTCCATCGCAATTATATCTTTTTTGAGATGCGGCGACCAGAATTGTACACAGTATTCAAGGTGCAGTCTCACCATGGAGCAATACAGAGGCATTATGACATTTTCCGTTTTATACACCATTCCCTTTCTAATAATTCCCAACATTGTTTGTTTGCTTTTTTGACTGCCGCAGCACACTGAACTGACGATTTCAATGTGTTATCCACTATGACGCCTAGATCTCTTTCTTGGGTTGTAGCATCTAATATGGAACCCAACATTGTGTAATTATAGCATGGGTTACTTTTCCCTATATGCATAACCTTGCACTTATCCACATTAAATTTCATATCCCATTTGGATGCCCAATTTTCCAGTCTCACAAGGTCTTCCTGCAATTTATCACAATCTGCTTGTGATTTAACTACTCTGAACAATTTTGTGTCATCTGCAAATTTGATTATCTCACTCGTATTTCTTTCCAGATCATTTATAAATATATTGAAAAGTAGAAAGACTAGGGGGCACTCCATGAAGTTAGCATGGGGCACATTTAAAACTAATCGGAGAAAGTTCTTTTTTACTCAACGCACAATTAAACTCTGGAATTTGTTGCCAGAGGATGTGGTTAGTGCAGTTAGTATAGCTGTGTTTAAAAAAGGATTGGATAAGTTCTTGGAGGAGAAGTCCATTACCTGCTATTAAGTTCACTTAGTGAATAGCCACTGCCATTAGCAATGGTAACATGGAATAGACTTTAGTTTTTGGGTACTTGCCAGGTTCTTATGGCCTGGATTGGCCACTGTTGGAAACAGGATGCTGGGCTTGATGGACCCTTGGTCTGACCCAGTATGGCATTTTCTTATGTTATGTTCTCCCTGCTACCCATGCTCCCAGATCGATGCTAACCTCAGCCTTCAAGCCCCAGAATCAATCAGCTCAATTACTCCCATTACAAGACCTCCAGGTTTTGATCCAGACCAAATTTGATTCCTGAGGAAGATGCTTCTCAACTATCACTGGGGCAAAGATCACAAGAAGCAGTAGAGCAGATCATATTTTAGATTTTTCTGCAATCTCAGGTACCACCTGTTGGCGCTACCTCTGTTTCAGAGTTGAACAAATTCATACCAATACAAAATGATGCCAGTAAGACTCTCATCTGCCCAAGAGTCTTCACAAAATGTCTACCAGTGGCTGTGGCATCTCTATCGTATTGGGATATGCCTCTTTCCTTACCTTGATGATTGATTAATAGTGGCTCCAGATGAACACGCATTACATGCACATTCAGAGGTGACAGTTCACTGCCTAGAGGATTTGGGTTTCTCATCAACTATGAAAAATCGATGTTCAAACCAACGCAATAACTAATTGAGTTCCTTACCACACACTTAAACATCTCTAAACCAACCATAGTGCTAGGAGATTTTAATCTTCACATGGACGCCCACCCTTTAACAAATGCTTGCCAAACACTATTAGACGCTATGACAGCATTAGGCTTCTCACTAATAACTAACAAACCAACACATAAAGCTGGACATTCACTGGATCTCACCTTCATCAACCACAACTGTTTAGAACACTGTAAAACTGAATACACACAAATTCCATGGTATTCATTCCGATGTAAAATTCCTTAAACCTAAATTCAAACAAAATCATAAACCCATAGAATTTAAATACAGACCACCTTTTAATACTGAAAAACTAAACGACAAACTAGAGGAAAAACTAACTGATATTGACTAAAACAACTGTAGTTCTGCCACAGAAACATGGTTAGAAACAACCAAAAAAATAGCTGACGAAATAAACCCCATCAAATCAATACATGAAAAAGAAGCAAGACAAAATAACCCCTGGCATAATGTAAAAGTAAAAGATGCAAAAAGGACTCTCAGATCAATAGAAAAAAGATGGCGAAAACACAAAACAGATAACCTAACCAAATACAGAAAACATCTAGCTTTTTACAAACATTTAATACTCAATGCTAAGAGAGAATATTTCAGCAATAAAATAGAAAAGTTTGCGAACAATCCAAGAACACTATTCTCAATAGTTTCAAACCTTACCAGTGACGAGCAACAATCACCACAAAACCTACCAGAAGCAAAATGTAATGAAATCGCCAAATTTTTCAGTGACAAAATTACTAAATTAAGAGACAAACTTCCAAACGCTGCCAACCAAGAAATCAAAATGCAAAAAAGAGATGTCAACCAATGGACATCATTCACTGAGATATCTGAAATGGAAGTGGAACAAATGCTAAAAAATGTAAACCCCGCCCCACACAAAATTGACGCAATACCAACAATTGAACTTAAGAAATCAGCTAACAGTCACCCACACACTGACTAAAATCATAAACCTATCCCTTGAAGAAGGAACAATGCCAGATATACTGAAAGGAGCAATGATAAAACCAATCATTAAGAAAAAAAACAATGATCCCCTTATCCTGAATAATTACAGGCCAGTATCAAATCTTCCCTTATTAGCTAAACTAATTGAGAAAACAGTACAGAAACAGCTAGCTGAACACCTGGATGACAATAACATACTGATTCATCTCAACATGGATTTCGAAAACACTACAGCACAGAGACATTGCTCCTCTCTCTAACAGATAACATTCTAAGAGGTTTTGATAGGTCGAACATTATTAGAATATAGTGTTTACTGCTATCGGCAGCCTTAGACACAGTTAACCATAAAATACTACTAAATAGACTAGAAGAAATCTGACTACAAGGCAAAACATTAAACTGGGTCAGTTCATATCTAAAAAACAGCTTTTTCCAAGTTCAGATCAATAACACATTATCAGAAAAAATCAATCTCAAAACAGGAGTTCCGCAGGGATCAGCCCTGTCTGCGACCCTTTTTAACATATACATGCTGCCATTATGCCACTTACTGGCAGGACTAGGAATTATACATTACATTTATGCTGATGATATCCAACTAATTCTACCTATAGATGACACAATAGAGAAAACATTAAATCTAGCTAACATGTACCTAAGCATTATAAAACAGCTACTAACCCAAATGGAACTTGTAATTAATATTGATAAAACAGAATTTCTACACCTAGAACGGAAAAATACTGAAATCAGCCAAACCTCAATAAACCTCAAAGATAACCAGAAAATTGAACTAGCTAGAAAAGTACGTAACCTTGGAATAATAATGGACCCTGAAATCAATCTAAAACAGCACATATCACTAAAAGTAAAGAAAGGATATGCAAAACTCATGGTACTCAGAAAACTAAAACCACTACTAACTCAAAAGGACTTCCGAACAATTCTACAGGCACTAATTTTCTCCAGCACGGATTACTGTACTGCCCTGCTGCTAGGACTACCAAATACAACATTAAAAACAAAAAAAAACGTGGCTTTTTATGAAAGCATTTCCTGACCTAAACTGAACCTTAATCAGTCTTTGACTAATCACTCTGACTTTACCTTAACATAGCAATTAACTCCACAGCATTAGGGCAATTCGTTATTACTTCAAATGCATTGATAGGCATATATGTATCATATGTATCTAGTTAAAAAACCCCAGCTTCTTTTCTCTGTTCCAAGTTATATTACTACCTTTACTATACTATTACTATTTATATATTTATCTCTCTCTAATCGTTTCTTAGTTTAAACTCTGTACTGTCTTCCATTGCCCAGGTTTTATGCTCCCTGTTAAAGTAACTTTACTTTCTACCTTGATGTTAATTGGTTTCCCCTCAGTTACATTGTAAACCGGTACGATAAGACCTAGTCTTGAGCATCGGTATAGTAAAAGAAACTAAATAAATAAAATACCTTGTTTTATTGTAACTGCAACCCTTAACTTTCACTTGTATATTGTTTACTATTACTACTATGTTTATAATTTGTTATTTATTGTTATTTATGACCTCTTGTTACCTCTTCACTTGTTAATTGTAAACCGACATGATGCGATACCCATCGCGAATGCCGGTATAGAAAAACTTAAAATAAATAAATAAAAATAAATTAAGACCACTTCAGAACAGCTAGAATACTAACCGGAAAAAGGAGGAGGGACCATATAACCGAAACCCTAGCGGAACTACATTGGTTACCGATTGAACACAGAATTAAATACAAAACCCCATGTACCATCCATAAATTAATTCATGATGAGAAATCAGACTGGCTAAACACAGCATTAAGTGTACACGTCCCACACAGAAACCTTGGATCAGCAAATAAAGCACTCCTAACCATTCCTTCAGTAAAAACAGCAAGACTAACCCAAGTGAGGGAAAGGGCCTTATCATTGGCAGGACCCACAATATGGAACACAATGCCTCCAGAGATCAGATTACAAAGTGATCTCAAGGCATTTAAGAAAAGTTTAAAAACATGGCTTTTTAAACAAGCATTTTACAAAGAGACGGGAGAATAGAAATTATTCAGGAATAAGCAGATAAACACCGACACACAGTACTTAGGACGGTACAGTAGAGTAGTCCATGAACTACACATCACAATAAGCATATTGATAACACCATGTATGATAAATTTACCCGTGAAAATACCTTCGGTAAACTCTGTCATGACCCACTTCTCTAAAAATTATTTTGTCTAATGATATATTGTAACCGAACCTTTGATGGCACCTGTTAGAATGTACTATAGTACACATTTACCTACATTAAATATGTGCCTACATGTAAACCGTTGCGATGGTATATAACTTAGCGACAGTATAGAAAAGATTTTAAATAAATAACTCCAATTCATAGGAGCACAAATAAACTTCATCAGATCCAAGGCTTATTTCTCTCATGAAAAGACTCTCTTTAAAACTTCACATCATAGGGGAAGGATTTCTACAAAGCAAATCAATGACAGTTTGCTCTCTTCTAGTGATACTCAGTTATATGGCAGCTGCCATACATGTAGTTCCCTTAAAAAGACTCTACATGTGCCGCTTGCAGTTGGGCCTAAAAAGTCAGTGATGCCAATTCCTTTAACCACTATCAACATGAGTTCAAATAACTCAGTGGCACAGGTCATAAACTGGTTTCTATAAAGAAACATATTGGAAGAGGGTTGCCCTCACACCAGCTGATCCTAACCACAGATGCTTCTACACTGAGGCGGGGGCTCACCTCTAGTACAAGATGCAGGGCCTTTGGAATCGCGAAGAACGTTCCTACTCCATCAATCTAGCATTAATAAGCTTAACTGACACACAGTTTTTGACACTAAATTGTTAGTTCTATGATGGCACATGGTTAATTTGTAATCTATACCACTCATTTTTCGTTAACGTGCCTTTTTGTAAACATTTGTGATGGTTATCTAAACGGCAGTATAGAAGAGTTTTTAAATAAATAAATAAAATAAATCTACTGGAGCTTTGCTCACAGATGGGGCCAATACAGTAAAAGTCACGGGAGAGCGGGCGAGGCACACACAGGCCACTCTCCTGCGCGTGCAATTCTGTATTCAAATGAGGGCCTGCGGCAAAAAGAAGCGCTAGGAACACTAGCACGTCCCTAGCACCTCTTTTTGGACAGGAGTGGCGGCTTCAGCGGGTTTGACAGCCAACGCTCAATTTTGCCGGCGTCAGTTCTCAAACCCGCTGACAGCACGGGTTTGGAAACTGGACGCCGGCAAAAT
The DNA here is from genome assembly GCF_901001135.1 of Rhinatrema bivittatum. Lineage (NCBI taxonomy): Eukaryota > Metazoa > Chordata > Amphibia > Gymnophiona > Rhinatrematidae > Rhinatrema > Rhinatrema bivittatum. The sequence goes on from NC_042628.1 coordinate 40,312,871, forward strand.
TGAGCGTCTGGTTTTCAAGCAATGGCCGATTTCAAATTTTTTTTTTGTTGTTGTTTTACTTTTTTTACTTTAACTTTCAGGATCTCCGACTTAATATCGCCATGATATTAAGTCGGAGGGTGCACAGAAAAGCAGTTTTTACTGCTTTTCTATGCACTTTCCCAGTGCCCGGAGAAATTAACGCCTACCTTTGGGTAGGCGCTAATTTATGAAAGTAAAATGTGCGGCTTGGCTGCACATTTTGCTTTCCGATGCGCGCGGGAATGACTAATAGGGCCATCAACATGCATTTGCATGTTGATGGCCCTATTAGGTTCGGGAGGGGGGGGGGATTGGACATGCGTTTTTGACGTGCTATTACCCCTTACTGAATAAGGGGTAAAGCTAGCGCGTCAAACGCGTGTCCAATCATGGGTTAAAAGTGCTCTCTGCCGGAGCACACTGTACTGTATCGGCCTGAGAATTATAAGTTTTACAGCAAGGAATCTACTATGGACAATTGGTAATGCACCACTCCGGCTGTTTTCGAAAACCTGCTTGAAAAGAGCTTTCTACCCACAAAGATTTTAAGGACATTGTATCCGCATGAGTGCTGCAAACACTGCTTTCATTATTTTTTTTTTCACTTTTATTATGAATTATATCCAAAACCATAGTGGAGTCAGAAACATCCAGAACATTGTATCAAACCGAACTAACATTGAGTGCCTGCCCTGTAACTCCAAATATCCCCCCCAACCCTCCCCTCCCTCCCCACCATCCATGAGCTCATTTAAGCTGAACCTTCAGCAACACTGAAAACAAATTGGGCACTTCCCTCTCACGGTTTCTAAATTGTCCATGAGTATATGCAGGTAGATGTCAGAAGTTGAGGGTTACTACAAATTGGCGTATTGATGCTCCCAGGTGATGAAAGGTGTCCATATCGCTTGAAACTTAGACTGTGAGTCGTGAGTCTCCCCTGCGATAGCTGCCATTTTGCAAAAGAAGTGTACTTTTTGTTGTACCAGGTGAATAGAGGGTGTTATAGCCAATTTCCAATGCTGTGCAATAGCCATCTTTGTCGCAATAAAGACCTGTTGACAAAACAACGTGTGTATTTTATTCATATGTGGGAGAGGGATATTAAGCAACATAAAAACCAATGTCACCGCTTTCATTATTTAACAGCCCCTGAATCAGCTCCAAATAAAGCGAAACTCGGCCTGAGTCTGGCTTTTTATGACTAATTACAATAATAAACTCCTTGGTGTTTACCGATCTTCTTCTTCTTCTCCTTCTCCTTCTCCTTCTCCTTCTCCTTCACCTTCACCTTCACCGTAAGTAGTGAAATAGGATGATAGGCAGTAGCAGCCAAGGCCCTACCAGGATCAGGGAAGACCATTACCTGCTATTAAGTTCACTTAGAATAGCCACTGCCATTAGCAACAGTATTTATGAAAGTGCATAGCAGTTGATTAACAGCCAATTTGGGTTCAATCTAGCTTAAGCTTTTGTTCTATAGACACTTAAGAACATAAGAAAATGCCATACTGGGTCAGACCAAGGGTCCATCAAGCCCAGCATCCTGTTTCCAACAGTGGCCAATCCAGGCCATAAGAACCTGGCAAGTACCCAAAAACTAAGTCTATGCCATGTTACCGTGGCTAATCTCTAGGTGAACTTAATAGCAGGTAATGGACTTCTCCTCCAAGAACTTATCCAATCCTTTTTTAAACACAGCTACACTAACTGCACTAACCACATCCTCTGGCAACAAATTCCAGAGTTTAATTGTGTGTTGAGTGAAAAAGAACTTTCTCCGATTAGTTTTAAATGTGCCACATGCTAACTTCATGGAGTGCCCCCTAGTCTATTATCTGGGTGGTGGAAACTGCCAGGTATGTGTTTATTGCACGGAAGGTCCTTGGGACTCTCTCTCTCTCTCTTTTTTTTTTTTTTTTTTGGGTGGGAGGAGAAAAGGGATCTTAATGATTGATAAGGGGAAACATAGGGGCATGGGGAGGGATGATTCTTCAAGCCACCATCCATCTGGTGCCATTATGCACACATTCCTCTCACACAGCACCTGTCTTATCTCCTGTCTCCTTCCTTCCTTGCCACTAATCTTCTGACAGAAGACAACATTAGTGCCTCAGGCTTCATCATCCTGAGCCACATGGCGGCACTAGTGCTGTGCTGTTCAAACCCCAAGTCATGTCTCTAGCAGCATAGGAGGACGCCGACACACTGTGGCACCACTGCACTCTTCCCACTGCTGAGTTAGTGAATGGTATGGGAAGTCCAGTTGTATTTCCTATTCATGGTCTGCCCCAGCCACTTCCTAGCACCCCTCATACCTGCCCCTGATCTCTTGCAGGGTACACGGCAGTTTGGCACTTACCATGGAACGCTGGAAGACCAAGGGTCCTGGCTATAATGCACAAACTTATTTATAACCCGCAATCCTGGTGTAATAGAACCGATTCCTTTTATAATACATAGTTTAAGAAAAGCCAGAGCCTTGTAAGGCCTGCCTTATTAAGCTGGCAAGGGCTTCATTTTATTCTAATTCCCTGGCCTGTCTTGTTGATTTATTAAGATGTCAAGAGCAATGTAGATTAATATCTATCTGCTGCTGTCTTCCTCTCTCTAAATTAAAGTGGAAATAATTGCTCAGGGGATAATGAGGAATTTGAGTGCTGTTACATACACAACTGCTCATTAATGTTTAAAATGCAAGTAGATCAGAGCTGGTTTCTGCTTGCTATCCAGCAATACTGTATGCAGGAAAGGCAAAAAATTTGACGGGCTAGGCTCTTAATAGCTCTCTTCGGTTTGTAATCTTGGCTCTGGACTGAAGTGGCATGTAGTAATTAAATAACGCACTTCAGGGTACAACATGAGTGATATTAGTACCAGATAATGTGATTGATCTGTGTGTAGCTTTACTTTTTAGTTTTTCAGTTGAATAACAATCTCCTTCAAAACACAATTTTGCCAAAGGCATAAACATTGGAGAAAACAGTTTATGTACAGCGATTTTTTTTTTTTTTTTTTTTTTTTTTTTTGAAAGAGAGAACATTCTAAATTTATCAGGTTTTGACTGCTGAGTTTACAATATAAAAAACAAAACCTCTCCTTTTTGACTTTAGTATTTAATTCTTGACGCGGTAGTGTCTGTGTGTGTGGGGGGGGGCTGTGGAGCTGATCCTTACTGGGATCCTAGGCAGACACCTCTAAAGTGCCCACTTCTCTTCCAAGACATGTGCAGGTCATAACTGAACTTGGAGCTGGACTGGATTTTTATGTGCACTAGATTGGAACTAAGGAACATTTTTGGAGGTGTACATAAGCCACTATTTGTTTCTGATTAAATATGGCTAGGGACCTTCGTTTTCAGTTTTTATCTTATTTTGTCAGGGATTTTCAATTTTATAACAGGAGAAAAATCAGTGGAAAAGAGTTGTGGTATTTTGGTTTTGTTTTTTTTTTTTGTTTCCCCTCCCCACTGATTTCGTTTTTGTTACTACATTGAAATTCCCAGGCAAAATTTAAAATAAAAACTGAAAACAAAGGTCCCTCCCTATCCATTGCCTGGAACCTGAGCCTGGATAAGTGATCTAAATATTTAGGAATAATATGCGTACAAATCTGTATGCCACTTGTCATATATCTTGTATGTACCAATAAAAAGGTTCTCTCCCACATCTTTTATATTAGTCAGAAGGATCTGGTAAGTTGTCAGTCTTGAGGCAAATACATAGTTTACTAGAAGGTTTCACTTGGCTTTTTCTCTCCAATTTTTTTATATTCCATCCTTGCGCTCTTGTCTCTATTTTCAAGTGGAGCCCACGTTTTCACATTAGCCAGTTCTTACAGAGCTGACGGGATAAGGAGGATAATGTATGGTGTAATATTGCATTGCTGCTAGTACCTTTTTGGAGATCTCTTTTCAGCAGTACTCTATATGATGATGCGTCTCGCCTGCATGATACTGCTACCAGACATCATATAGTGACACCTTCTGACATCCAAAAACTTTTGGATGTCAGATTCCTGCAGTTTTTTCCTGTCCCAAGATGCACAGGGGGCAGATCTATTGGCAATGACAGAAAATAGCTGTTTGTTCCCTTACCTGTGTCGTTGCAGGATTAAATCAGCTAGTGAACGAGGTCATCCGATGATGCCAACTTGAGCTTTCAGCTCAGAAGTGTGGCTGCTACCGCATGAGCCTTTCGGTCTTTCTTCATCAGAGTGCCTGCATGGAAAGATTACTTCTCTCTTTTTGGCTGCCTTTTTTCGGGGGAGGGGACCTGCCTCGACAGCACCTCCAAAAAGAACTTTTTAAGTATTACCTCTGGGAGGAAAAAAAATATCAAAATGGAAAAGTCTAAATCCAAGAAGACCTCAGCAGCTTCAAGGCTTGCGCATGTGGGTGCTGCCTCTTCATCGGACACCCAGGCCATCTGCTGCTGGGATCGGGACCCTGGGCTGTGGCATTGCCTCTCCTGCAGTGGCAGGGAGGCTTCCTGCTTCTTATAGCCCTAGTGCACTACGTTTTGCTTTCCTGTATCAGAAATGGTGCTGGTGCTGGGCCACCCACCACCTCTCCTGGTCTGGGTGGAGAAGAGGGAGGGTGTCTTGCTATTGCTGCACCCCTGGTGCACTGCCTTCTGCCCTATTTTTTTTTCTGAAAAAAATGGAGAACAGTACAAAAACAGGTTAAAAGTACACATCTGTTCTATGCAGCGTATTAATAGTAAATATAAAGAACATAAGAAATTGCCATGCTGGGTCAGACCAAGGGTCCATCAAGCCCAGCATCCTGTTTCCAACCGAGGCCAAACCAGGCCACAAGAACCTGGCAATTACCCAAACACTAAGAAGATCCCATGTCACTGATGCAATTAATAGCTGTGGCTATTCCCTAAGTAAATTTGATTAATAGCAGTTAATGGACTTCTCCTCCAAGAACTTATCCAAACCTTTTTTGAACCCAGCTACACTAACTGCACTAACCACATCCTCTGGCAACAAATTCCAGGGCTTTATTGTGCGTTGAGTGAAAAAGAATTTTCTCCGATTAGTCTTAAATGTGCTACTTGCTAACTTCATGGAATGCCCCCTAGTCCTATTATTTGAAAGTGTAAATAACCGATTAACATCTACATGTTCAAGCCCTGTCATGATCTTAAAGACCTCTATCATATCCCTCCTCAGCCAAAAATCATCGGGGAAAAATCACTTGACTATCTTCACTGCTCCCCCATTGTGTTTCTCTCCCCATCCCCCCAGGTATGTTCCTTCACACTGTTCCCTATGGCACCACTAACCGGCCACTTCTTGACAGTCAGTGGCAGCCTGATTTTCTGCCAAGCTTCTGTCTCAGCATTTCTTGCTGGTAGTGAAAATCAACTCGCCTGAGGCAAACAAGTTTTCAGTTCCTGCTTCTGGCTGATATGATTTATAAAAACTATAAATGCTGACAGATATGTTCCTTACATTGTGCGACAAGCACTAGTCAGGTTTCTCATGAGTCAGTCATGGTCTTAAATGTACTGACATTTATAGGAAACCCTCCATGCATGATGCTTTAGTATCTTTTTGTATCCACAGCCTATACAGAATGTTTTGTTTGCCCCATTGAAGAATATCAGTTCAACAATCTGCCTGAAATTTTTGTTTCAGCCTAAGATTTATGCTAATGACTATAGCTGAGGATCTAGTGAGATGGATCAAAACACTGGGAAAGACTGATTCCCCCATCTGACAAAGTGGACTCCATCCTGGAAAGCTCACTCTTTAATAAATTAGTTTATAAGGTGCCACTCGACTCCTCTCTCTTAATTCCCCCCCCCCCCCCCCCCCCCCGTCTTCCTATAAATTTTTTTCCAAATAATGCTATCCCTCCCATGTGCTCTTTGAGACCTGGCGTTAGATTATATCGATGTGTGTTTGTATGCGCTATAACTATTTTTCTTTTCTCCGGATGACTCTCACTTGCAGGACGTGGAAGAGAACCTCCTTTTGTATACAAATTTTCAGTTTTTCTTGTATTTTGCAGTCCTTCACTGTAGATGTTCCAAATGTTTTTCTCTGCCCTCGAAGCGAAGAATAAGAAAACGGCCTCAGGTGATGAGCCTACTGAGTCTTCCTGAAGATGTTCTCTTGTATGTACTGAAATGCCTTCCTGCTGAGGATATCCTCTCTATGCGATCTGTAAGTACTAGAGGCTGGTTTTCTATTCTCTTTAGTTACCAATCTAAAGAACAGAACATCAAGTAGATGACTCCTAGGGAGCTCTCTTGTGCTAAATGAAATATGTCAAGTAGACTTCTGTACTCTTTGCAGAAGTACCTTTTTACTTTTTCAATGTTTTTGGCTTAGTTTGTCTTTTGCCATGCCTTTTGACCCTTGCTGGGCCAGAGAGCACACACTCCTGCTAATCCCAGTAAGGGATGAAAGTGCCAGTGCAGAGGAAACTGTTCTTAGTAAATGAGGACCCTGACATGACATCACAGTAAGAATATTTTAACTTCATTTAGTAAAAGGTGTATAATTGAAATACAAATCCATCTAGTTTTTGTATTGTAAAAGTTAGTGCTGCTTGAGTACAGTTTTTCAGACATTTTTATAAAATCATCCTGGAAAATAAAAAATTAATTTTCCATCAATTTGGTCAAACTCCCTCTGTCCACAATCAAGAAAGGGGGAACAGCAGAAAACTTAGGTGCATGAGCATGGCAAGATGGAAAGAAAAACTAGACAGGCAGACCTGAGCCTTGAGTGGTCCTAGAACCATGGATTTCAGACACTGAAGCCTCTCCAGTGTGACCTTTACCACCATCCCTTTAGTCAGACAAGCAAGGAGACACCATAAAGGTGTTGGAAATAGGCGTGGTGAATTCTAAGGAAAAAACATTCTGCACAATATCCAGGACTCGTGGTCCACTCCCTCTTGGAGGCCATCTGTCTCCTCTTCCTTTCCTTTGAGGAAAGTCCAAAACCTCAGCCATCTGTTTAGGACTAAGACTCTGCAAGGAGAGTCTAGGCAAGGTTGCTGTCCATGGAGACCCTGAGGTCTCCCTCCATCAGGCTTCTGCATGGCACAGAAGACCTAGGACACTACCAATACGAATTCTGGAGAGGGAGGAAGACTGCTGATGAGGCTCACAGACACCCCCCCTGCCTTATGGGGCCAAAACTGAAGAGCCTTAGGTTCCAGATTGGGAAGAATTAGGAACCACAAAGTGAGAAAAGCCTGTAGAAACAAAAATGGTAGGTGTTCTGCCAGTACACTGCTGGAAATGGGGGGGGGGGGGGGGGGAGTTTCTGTATTGTTTGCTTCCCTGAAGAAACTCCTGAGCTAATGTTGCAGATGGGACAAAAGGAGCTAGTTGCACTGTATATGCGCTGGCTCCTACACTGCCGCCTTCAGCAGCCTCTCTGCCATGAGCCCACAAAGGCTGCCCGTCTTCCAGGATCAACCCCCTACCCTGCCCCGCAAAGAAAATGTTGGTTGAAGTCACTTGTTGCCACTCGACCACAAGACGAAGGCTGTCAGATTGGCTGAAATAACCCACATGTTGAAGAGCCTCTGCTGCAGCAGCTGGCAAATTCCCTTCTGCTTTTACCAGTGCTGACAGAGAAGAAAGCTAAGGCAGATAGGCAGTGGAAAGGCTCAGGAGGAATGAAGAGGTAACAGATCCCAGGGAGGAAACACCTGCCTGGGAGATCTTTTCCTGCTACACCCAAAAAAAAACCCCCAGCTCAGCCAGTACCAGCTGGAATCTGGGAGCTGCTAGGGGAATAATTGCAAGAAAAAAGACCATCTCAACCAGAGGAATCAATCTGAATCCAGTTGCCCTGGCAGCAAACAAACTATGTGAAATTAGCTCTACCAGGAAAGACCTGGAGAGTAAAAGAATCCTGCTGCACCAGTCCAGTACGTGCCTGAATACGGAGACAAGTATCTGTGCTACATCACTCCTTATAGCAATGATGTTGCTGAAAAGTCGTGGTCTTCTATCTCCATGATGGCACAGGTTTGGACAGATCTGGCAGGATAAGGAATGTGTATTTATAAAACTCAGGTATTTCATTAATTGAATTGTATGGCATATTCTGAAAATGCATCAGGTGCTCCACCACAGAAACAAATGTTTAATGCAAGCTAAGTGATATTTAAACCTGGGGATGCTCCCTGAGGAAGCTTTACAGAATGTTTTTAATGATTATCCATTGTTCAGGCTTTCCCTATATTTGGCTTGCAGTAGAGTTGATCAATTTTGCTATACCTATGGTGGGGCCTGTGCTGCCATTTGAAATTGCCCTGGAATTGTTCATTGCCCCAATTTTCCTCAAGAGTTGCACAACTTGAATTAATTTGGAAATGTTTCCTTGTTTCTGCTGAAAGGCTCTTGTTTGCCAGTTGGGTTTGCATCTCATTTGTCTGTCTTGGGTGCTGCTTTGACATGGTTTTAGGAAAGCATGTGAATCTTACAAATGCAGCTACTTTAACCCTTTCCTAGTTCCAGGTTGTTGATAGGACAAAGCAGCTTACTATAAGAGTTTTTGTTTTGATGCTTTTATTTTCCAGGTGCACTCTCACTTTAAATACCTTGTAGATAATCACACTAGTGTCTGGGCCTGTGCATGTTTTCAAGATGTGTGGCCCTCTCTTGACAACTTAAGGCTCTTTGAAAGGTAAGAGTTATGATGGGCTGATATGTTTTGGATGTATGTTTACATCTTGTAGTAAGGTACATTTTCCTGTTCTTTCTCCTAGAAAAGTCATTATTTATGGGATTTCCCTTCTTCACAGCTGATGGAGACAGAGGGTATACCTCATAGAAATGACGGCACAAAAGAACCAAATGATCCACACAGTCTGCCAAGCAAGCTTATGCCAGTATTAACTGCTTGTGCCCAGGAAGGAAGGGTTAGAACAGCCATTTCAGTGGGTGATTCAGTCATTGGAAATATAGCTAGGAGGCTGGTAGGCATGAGGATCATCTGGTAACTTGCCTGCCTGGTGTGAAGGTGGCGAATCTCGTGTGCCACGTAGATAAGATTTTAGAATGTTGGGGAGCAGTCGTGTTTTATGGAACATGTTGGGTGCCAATGACTTAGGAAGATGCAGGAAGGAGGTGCTGGAGGCAAAGCTTAGGCTTTTAGATAGGAAACTGAAATCCAGAACCTTCAGGGTTGCATTCTCAGAAATGCTCCCTATTCCATGTGCAGGATCCCAGAGGCAGATTGAGCCCCAGTGTCTAAAATAGCCTTTCACCTCTTCTCTTAACCATGCCAGCAGTTATTTGGCTTTCATTCCCCCACTTTTTTCATGCATGGAATACATCTGGACTGGTATTTTTAAACAATGACCAGGCCTAATGTAAACTCTTAAGCTTTGCAGCTGCACCTTTTAGTTTGTTTTCCATTTTCCCTATTTTATTAATCTCCCTTTTGAAAGTTTAAGCAAATCAACAGCTCTAGCATTAATGTCCTCCCTACATTCATTAAGTCAAATTTGATTGCACTATAACTGTTACTGAGCAGCCCCACCACCATTAACTGTCATGTCAAATCCTGTCATCCACTAAGAATTTGGTTTAAAACTGCTCCCCTTCTTGTCTGTTCCCAAACCAATTACTCCATGAAGCAGTCATTTATTTAATTTAGAAATTTTACCTCCTTAAGGGGCACTCCAGAAGGTTAGCAAGTAGCACGTTTTAAAACAAATCGAAGAATTGTTTTCATTCAATGCACCATTTCCTAGCATGCAGCCAGATGGACTAGGGACCAATGGGTCACGCTCCCCTGCCAGCAGAAGGAGACTGAGTCAAGGTTGCAAAGCTGACTTCACCGAACATATACCCCTGCAGTGACCTCGGCTCTTGAGTATTCTGTCTCCAGCAGATGGATGAACCTCTCCCTTGGGGATTGCTGTACTTCTTGGAAGGAGACAGCCTACATTCTAAATTGAAGGAAATTGAGCCCTGCTCTCCTGCGGTGATACCTAAAGGTCCCTCCCACAGTTGAGAATTCTTGAGGCAATTTCCGATCAGACTCCCCTCTGTCTCCATGCTCAGCATGCCATACCACCGTTGTTCCCTCTTCCATTGGGGGTAAGAGGAATTGGGCCTCTCAGGGGATTGAGCAGCCCCCAGTGCGCTAGCCCCCACTATAGACTTGGTCAGCACATCGCGTGGTAGGCCGTGGCGGCACCATCTTGCGCACGTTTGTGTGTGTAGCAAATTGCCTTCCACAGGATGTCAGCATGAACAATGTCAGCTCTGCGCATGTGCTGTGCGTGTAACATTGGGTGCGTCCGTACACGAACAACTTTGAAAGCGTGTGATACAGGAAGAGCTGTGCGCACAGGCTGTGTGCGCCTTGCTGCGCCCCACTCACACTCGAAATTTGTACACATTTTTAAGCGCGAGCTGAGAGAACACACAACTACCGCTGCCAATGGCGCCACCAACCAAGAAACCTAAGAGCCTTGCTCTCCACAATACTTGCCATATTAGAGCCTCACTGACCTGGACTCCAGCTTATGTCGGCACTGTGAGGAAGCCCAAGGAGAATTGGCCTCCTTGGACTTTGCTAAGCCAGGCTTCTCCCATTCAGATGACTGGCTGGTCACTGCCTTACTGAGGCCCAGTGTACTTCCAGTTATCCCCTTGACTGGGTCATCCATGGGAGAAGGAAATTCAACTGATCCCACCCCAGTACCTCCTAGATTAGGCATGGACCTGGCTATATTTTCCTGGGTGGAGTTTTTTCAGGGCTACAAGTCCTCGTACAGCGTAGTCTACTACCTTACTTGCCCCTGTCCGGACGGAACCTCAGCCGGTGACCCCCTCCCTCTCCCATTCCTACCGGTAGACCTTGAGGTATGCTTCTCCTTACGAAGGGTATCCCTGGCAGGGACCCAGATGGTACAGATGAAGAGGATCCAGATTCCTTGGAAGATGGGGGAAGTATCCCCTGGGTTAGAACTGTATCTGATCATGTTACGGTTCTTTCATTGAGATGAATTGCTGGCCCTTGTTTCCCAGACCCTGAAGATGCTGTGAGAGTTCTTGGGCGCAGCTTCTATGATGGAACCAAAGAATCCCATTCTGATTTCCCTATGGAAGGCATCCAGGAGTTGACTGATCTGGACTGGGATGCCCCAGAAGCAAGTTTTAAAGGGGGCAGGGCGTTGGAAGCTCTATACCCTCTGGACCTAGCAGTAAGAGAATGTTTGTTTTTCCCTAAAGTGGATGCACTAGTCTGTGCCCTCTCTAAGTGAACATCTATCCCAGTGGAGGGAGGAATGGCCTTGAAGGACGTGCATGATAGACTCAATCCATCTATCTTTAAGCAAGCCTTTGACGCTGTAGCGATGACCTTACAGATTGCTTCTTGTTGTGCTCTGGTGGCTCGTTCATGTCTGCTTCTCTCTCAGGTTGTTGATGACTCAGGGGAAGGGGGGGATTTCAGCAGTTATGGAACCCATTTTAGCAGATGTAGGCTCTGATTTAGTCTGTACTTCGGCCAGAGGAATAGCCTTTATCGTGGCAACCAGAGCTATTTCTGTGGAACTGGTCAGCTGATGCAGCCTCCAAAGCTAATCTTACAAAGATGCCCTTTTAAAGGATCCCTCCTATTCGGATTAGAGTTGGAAAAGCTGGCCAGTAAATGGGGTGAATCTCCAGTTCCCCAGTTATCAGAAGATAGGTTGAGGGGCGCTGTAGTTGGCTTCATCCTATGAGGGGTCGTTCCAGGGGATCCCAGCATTTTTGCTTCTACAGAAACTCATCATTTCCAAAGTCTCAACCCCCATGGGAATTCCCAGTCCTTTCATACCCGGCAGCCCAGGAGAGGGTATGGGCCTCGAATCCAAGGGATCGTGGGTAAGTGTTCATCCAGTCCCTAGATTAAGGTATCCATATTCTTACTGGAGTTCAGTGTTTATGGTTGGTTGAATACAGTTACGGTTATCCTTTTTTAGTCACCTTCAATTAAGTCCTTTCACTAGTATGTCTGCAGTGGCTTTTGGAGAGAATACTGGAGAGCTGAGGTCACTGCAGGGGGTGTATGTTTGGCGATGTTAGCTTTGCAACCTGACTCCATCTTCATTTGGCAGGGGAGCATAACCCATTGGTCATGAGTCCATCTGTCTACACTAAGGAAAACGAAGTTATCAGGTAAGTAATTTCTCCTTTAAGCTCTGGAATTCTTGCCGGAGGATGTGGTTAGGGAAGTTAGTGTAGTTTGGTTTAAAAAAGGTTTGGATAAGATCCTGGAGGAGAAATTCATAAACTGCTATTAAACAAGTTGATTTAAGGAATAGCCACTGCTTATTACTGGCATTAGTAGCATGGGGTCTATTTAATGTTTGGGTGATGCCAGGTAATTGTGACCTGGATTGGCCACTGTTGAAAACAGGATGCTGGGCTTGATGGACTCTCGGTCTGACCCAGTATGGCAACTTTTTTTCTTATGTTGCGTTTACCCAGTCAATATTGGGGTATTTTGAAGTCTCCCATTATAACTGCTTCCACATGTGTTAGCATTTCATCATCCATCTGTTTATTTTGGCCAAGTGGATGGTAATATACCTCTCTCTCGAATTTCCATCCATAAAGATTCTATTGTGCATGTAATTTCCAGAAGGATCTTTATCCTGTTGACTCTATGCCGTCGCTAACAAAAGCCCCACCCTATCATTGTGATTTGTTCCTTGGTATAGCGTTGTCCCATTGGTTATCCCCCTTCCACCAGGTTTCTGAGATGCCAATTATGTCTACCTCTTGATTCAGTGCTATAGATGCTTCTCTCCCATCTTACTACTTTAAACTTATGGTATTAGCATACAGAGGTTTCAAAGTATTTGTTTTGTATTAACAATCTGCTTATCAGTTGATGGGGGGTAATTTGGAATCTTTAACTCGGGTGGTTCGTTACTTCATAGACACATGGGCTACCTTTTTTTTTTTTTTTTTATTGTATCCTATCAGGATATCAAAACTCCTCTGTTTTAGTATCCTTTGAATTCCCCCCCCCCCCCCTCCCCCCAATGTTCTGGTTTAAAAGCTGCTTACCGTAAATAATCAAACATGCTATTAATTGAGTTGACTTAGAAAATAGCCACTGCTATTACTAGCAACAGTAACATGGAATAGACTTAGTTTTTGGGTACTTGCCAGGTTCTTATGGCCTGGATTGGCCACTGTTGGAAACAGGATGCTGGGCTTGATGGACCCTTGGTCTGACCCAGTATGGCATGTTCTTATGTTCTTAAGATGGGGATGCAGCCATAATAGTTATAAAAAGTAAGATATTAGGAAAATGTTTCTTTTCTCATTCTTCTTTTGTTGTGATAAAGGAAATAACTTAATATAGTTCTGTTTTGTAGGGCTGCTGAATGTGGTAATTTTGAAGCTGCTGTGAAGCTTGGAATTGCTTACCTCTACAATGAAGGCTGTAAGTAGCAGGGCTTTGTTGGGGAACATGCATTTGGGCTTTTTACTTTGATTTCTGGCGCACATGAACCTGTGGCACTATTTGCATGGGCTAAAGTAAAGCTATAAAAGTTTCCCATACAGTTTTGCCAGTGTACCTGAGTTTTGACGTGTAAAGCCTTTTGCTATTCCAGTTCAGAGATTCCACACCTAGCCCTGCCGGTGTAAGTCTATCCTGACTTGCAGCACCACCCCATCATTCCAGTACTGAAATTCCTGATTTTGCTTTGAGATATCAAACATGCACATTAATAAAGTATTCAAAATCTGAGTATTGAAGTCCATTTGCAGTCATACTGAGTAACTGTTTGTGGGACACTCTCTCAGTAGCTCAGGCTTTTCGCATTGCAGTGCAGGAGACTTGAATACAAGTGCCAGTGCATCAATATTTGGTATATCTACCTTTGGCCAGCTCTTTGAATAGCTTGCCAGATGAATATTAATACAAAATTACAATTCCTGAGAGCCTTGCCAGGTAACATTCAGTAACACAGATGTATTTGTCTCTGCTGGCTCCCAGCTAAGTGACCATACCTAAGCCAATTGATTGGGGACAGAGGAGCGTGGTGAATAGAAATGTTATGACCTTTTGTAATTTTAACCATTTCAAGCTTTTGGAAGCTTGGAAAGGAGAGTTAAAAGAATGGTGCTGGAAGAACTCATAATGGGATTGGGCAGCAACTTTTACTTTCAGCAAATTCATATCAGCAGTTGAAAGGAAAGCTTCTACCTCTTAAACGATAGGGTAGATGTTGGTGCAGCTGGAGGAAGGTAAAGAGGCTCCATTTGTCAGAGGAAAATGTATTCTTTTGGGGGGGGGGGGGAAAAAAAAGGGGGCTGCCTTGGCAATCTAGCCTTCCCTCACCACCTTTGGAGCAAAGCTATATGTCAATATGCAAGTGAGGAGGAATAGCCTAGTGGTTAGAGCAGTGGACTATGAACCAGGAGACCAGCGTTTGAGTCCTGCTGTCGCTCCTTGTGACCTTGGGCAAGTCACTTTACCCTCCATTGCCTCAGGTACAAAAACTTAGATTGTAAGCCCTCTGGGGATAGAGAAATACCTACAGTACCTGAATATCTCAATTGAGATGAATGTCGGTATATAAAAATAATAAATAAATAAAATAATATATATCACCTGGGAGGTTTTGTTTGTGATGAACAGGACAAGCTTGCTGCGGACGTCTGAGCTTGTCAGATGTTGGTGTATAAGTTGTGCCTTGGACATAGGATATGTGGATCCTTATTCATGTTTTACTTCAAGTTCTAGCAAACTGCCTTTTCCTAGTGTGTAGCCAGATGGACTCAGGACCAATAGGTTTTGCTCCCCTGCCAGCAGATGGAAACTCCATCTCCAGCAGATGCGGATAATGCTTTCTCTAAGGTGGTCACTGTACCTTTTTTTGAAGAAGAAATTCTACTTTTAAATTGGAGAAAAGTTTGAGCCCTGCTCTCCTGTGGTGATACCTAAAGGTCCCTCCACCAGTTGAGAATCCCTGAGGTGATTTCGAAGATCCATCAGAGGTGTGCATTAGTCTGGTAGCCAGTTCCCAGTGTGGTCTTTGCTGCTCAAGCCGAGCGTGGCGGTGATGCCCAAAGCCCTCTTCCCCCCCACAGCCAGAGACAGTCTCTATACACATTCAGTAAGCGCTGAGCCCAGGTAAGTTTAAAAAAAAAATAAATTTACCTTTAGAGAAGAAAAGTTCTGTAAGACTTCCTTCATTCTCCTTGCTCAGCGCGCCGTACAGATGTCATTTCTGATCCCGTTGGGACACAGGGAAATGGGCTTACAAGTGGGTTGAGCAGCCCCCTGGAGGGCTAGGCCCCACTTTTAGCTTGGTCGGCACACCGCGTGGTAGGCCATGGCGGCACCTTGTGTGTCTTTGTGTCTCGATTTGCCCGCCATAGGACGGCGCACACGCCGAATGACACTTTTATGGAGCAATTGGTTCAGGAACCGACAAGAGGGAGCAATTTTAGATCTAATTCTCAGTGGAGCACAGGATTTGGTGAGAGAGGTAACAGTGGTGGGGCTGCTTGGCAATAGTGATCATAATTATGATCAAATTTGAATTAACTGGAAAGGGGACAGTAAGCAAATCCACGGCTCTCGTGCTAAACTTTCAAAAGGGAAACTTTGATAAAATGAGAAAAATTGTTAGAAAAAAACTGAAAGGAGCAGCTACAAAGGTAAAAAGTGTGCAAGAGGCGTGGTCATTGTTAAAAAATACCATTCTAGAAGCACAGTCCAGATGTATTCCACCAATTAAAAAAGTGGAAAGAAGGCAAACGATTACCGGCATGTTTAAAAGGGCCAAAAGATCTTCATTCAAAAATTGGAAGGATCCAACAGAAGAAAATAGGATAATGCATAAGCATTGGCAAGTTAAATGTAAGACATTGATAAGATAGGCTAAGAGAGAATTTGAAAAGAAGTTGGCCATAGAGGCAAAAACTCACAGTAAAATCTTTTTTAAATATATCCAAAGTAGAAAGCCTGTGAGGGAGTCAGTAGGACCGTTAGATGATCGAGGGGTTAAATAGGCACTTAGAGAAGATAAGGCCATCGCAGAAAGATTAAATGATTTCTTTGCTTCGATGTTTACTGAAGAGGATGTTGGGGAGGTACCTGACTGGAGAAGGTTCTCATGGGTAATGATTCAGATGGACTGAACCAAATCATGGTGAACCTAGAAGAGTAGTAAATCACCTGGACCGGATGGTATACACTCCAGAGTTCTGAAGGAACTCAAAAATGAAATTTCAGACCTATTAGTAAAAATTTGTAACCTATCATTAAAATCATCCATTATACCTGAAGACGTCCGGCTGGACGTCGGAGGTCATGGCGTGTGCGCATGCGCCTTCGCTGCCTTGAGCGCCCATATTGGACCTGCAGGGGTGCACGTATTCATCTTCGCCGGCGGGGCTGCTGAAGCCGCTCTCTCTCGCCGCTCTCTCTCGCCGCCCTTCTACTGCTGCTGCTGGGGGCTTGCGTGGCCGCGGCCAGGGCAGGTGAGCAGGGGCTGAGGGAAAGTTTGGGACTGTGAAATTTCATCTTTCTCTGCTGGGGCTTGGATTGGGTTGGTTTGGTTTGGGACTGGGCGGCTAAATTTCGTGTCTCTGCTGGGGCTTGGATTGGGTTGGTTTGGGACTGTAGGAGAGCCATCCACTTCCTGGTACCTGACATTTGAAATGACAGGTACCAGCGCACCCAGGATACTGTATAGGCGCTGTATAGCGCCTATACAGTAAAATGGATTGCGCTTCATGGACGCGGCTTGCATTTGCATGCCATTTAAATACAGTATCGAGCGGTAGGTGATTCGAACTTTGCGTGCAGCAAACGCGGGTGCGCCGGGTACTAACGCACCTCTTTCTACCGCCCCTTACTGTATCGGCCCGTGAGTGTGTCAGACCCGACTCAGATCAAACCAGTCTAAAATTCAATTTCCATAGTGATGTTATACCTTTTTTATTTTTTTTTCTCCCTCTGGTTGTAGTGTCAGTCTCGGATGAGGGTCGTGCAGAAGTGAATGGGTTAAAGGCATCTCATTTTTTCAGCTTGACTGAGCGCCTGAACGTTTGCATGACACCTTTCATCTGGCTGTTCATCCGACCCCCATGGTCTTTGAATGGGAGCTGCTGCAAAGCCGTAGTATTTGACAGCCTGAAAGAGGAATGCCAGCTGCAGAATGTAAGTCCTATAGGTTAATGCAGCAGGGTGCTCCTTGGCTATGCTGCAGAATACAAAGTCACTTTGTTACAACTAGCTTACTCATTTGTGCAGCTTGTATTAGCATAAGATGTGAACAGGGCGCATAATGCAAATTAATACAGCAGAATGTTCAGCCTACTTTCTGAAGGAAAACAAGGCTTATGAGAGTGTCTGGTGTTCTGTCCACACAAATTTCAGGACTTGAGGATCTATGCAGACGTGCCTTTGGTCCTGGGTGGAACATCTTGTTATACTGACAGTTTTACAGATGGAAACAGATGTGATGATTTCCTAACGAATGTTGGTATATAAAAAAACTTTAAATAAAATAAATTTAGCATAAACAATCCAGCCAGTTTAGGAGAGTTGTAGTAAATGTGACAATGCCACTGTTAAAGAACTATTTCGCACTGAACCTGAATTAACATGTAAATTGAAAGTCAGTCATTGTAAATGTTATGTTTATATTCTTATCTGAAGAAAATACACTTCTGAATTTTGACTTTTCAGAAACAAATGCAGCCACTTCAAATGTGGATAGAATGGCAGAACATTACTGTCATTTGAAGAATATAAAACATTCAGGCAGTGGGAAGGAACAATGTTAACACCCAATTCCATCCAACAGAGGTGCAAACTGATAGTGATAATGGGGATTTGCGCGTGCATTCCTCAAACTTTCCTAATTCAGTAAAATGCCTTAACTATATTGGTCCTCACAATCTCCTTACTACAATGGAGAGAGTATTCTTAATATCTGGAATTTCTATGCATAATTTACCCATTCTAAAAACTAATTGTGAACTAAATCACAGTGATGGCATGAAGCCCACAACTTGTCTTCAGCCATAGTTTGTTTATTTTTATTTATTTATTTATTTAGAGGTTTTATATACCATCGTTCCATGTGAAAATCATTAGATCACCACGGTTTACAGTATTGACATTCACTAATTATATACTACATAACACAAATTGCTTTATTGCATTGGACCCCAATTTGTACAATTTGTCTTGGCTTTGGTAACATCTTAGATTTGTGGTTTTTTGTTTGTTTTTTTTCAGGCTCAGAAAGGATCTATTCTTTATTGCCTAGCTAAAGTTCTAAATCTGTTTGAGGTAAGTAGATCACATTTCCTCAATGGGAATGAAGCAAGGATTTGAGCATTATACAATAATGATGTAGTTGCAATATAATGCAAAAATTTGTACTGTGTATTTTGACTTCCTTATTTTGTTCAGGTATCTTAATTACAATAGTATTTTCTCTTTATATAAAGTTGCAATTTAACTTTGCTGGAAGGAAAAAATCCACTAGACAATTTTAGATGTTAGGAAAACTGCAAAGTAACATTTTTATCTTTGAATAAATAGTAATTTATTTTACTGATTCAAAAATATTTTCCATTTCATTCTATAAATCAGACCAGTCCAAACAGGTGTGTTGTGTCCACCAACCAGCAGATGGAGACAAAGCACACTGAATTCTCCAATGACATCTTGCCACAGGAAGAATCCAGCATTCTCTGCCTCTAGCAGATGGTTGGACAAATTGGTGGTGCAGCAGGATTTTTTTTGGAAGACTTTCTTCCTTTTCCTTAGGACTTGGCCATAGAAGTAGTCCTGTGCTTTTTCCCTTACATCTGCATAACAGAATCCCAGCCCATGGAAGTCCGGAATCTCTGTAGTCAGAATCCAATTTTTTTCCCCCTGCTGTCTAAACGGGGAGCAATGTTGCGGTTGCATTAACCAATATGCTTTAAAGTGTAGTAATTTCTATGCCTTCTGCTAAGGGTAATAACAGCCATACCAATAAGTTACACCCCCACCCCCACACACTTATCTCATTTCTATTGTCTAGCCTTTAGAAATCCACAGTGCTTATCCCATGCCCCTTTGAATTTTTGGACTGTTTTCTTCTTCACTACCTCCTCTGGAAGGGCATTCCAGGCCTCCACCACTCTCTCCATGGAAAAAAATTTCCTGACATTGGTTCTGAATTGTCTCCTGTGGAGCTTCATTTCATGACCCCCTAGTTCTGTTTTCTTTCCAACAGAAAAGGTTCAAAGTCCATACATTGAAACCTTTTAGTGCTCTTGGACAGGCGAGAAATCATGAGGATTTATTTGCTAAATTGAGAATTGTATGAATGTTATCTTGTATGTATTTGACATAAGGATACTAAATTCTTCCTGTGCTGTACCACCTATATGTACATGGTTGCATGTTCCTGTTCATACCCAGATCAGTCCAGATAAGTGAGTTTTGCATTCTTAACAGCAGATGGAGTCAGAGTACAAAATCTTTGAGGCACTGCTACATATCCGAGAGTGTCACCTGCAGTCCCTCAATATTCTGTCTCCAGCAGATGGTTGAGGTGTAAACCTGCACACGCACACACGAGAAGGGAAGGCAGAATTTGGACTGGGACTCCCTGAGGTGTTAAATACCTTTATGGACCATCCCTCAGGTAGAGCCAGGTGACCGGGGGATTAGAAATCCCTGTATGGCTGCAGCCCACTACTTCTGGAGATTCTGATAGCCAGGGGACTGGCCCCCTCGTTGCCTCAGATCATCTCCTCCTTTATGCTGTTTGCCTCCTTCAACGAAGTATTCCTGTCTTTGTATTAAGTAAAAAAAACCCCAAAAAACAAAACTTCAGGAGATTCAATCTGTATGTTCCCAGTACGTACCAGGATCAGTCCAGACAGCTGGGTTATGCCTCCCCTCCAGCAGATGGAGTCAGAGAGAAAACTGAAAGCACCCCCTATATACACTGGTGTGCCACCTGCGACCCTTCAGTATAATCTCTGACTCCAGCAGATTGAGAGGCATAACCTGCGGTCCTGCTCCTGGGAAAATTAAAATGAAATAAATTAAATACAATATAAAGTGTAAGGTAGGACAGGGGATAAGATCATTGGATGCTTCCTTTCTCTCCTCTGTCTGTCTGTCGGTCTGTGTGACTGTTTCTGTGAGTGTCTTGCGCTGCGCTGCGCAGCTAGGGATTAGTGTGAGGCAGGCTCGGAGGGTAGTACCCTTCTGATATTCCCGGGTTAGTGTGTCCGCAGGCTGGGGGAGAGCTTACCGGTGGGCCGGTCACCCTCCCCCCCCCCCAATTCCAGGCTTTAGTCCTGAAGGGGGTTTAAAAAGAAAAAAAAAAAAAAAAAAGTTTAAATTTTTTACTTACAGAGCCATTTAAGTCCTGTTGGGGACAGGCAGTGTGCTCATTCCTACTGACCCCGGCCTGCCCGTGCCTGCTCGGACCCCGGAGGGGGTGGCTAGCTCACCCGGCGCGCGTTTGCTGTGGGGCTCTCCTCTCTGAGCGTTTTTGGCGCCATTTTTTTTAGTGCTGCTCCGTTCGCGGTGCCGATGCCGCGATCTTCGGTCTGCCTGACCTGTGGAGAGGCGGGGGCGCGACTCTCCCGCGGGGGTCTCTGCCCCCGATGTGTTCCCGGGGGCGAGGGACCCTCGGGGGGGGCCGAGCGCTGCCCGCAGCCGATCTTCTCTCCTCTCTCCGGAGCGGCACAGCAGCGTTTCTGGCAGTCGTCCTCCGGCCCCTCCTCCACCGGGGAGGAGTGCGGCGGCCATTTTGGCCACGCGGCAGGCTGCCTGTTCAGCATCGGAGGAGGAAATCTCCCCTCCTCCTTCTCCTGAGGCACAGAGCCCGTGCTCCCAGGCCGATTCGGGGTCTCCTCGCGGCCCCCCTTCCTCGGATGGTCCGAAGAAAGATCTAAAACGGTCAGTGCCATTTTCTTCCGATTTTGTGCTTTTAATGCACAAAGCCTTTTTGCAGGCAGAATCCGGCTGGGAGGCAGAGGCTCCCGCTCCCCCGAAGGTTCCCAAGATCGCCCCCATCTCAAGGGGCAGCCCACCGGACGTGGGGTCCTCCGGGACCAAGGGTCCCCGCCCGAGGGGGGGTGGGGCCGAGGACCTGGGAGACACAGGAGCCGCGCCGGAATCCCCGGGGGCTCCGGACTTGCTGTTGGCCGACGACCCGGGGGCTGTAGCTGGGGATGATCCCCAGGTACTCCGCTTGTTTGGAAAGGAAGAATTAAGCTTCCTTATTCTCCACGTGTTGCAGGAGCTGGAGTTGACGACTCCGCCTCAGGAGGCGGACACGTCTACAGGGGATATCGCAATGGCAGGGATTAGAGCTCCCCCGCAGACCTTTCCCTTTCACCACAAGGTCTTACAGATCGTTTCCAAGGAATGGGAGCTCCCGGAGGCTTCCCTGCGGGTGAATCGAGCCATGGAAAGGCTATATCCCTTACCCAAGGATTCCTTGGAGCTTTTGAAGACACCCGCGGTAGATTCGGCTGTCACGGCTGTGGTAAAGCATACAACTATCCCAGTGACGGGAGGTATAGCGTTGAAGGACCTCCAAGACCGCAAGCTTGAGGTTTTATTAAAACGCATTTTTGACGTGGCGGCACTGGGGGTTCGAGCGGCGGCTTGCAGCAGCCTTGTGCAGAGGGCCAACCTCCGCTGGGTTCAGCAGCTGCTGACCATGCAGGAGCTCCCTCCGGGCGAGGCTGAGCAGGCGAATTGTGTTGAAGCGGCGGTCGCTTACACAGCGGATGCCTTGTATGACTTGTTGCGCACATCGGCTCGCATTATGTCCTCGGCGGTCTCAGCCAGGAGGTTGCTCTGGCTCCGTCGTTGGTCGGCGGATGCCAACTCTAAGGCGAGGTTAGGTTCCTTCCCCTTTAAGGGCAAGCTGCTGTTTGGCGAGGAGCTGGACCAGCTCATTAAGGACCTGGGTGACAACAACGTTTACAAGTTGCCTGAGGATAAGCCTCGGCAACCTCGGACGTTTGGTAACGCCAGGGCTCGCTTTCGGGGGCAACGGCGTTTCCGTGGGGGACGAGGGGGTTCCCTTCCCCAGCGGCAGCAGGCGACAAGATCCCAGGCCTGGTCTTCTTCTTCCTTTCGCGGCAGGAGGCCTATACGCGGGGGCTCTTCCCAAGGCTTTCCTGCTATCAAGCCCGCACAATGAAGGTGCGCGGGTCCACTCCTCCGTGCCCGTTATCGGAGGTCGGTTGTCCCGGTTCTGGGAGGAGTGGGCCGCAATTACTTCGGATCAATGGGTCCTCGACGTGGTTCGGTACGGCTACGAGTTGGATTTTGTACGTCCCCTCCGGGATCTCTTCCTGGTATCGCCGTGCGGCCCCGTAGAAAAACAGGTAGCTATAGCCCAAACGGTCGCCCATCTACAGGCTCTGGGGGCGGTGGTTCCGGTTCCCCGGGACCAGCTCAGGACGGGTCGGTATTCCATATACTTCCTGGTGCCCAAGAAGGAGGGCACCTTCCGACCCATTCTGGATCTCAAAGGAGTAAACAAGGCGTTGCGTGTGCCCCGCTTCCGGATGGAGACCCTCCGGTCTGTTATTGCGGCCGTCCACAAGGGAGAATTCTTGGCTTCTTTGGATCTGACAGAGGCCTATCTGCACATCGGAATAAGAGAACGGCATCAAAGGTACTTGAGGTTCATGGTAATGGGGGACCACTACCAGTTTTGCGCCCTCCCCTTCGGGTTGGCCACCGCGCCGAGGGTGTTCACCAAAGTTCTCGTGGTGGTAGCGGCTTCCCTCCGCCGGCAAGGCGTCCTGGTACATCCCTATCTCGACGATTGGCTCATTCGAGCGAAGTCGCACGCGGCATGCACCCGGGCGGTCTCCTTAGTGGTGCGCCAGCTGCAGAGGTTGGGTTGGGTAGTCAACTTCGCGAAGAGCAGACTCGAACCAACCCAACAGCTGGAGTTCCTGGGAGCTCGGTTCGACACCTTGGTGGGCAAGGTTTTTCTTCCGCAGCAACGCATGCTCAATCTTATGACTCAGGTACAACGCCTGTTAGAGCTCGAGATTCCCACGGTCTGGGATTATTTACAAGTCATTGGTCATATGGTGTCTACTATGGAAATGGTACAATGGGCTTTTGCGCATATGCGTCCGTTACAAAGAGCGCTTCTATCTCGCTGGGATCCCCGCTCGGAGGAGTACGGGATGGAATTGCCTTTGCTGGAGCCGGCTCACTCCAGTCTCTCTTGGTGGTTGATTCCGGCCAATCTCCTACAGGGGGTGGACCTCGAACCCCCGCCTTGGTTGGTGGTGACGACGGATGCCAGCCTGTCGGGCTGGGGTGCGGTCTGCCAGTCCCGTGCAGTCCAGGGAACCTGGTCGGCACTCCAGGCGACTTGGTCCATAAACCGCTTGGAGACCAGAGCGGTCCGCCTGGCCTTGCGTTGTCTCCTTCCACTGGTACGCGGACGAGCAGTAAGAGTTCTGTCGGACAATGCGACCACAGTGGCGTACATAAATCGACAAGGAGGCACGAAAAGCCAAGCAGTAGCGACAGAGGCGGCGCTGTTGATGTCCTGGGCGGAAAGGCACATAGAGCGTCTCGCGGCCACCCACATTGCCGGCGTGGACAACGTTCAGGCGGATTACCTCAGCCGGCAGCACCTGGATCCAGGAGAATGGGAGATCTCGTTGGAGGCGATGGCTCTCATCGCGCGGCGTTGGGGGACTCCGCGCTTGGACCTCATGGTGACCTGTCAAAATGCAAAGGCGGCACGCTTCTTCAGTCGGAGAAGGGAGCACGCGTCAGAAGGGGTGGACGCGCTAGCCCTTCCGTGGCCTCGTCACATTCTTCTTTATGTGTTCCCTCCGTGGCCTCTGGTGGGGAAAGTGCTAAGGCGCATAGAGTCCCATCACGGTCCGGTGATTCTCGTGGCTCCGGAATGGCCGCGGCGCCCGTGGTTCGCGGATCTGGTCAACTTGGCAGTCGACGGCCCACTGCGTCTCGGTCATCTTCCCAAGCTCCTTCGGCAGGGTCCAGTATTTTTCGATCTGGCGGATCGTTTTTGTCTGGCGGCTTGGCTTTTGAGAGGAAGCGGTTGAAGAAGAGAGGTTATTCGGACGCGGTGGTGTCTACTCTCCTTCGGGCGCGTCGATCTTCCACTACACTCGCCTACGCGAGGGTTTGGAAGGTTTTCCATGATTGGTGTGACACGGCAGGTACTTCGGCCAGACGTTCGTCAGTGGCGGATATCCTTATGTTCTTACAGGATGGATTGAAGAAGGGGTTGGCGTATAATTCGCTTCGAGTTCAGGTGGCGGCTTTGGGCTGCTTGAGAGGTAAGGTCGAAGGTTCTTCCCTTGCGAGTCATCCAGATGTGGCTCGTTTTTTGCGAGGGGTTAGAAACTTACGTCCTCCCGTCAGGCTTCCCTGTCCGTCTTGGAACTTGAACTTGGTACTCCGCGGATTGTGTGCGGCTCCGTTTGAACCTCTTAAGGCGGCTTCTTTGAAGGATCTCACCCTCAAGACTGTTTTCCTTGTCGCCATTTCCTCGGCTCGTCGGGTGTCGGAGCTTCAGGCTCTCTTGCAGGGAACCGTTTTTGCGCATTTCGGCGTCGGGGGTTTCCCTACGAACTGTTCCTTCCTTCCTACCTAAGGTGGTCTCCACGTTTCATGTCAACCAAACGGTGGAATTACCTTCCTTTTCGGACGAGGACCTACAGTCTGCTCAGGGTCGGGACTTGAGGCGTTTGGATGTCCGTCGGATTCTCTTACGCTATTTGGAGGTTACGAATGACTTTAGAAAGTCAGATCACCTTTTCGTGTTGTGGAGTGGACCCAGGAAGGGTCTTCAAGCGTCCAAAGCTACGATTGCACGCTGGTTAAAAGGTGCTATTGCGTCCACGTATGTTGGCTGTGGTAAGCCTGTTCCCGCTGGACTTAAGGCTCATTCTCTGCGTTCTCAAGCGACTTCATGGGCAGAGAATCACTTGGTTTCGTGCCAAGAGATATGCAGGGCGGCCACATGGAAATCCTGGCATACTTTTTCCAGGCATTATCGCCTGGATGTCCGGGGACCTCCTGCAGAGTCCTTTGGGAGCAGTGTGCTTCGAGCTGGACTCTCAGGGTCCCACCCCAGTTAAGGCGGCTCGGGTACATCCCAGCTGTCTGGACTGATCCTGGTACGTACTGGGAAAGGAAAATTAGGTTCTTACCTTTGCTAATTTTCATTCCAGTAGTACCATGGATCAGTCCAGACGCCCGCCCACAGGGTTCTGGGAGTCCGCTCGTATTCTCGGAATTTTTCCGTTTCAGTGGTTTTATGTCTGTTTCCGCACGTTTGTGGTTTCCTTGACTGTTATACCAGTGTATCGTGTGTTGTTGTACACTGTTGGTGTTCTATTTGTTGTGTCTGGTTTTATCTGTTTTCAAGGATGTTCTCCGTGATCTGGTCACTTGTTTTAAAAAAAAAAAAAAAAACCAAAACAAAACAAAGGGGGCTTCTTGAGGGCAGTGTTGAAAGGGCTTCCTTCATTACTTCTGCTTTGATATCACATATACTGAAGGGTCGCAGGTGGCACACCAGTGTATATAGGGGGTGCTTTCAGTTTTCTCTCTGACTCCATCTGCTGGAGGGGAGGCATAACCCAGCTGTCTGGACTGATCCATGGTACTACTGGAATGAAAATTAGCAAAGGTAAGAACCTAATTTTCCTGCATAGCAGTGGGGGTGCTTGTTTTAAGCAGAAGCTGTTGGCGCCAAGGAGAGAAAAAGGAGCCTTTTTCCAGTTGCAGGGGATCTAGGTGAGGAAAGTTTGCCACGTGCTGGTCGGGCCTGTGTGTTTCGGCAGGTAGACCACATGTTCAGCCTGTTTTTGCGTATTTGGGCAGACTTGCTTCTTGTAGCGCTGCCGCGTTTTGCCTTGTGGGCAATGGTGCAGAAACTGTGCATGGCAGCTTTCAAGGCTTGCGGTCTTTGTTCGGGGTGGCTAAATGCACGTTCCCTTTGTACCAGCTGTGCGTCGGGAGGACCAAGGCAGGGGAGGAGAGTCTGATGGGAGCATGCATGAGAGGGTTCCAATGATCCGGAGGTGTGTTCGACTGAATTAGGCCTTATGCAGGAGAAGGACATTCTGGTGAGAGGGAGCAGGGGGGAAGCAGCCCAGAGAGTGACAGCCATGTCATCCTTCCAAGAGAATGAGGGTGGTCTCTTCAGGAGGGTCTGGGGACATACTCGGGTATCTGGGCCTTGGTCGCTCTGAAGAATTTGGATGACTGACGTGGATATGGATGCAAATCTGAATGCTGACCCTATTGCAAATAAGGATGACCCTGATCCAGATGAGATGCTGGTGGCAGAGGGAGATGACCCAAGGGTGGTCCACTGCTTATTCTCCAGGTTTTGGAGGAGTTTAGGGGTCAAGGTCACTCAGGAAGAGTCTGATAAGGGGTGAATCCGGTCCCGGATGGGCTGAGAGGTCCTTCTAGTGCCTTCCCGTTGCCTAAGAAGATCAATTGGTATACTGGGAATGTGATTTCCCAGAGGTGGGCTTGAAGGTCAGTAGGGCAATGTGAAGCTTTATCCATTGATGGAGTCCCTGGACCTGCTGAGGCTTCCAAAAGTGGATGCGGCAGTTTCCACCATGACCAAGAAAACTATTCCAGTAGTGTGGACTCAGTCGCCCTGAAAGAAGTGCAGGATCATAAACTGCAAATACTGTTGAAGTGGATGTTTGAGGTTTCTGCCTTAAGCCTCCGGGCAGTGATCTGTGGCAGTATGATGCAGAGGGCCTCTTTATGCTGGGTTCAGAAAGCACAGTAACAGGCCTCTGCCAGTTCTATCAGCCCCATACAGTCAATGTGATTGGAAACTGGAGTTGCTTACGTGGTAGATGCGCTGTATGATTTAGTTCGTACTTTGGCTAGAGCAGCTCCACAGGCTTTGGTGGCAGCTCCACAGGCTTTTGTGGTTACATAACTGGTCGGCTGACATGATCCAAGTCCCAGCTGTGTAATCTCTCCCGTAAAAGGAAGCTCCTATTTGAAGAGGATTTGGATCAGCTGAAGACATTGGAGGAGTCAAACGGGAATAGATTTCATGAGGATAAAAAAAAAAAGCAGCAAGAACTTTCCCTTCCCATTTTTGGGATACATGATTGTTCTGTTCAAGCAAGAGTTCCTCTTCTTCAGGACCAGAGTGGTCTTTAGGATGGTGGCAGCCCTTTCAAGGTACCTGCAGATCCTCCAGGGATCCTTTCAGTCAGGGAACCGGATGAGGAAAGTCAACACAATGAAACCAGTGGGGGGGGCGGGGTTCCATTCCTCCATGGAAGCAGTAGGGGGAAGATTAACCCACTTTTGGGAGGAATGGACCAAGGTCACCTCTGACCGTGGGTTCTGGAGATGGTAAAAGATGGCTATGCCTTAGAATTTTCTTGCCCCATCAAGGAAGCCTTTCTAGAGTCCTACTGCTAATCTCGAAGCAAGCAGGAAGCTGTGCAGGATATGCTGCAGAAGTTACTAAGTTTAGACTCAATTGTTCCAGACCAGCTGCCCAAGCAGGGACAGGGAAGGTACTCTGCTTATTTTATGGTCCCCAAAAAGGAGGGCACCTTCCAGCCCATTCTAGATCTGCAAAAGGTGAACTTGGCCTTGCAGGTTCCACGTTTTTGCATGGAAACATTGCGCACAGTGATAGCGACAGTCCGCAAAGGGGAGTTCCTAGCATCGTTAGATCTAACAGAGGTCTACCTCCATATTCCTATTCGGGTGGACCATCAGAAGTTTCTACGGTTCATGTGCTGGGCAGCACTTTCAGTTCTGGGCTCTCCCCTTCAGTTTAGCCACAACACCTCAAACCTTCACAAAGGTGATGGTGGTGGTGGCAGCAGCCCTAAGACGAGAGGGGATTTTGGTCCGGGCAAAGACAGAGTTATGGACAAGTTGAGATCGCTGGGTTGGTTAATAGGTTTGGCAAAGAGTCATCTGGTTCTGACCCACTCATTAGATAATCTGGGAGCCCGATTCGATACTCAGAGGCAGGGTGTTCCTGACCACTAACAAAGTAAAGACGTAGCAGGTGATGTGGCTGTTTCTGTCAGTACCCAAAGTCTGGGATTATTTGCAGGTCCTGGACTCCATGGCTTCCATGCTCGACTTGGTTCCGTGGGGCTTTGCTCACATGTGACCTTTGCAAAAGGCGTCGTTCCACCTGGAATAATGCATTCTGCAACTTCAGGGGAATCCAGGTCCAGTCCTTTCTGGTGGCTCTCTCTCCACGACTTGGATAAGGGAGAGGATCTGTAGGCCCCAGACTTGGGTGGTGGTGACCACAGATGTCAGCCTCAATAGTTGGGGGATGGTCTGCCAGGGGTGGTCTGCCCAAGGTCTTTGGTCGATAGTGGAGACGTCCTGGTCCATCAGTTGCCTGGAAATAAGAGCCCTGGAGGCATTTCTGGCCTGGATCAAGAGTCTGGTGAGGACCTTTTTTCCAATGTGACAACTGTGGTGTACATCATTCGTCAAGGAGGGATGAAGAGTCACGCTGTGGCTCTTTAGGCTCAGCAGTTGTTTGCTTGGGCAGAGTGTCATCTAAAGGGAATAGCGGCTCCTCACTTCGTGGGAGTGGACAACATGAAAGCGAATTTCCTCAGCAGGCAGCATCTAGATCTGGGGGAATGGGAGTTGTCCCCAGAAGCCTGGGATTGCATTTGCGCCTGGTGGGGTGTTCCCCAGTTGGACCTCATGGTGGCACATTTCAACACAAAGATGGCACAATTTTTCAGTTGCAGATGGGAAATTGGGTCAGAAGGTCTAGATCAGGGATGGTGAACTCCAGTCCTTGAGGGTCGCAAACAGGCCAGGTTTTCAGGATATCGACTGAGCACGCATGAGAAAGATTTGCATCCAATGGAGGCAGTGCATGCAGATCTTTCTCATGCATATTCATTGTGGATATCTTGAAAACCTGGCCTGTTTACAGCCCTCGAGGACTGGAGTTCGCCATCCCTGATCTAGATGCTCTAGTGTGCCCATGGCAGACGGGAGTCTTGCTACACATGTTTCCTTCCTGGCCACTCATTGGCAGAGTATTTTGACGTAGAGATGTCCAGGGAAGGTAGTTTTAGTGGTACCGGAGTGACTGCGTCGACTGTGGTTTGCTGATCTAGTGGATATTGCAATACATTGGCCTCTCAGGTGGACTCATCTGCCAGGGGTTCTTCAACAAGGACTCGTATTTTTAGATTGGGAGGATTGCTTTTGTATTGTGGCTTGGCTTCTGAGAGGTGGCAATTTGTGCCTAAAAGTATACCAGTTATTTCCACATTGCTACAGGCTAGGTGGCCTTCTACTTCTCTGGAAGTTTGAGTCTTGGTGTTTGGAGCAGTGCCTGAATCCCTTCATATTTTGGCCTTTTTACTTCAGGGGTTGTCAAAGGGCCTAGCCTATAGCTCGCTTCGTGAACAGATTTCAGCTTTGGGTTGCCTTCGGGGCAAGTTGCAGGGGAGTTCTTTGGCCTCTCATTCGGATGTCATTCAACTTCTGAAGGGAATCTAGCATTTGCGTCCTCCATATGGAAGTTATGTCCAGATTGGAACCTCAGCTTGGTGCTGCGAATACTCTGTGGACTTCCGTTTGAACCCTTACGGGGATGTCTCTGAAGGTCCTGACTTTAAAGGTAGTGTTTCTGGTAGCCATATGTTCAGCCAGATGGATTTCGGAGCCTCAGGATCTGACTAACAGAGACCCCTTTTTTGCATATTTTGAATGACATGGTAACATTGTGAATGGTCCCCTCCTTTTTACCAAAGGTGGTTTCCTCTTTTCATGTGAATCAGATGGTGGAACTTCCGGCTTTTCCAGCATGGAGTAAGGGATTCACATCCGGTAAAGGAGCTTCATCTTTTGGATGTGCATCGGACTCTTACGATATCTTAAGGTCATTAATGGTTTTTAGCAGTCTGATCATCTTTGGGTGTTTGGAGCAAAGAAGGGAGATAAAGCTTCTAAAGCCATGATTTCTTATTGGCTGAAGGAGACCATTTGCTCTGCTTATATTTGTAGGGGTTGAGAAATTCTGGTAGTTCTGCGTGTGCATTCTACTAAGGCGCAAGCATTCTCCTGGACGAAGAGTCTGTCATCCCAGGAGATATGCAGAGCAGTGACATGTTTTCACTTCATACTTTCACCATGCATTATTGATTGGATGTTCAGATGCAGGAAGATGTGACCTTTGAGAGTGTATTGTGAGCAGGTCTTTTGGGTTCCTGCCAAGTCTAGGGGTGCTTAGGTACATGATACTTGTCTGGACTGATCTGGGTATTAACAGGAAAGGAAAAGTGGTCCTTACCTGCTAATATTCGATCCTGTAATACCACAGATAAGTCCAGAGACCTGTCCCTTTGCTGCCAAAAGACTGACTTTTCTATATTTAGAATCTTATGTCAGAAATGTTCAAACTGTAAAATAGCATGAGATGCTGAGGTTAAGCGGTTATTAGTGTCTTTCCTGGAAGTGGGGGAGGCTCAGTTCAGGGGGCTCCAACCCTGAGCTGTTCGCCCTGGATGGGGGGGAGATTTCTGTACATTGGATTGGGTGCAGGTCAAGACTGAGTGACTGCAGATGGCACTCTGATATGTAGCAGTGCCTCAAAGTTTTTGTTCTCTGCCTCTATCTGCTGGTAGGGAAGGCAAGACCCACTTGTCTGGACTGATCTGTGGTATTGCAGGAATGAAAATTAGCAGGTAAGAACCAATTTTCCTATGTCACTGGAGAAATTGGTGTACTCTTACTCCATCTGCAGGTAGGGGGATAACTCACTTGTTTGGACTGGACTGGTGTAGCAGGAATCTGGAAAGAAAATTAACAGGTACATTTTTTCTCTCGCTCTCTCTGACACCTGCAAGGTCCTTTTTTACTGAAGCAAAACTTTAGCCTTGTCTCCAGCATTGGAAACTTGCATAACGAGGATCAGTCCAACCTCGTTGAACATGTTTGAAATCTCTGCCAATTTTCAATATGTATATGGTGCATACTATATTTAGGAAGCTTTATTTTGGCATTTTCTTGAAAGATTTAATATTTTAATGTGATTCTTAAATCAACATTCTTATGTTCATTGGCATGTAGTGCAACTGCTTCGGCTTCAACAAACATTTTTAACTTTTCCAGGATGAAGAGAAAAAAAAGGAAGCCCTTGAAATGTTTGAAGAATCATCAAAACAGGGTTGTTTAATCAGCTCGTACCTAATCTGGGAAAGGAACAGAAGAGTTGCTGTGCGTAAACTTTTTGTTTTTTTGTTGCTTTAGCTGGTGAGAGGAGTTGGACATTAAATTGTCTCCAAGAACATTTTTTACTATGGGAGACAGAAGATAACAGAGGCTGAAGTACAAATGCACGTAAACATAATTGACACAACACCTTATGGATAATTTTTTGTTCCCTCT
The DNA here is from genome assembly GCF_901001135.1 of Rhinatrema bivittatum. Lineage (NCBI taxonomy): Eukaryota > Metazoa > Chordata > Amphibia > Gymnophiona > Rhinatrematidae > Rhinatrema > Rhinatrema bivittatum. Next base: position 40,344,332 of record NC_042628.1, read on the forward strand.
GAATCTTGGGATCTCTTGCCATTCCTTTGGACATGGTGATATGTCTTGAAGTGTCTCTTCATTGATCTTTGCTGAAATGCTGTAGAGCTCAGGAAAAGTTTAGGAGTTTATATCAGGCTGTAGGATGCATTTGTTTAATGTCAGCTCCTGAAATCATTCATTCAGTTTGCTCCAATATGGTTCCTAATCTTGAACTTGAATAAATAGGGCCAGAAATTAGATCAGTCACACATTGGCAACCAAAAGTTCTCATTTTTGCAGAAATTTTTACTACTCAAGGACCAGTTTAAGGAAGCTTGTTCTAGAACTGTCAGTCTGGTTGTACATTATCCCTTTTGTGTGTGTGTTGATTACATAGAGACTGCTAAGGACTAGTTGGTCAACCTGTTTCTGTCTACTGTGCTTCCATATATCTTACTTTAGCTGGTCTCTACCTTTCCTTGTTACAAGAATACCGTGTGTCTGTCCAAGCATGCTTGAATTTTTTAATTGGTTGACGTTCTTCTCTGCCCTTGTTTCCTACTCGCAGATGACTGATCCTGGCAGATATCTCCAGAGCCTCAGGAAACTCCGTGATTATGCAGCTAAGGGCTGCTGGGAAGCACAGGTCAGACATTTAACTCCTATCTTCTTACCTTTATTTTTTTAAAAACTGTCCGCCCCCCCCCCCCCCCCCCCCCAAACAGCTTTCCTATTTCCTGTAATTAAAATCTTCAGCCATATTTGAAAATAGATGAAGACTTCAAGGCCCATCTAGTCTGCCTATTTTCTCTTGCTGGGTATCTTAAGGCTTTTTTTTCCAATGATAAGTAGGATTAAATCAGCCATAACCAGTGATGTGACACCATCTTATTGCACAGACATGGATCCAGCTCTCAGATGTCTATCTGAACATGTGCGGACGTTCCAGTGCATAGCTGCTGCCTTGTGAGTCCCTCAGTCTCTTCATCCGTGCTACCGAAAGACAGATTTTCTAGTCTCAAATTTTTCCTGTATTTGCATGGATTGGATTTGCAAGTGGCAAATATTTTCATGCTTCTCAACATAAGAACATAAGAAATTGCCATGCTGGGTCAGACCAAGGGTCCATCAAGCCCAGTATCCTGTTTCCAACAGAGGCCAAACCAGGCCACAAGAACCTGGCTATTACCCAAACATTAAGAAGATCCCATGCTACTGATGCAATTAATAGCAGTGGATATTCCCTAAGTAAACTTAATAGCTGTTAATGGACTTCTCCTCCAAGATCTTATCCAAACCTTTTTTGAACCCAGCTACACTAACTGCACTAACCACATCCTCTGGCAACAAATTCCAGAGCTTTATTGTGCGTTGAGTGAAAAAACACATTTAAGACTAATCTGAGAAAATTCTAATTGTGCCCCCTAGTCCTTCTATTATTCGAAAGTGTAAATAACAGATTCACATCTACTCGTTCAAGACCTCTCATGATCTTAAATACCTCTATCATATCCCCCTTCAGCCGTCTCTTCTCCAAGCTCCTCAAAGAACCAAGTTCTAAACAAAATTCGAAGAAGAGGAGGAGAAACGTAGAGAAGTCAAAGATGAAAAAACCCATGGTTAGTGGTTCAAGGCCTATGGGTGTGGGCTCAAGATATTCATCATGAACAAGCACACTGTGTGCTACCACTGCCTAGGTCTGGACAGCATTGCCCTGAATTGCCCTAGCTGTGGAAGATGACCCCACAGGTGCATTAGACTCATGCCTGGCAGATTGTAGACTTGAGTAAGCCCCTGAAACCTTTGGCACAAGGGCAAACAGCACAGCCACTCCATCTCCTGAAGCGAGGCTTTAACTCTGCACCATACAAAGTGAGTTGGCCTTCCCTTCCTGCAAATCGACTGAGACTGCTTCCCCTCTATCCCATTGGCAGCAGGGTCTAAGCTTGCTGCAGAAGCCTAAGGTGTCAGAGGAGGTACAGAGAAGAGTACCTAATCTTAATGAAAAATCCCCTCGCGGGGGGGGGGGGGGGGGGCAGTCTTCCTCAGCACCACAAAAGTTGGTGCTGTTGACGCAGAGTTCTGCTGGGAAGAATCCTGGCTGAATGCTAAGAAGAGAGCTTTCAGTATCCTCTGAGATGGTGTCATCCTCCATGGTGCAAAGGATCTTAATAGCACCTGGCAGCTTATTCTTCCCAGATGCACTAGCAAGGGCACTTTAATTTTTATCACTGCAGAGTGTGCGGACAGGCCAAGTTTGTCAGTTCCCTCAGTATTAAGAAGCAAACTACCATCCATTATGGAGAGCAGAACTTGGGCACAAACAGAATAGTATGTATGCCAATGGGAGCAGCTGGTCTCTGCAAAAGGTATGACATGCATCGCTGTTAAGATTGTTTTGGGGTTTTTTTCTTCTTTTTCGGTAGCCACATGGTGCATCGAAGCATTTGATTTTCCTGTGATAATTTTTTATTCACTGCTCCAGGAGGAGGAGAAAGCCAGTGGCGTTGAAAAGTGTTCCTTGTGTGAAAGGTAATGTCCCTTGCCTGGGGGCTGACCATGGCGTCTGAGATATTCTCTCTGCGTAACTGAGCCCTAGAGGTCATCCCTGGATTTACTTCATGGAAAGGCCCTTTGAGTACTAAATGATAAGCCTATTGGTATTTTCATTGGAGACACTGACATTGAGGGACCCAGGAGGTGCATCAACACGGGAGAGGCATCATTTTCCCTCAACATTGAGGAGAGAAGCCATCATCTTCTTCCTTCCACCTGAAGAGAGCAGAGTGTTTAGCCTCTTTACTACCAACACCATAGAGCTCTGATGTCTATTGGGTGAAAGCCAAGAAGTCTCTGTTGCTGTGGGATGCTGAAAGTGGCAGCCTTTAATCCCCTGAAGCATTCCTGAGGATTGGAAAGCTCACTCTCCATGCCATCTGAGGAATCGCAACAATCTGAGGGTCCATGCATTAGCCACCAATATACCTCTGATGTCCTAGAAAGATGCAGTCTCTCCTACCACCCAGGTCATGTTGGCATTGCAATATTTTAGGAATTGCTGGATATGAAGATCCAGGAGGCCCTGAATTGGGAAGATATTTTTATTTCCAGACTTTTATATACCATTCATCCAGTACTGGAGTGACCAGAATGGTGTACAATTCATTTTACAAATATAATGGTACATAAAAATCATCCCAATAAACAGGCAACAATAAAAACCATAAAACTAAAACTCATGTGTGTAATCTAAGCTGCTAAAGAGGTGGGTAAAAAGCCCCGATACACTCATACTTCTATGTCAACAAATCAAGTTGGCCAAATAACCATTCTTTCACTTTCTTTCTGAATGCCAAATAGTTGACTTCAGACGTAATAGTGTTAAATGCCACAATTCGGGTCTGATCACAGAAAATGATCTCTTCCTACAGACTGCTGAGCGTACTTCCCTAAATGTTGGCACATGAAACAAAACCCACTGAGCATGTCTCACTAGGTTTCTAAGATATTCAGCCCCAGTGCCCTAGTTAATTTTAAATAGAATCATAATCTTAAACAATATTTGCTCCTTAATTGGTAATCAATTTAATTGTACCAGAAGAGGTCTTGGGACACGGAAAAACTAACCTGACTGCCATATTTTGCATGATGTATAATCAAAACACTTCTCAGGGAGGTCTACCAACACGCTATTACAGAAATTAGAGATGTGAATCGTGTCCTCGATCGTCTTAACGATCGATTTCGGCTGGGAGGGGGAGGGAATCGTATCGTCGCCGTTTGGGTGTTTAGAGTATCGTGAAAATCGTTAAAATCGTGAACCGGCACACTAAAACCCCCTAAAACCCACCCCCGACCCTTTAAATTAAATCCCCCACCCTCCCGAACCCCCCCCCAATGCCTTAAATTACCTGGGGGTCCAGCGGCACACTAAAACACGGCACACTAAAACCCCCTGAACCCCCCCCCCAAATGCCTTAAATTACCTGGGGGTCCGTAGCGGCGGTCCGTAGCTTAAATTACCTGGGGGTCCATAGCGGCGGTCCGTAGCTAAATCGGGGGAAGGGGGAGAGCAGGAAAACCGGCACACTAAATCGTGTAGTCTTCAGCCGGCGCCATTTTGCAAAATGGCGGCGGCCATAGACCAACACAATTCGACGCAGGAGGTCGTTCCGGACCCCCGCTGGACTTTTGGCAAGTCTTGTGGGGGTCAGGAGGCCCCCCCAAGCTGGCCAAAAGTTCCTGGGGGTCCAGCGGGGGTCCGGGAGCGATCTCCTGCCGCGAATCGTTTTCCGTACGGAAAATGGCGCCGGCAGGAGATCGACTGCAGGAGGTCGTTCAGCGAGGGTTCCCGCTGAACGACCTCCTGCAGTCGATCTCCTGCCGGCGGACCCCCAGGTAATTTAAGGCATTTGGGGGGGGGGGTGCGGGAGGGTGGGGGATTTAATTTAAAGGGTCGGGGTTGGGTTTTAGGGTGTTTTAGTGTGCCGGTTTTCCTGCCCTCCCCCTTCCCCCGATTTACGATTTTTTGACGATAAATCGGGGGAATTGGTATTGTATCGTGGCCCTAACGATTTTTGACGATTTAAAATATATCGGACGATATTTTAAATCGTCAAAAAACGATTCACATCCCTAACAGAAATCAAACACAGGGGACAAAGCCTGAACCACCTTTCAGAATACTTTCCGACTCAAAAATTATTTCACTTTGCAAAGTTGGCACAGTTTAAAAAAACTTGTTTAACCAATGCGTGGGATCAAAAGAAACCCCTTCATCAAAAATAACTCCCAAGTCTTCCTAACTTTCTGCGCATGATTAATAAAAACGTCTTTAATCCTAAGGGACAAAGGTGAAGATGTAACCTCTTTCTGGGGATATAAACCCATTCTATTACCCTCTTTTAAAATGAGTTTGTTTCTCTCCAACCAAAGTACAATCACTTTTAATCTATCCTGGGCGTGTTCCAAGAATAAGTTTATATCCAGTCCAATAGGCCAAATCGGTTGAACATAATCTGTGTAAAAAAAAAAAACCACTTCAAAACCGAAAGAGTGGATGAATAGTAATGATGCTAGTGACCACCAATGTGGGGTCATGAATTACTGCAAAAGGGATAATCCCCACATTGAAACACAAATCTAATTTCTAACCTTTACCTCTGCAGTCCTATCCAAGAGAAACAAGGCGATCCATTGCAGGGCTTGCCCCATAATTCCCATAGCCCTGCAGTGATCCAACAAAATGCTGTGACTCATCAAGTCAAAAGCACTGGTTAGATCAAAGAGGATCAAAAGCACAGAACTACCCTTGTCCCTCTTCCACCAAAACTGTCTCAGGACTGTAGCTTTTTCTGAAACCTGATTGACTGACAGCTGTCCAACCCCCCACCTCAAAGTATGATGTTTATTGTTTGCATCTTGCACCTTCTTCACAATCTTAGCAAGAAATGGGCTATTGGCAACTGGCCTGTAACTAGCCCATTTTCACAATCCAAGGTTGACTTTTTTTCAATTTGCTTCAGTTGTTCAGGTAAACAGCTCTCCTGCAAATATGCATTTACAGTTTGCAAAATTCCACCTTTAAGATCATCTGGGCCCTGCTTTATCAAATAAGATGGATAAAATGAACATGTCCCTTTGAATGAAGATAAAATCCCCTGCAACTCAGTCAAACCTAATGGGGGGGGGGGAACAGTTTAAACCATTTGTAACAGTGCTCATTAAATCTACCTCCTCCCTCTTCCCCTTCTTCAACTACACCAGCAACTGAGGAGCAGATAGTCTCAGCCTCTCTGATAACCATCAGTCTTACCCTTCAAAAGTGTACAGAATCTTCTCCATTTAACAAGTCTGGTATCCTGTCAGCTGGGCAACAGGCCTTACCCAACATCTCCTGCAATACCCCAAAAATTTCTAGTGACTTCTCCACCTTCTCAATCTGACCTTCCCAAAAGCCCTTCTTGGCTTGTCTAATTTAAAAATAAATAAATTAAAAATAAAATAAACATTAGCTGACAATGCCACTTTAACTTTTCTGTCCAACTGAGATTTAATCCATTTTCTTTCCAATTTCCTAAACTCTCTGCTCTTTCCCTAACTCTAAAGTAAACCATGGGGCTAAAAATAACCTCTTCCCTCACTTTTTTTTTTTTTTTTTTTTTTTAAAGGGGGCTATCATTTAAAATTGTCTCCAATTCTTGAACCTATTGTTCAACATTCTTCTTTTTTCCCAACAAATATCTCCATTTATAGAAATGCTCCAGATCAATCTTGCTGCTGCTTTCTACTTTGCCCTGAACCTCCTCCAAACTCTCTTCCTAGAACAAAAATGTGAATAAAATCGCCTTATGATCAGACTATATACAACTTCCTCCTTCCTTTATTAACTTATCTGAGCCAATAATCAAACCCAATACGTAACCTTTCCTGTGTGAAGGGAAATGTACCAATTTAGAGAGAAAACATTACTAAAGCATCTACCAAGTTTTGAAGAAATCTGCACTGTACATCCTCCATATGACAATCAAAATCCCCTAATAAAATCTGAAAATGGCAATGCCACTTCCCCCAATAAACTCAGTAAGATCCTCCGCTCTCCTCATACTAAATCCCAGAGTGGAATAAACTACTAAAATCCCCACCGGAACCTTCTCCCCTACTACCAATAGGATATATTCAAATTCTGATATAGAACACATACCACTGTTGCCACCCCTCACATAGATACAGAGCATTGGTGCACCAGGAACTATGTGCTATCATCAACCACATTGGTGTGTCTGCAGCTGGATGTCCAGCTCCTGCTGGAATCTTTATTGGCGAGGGCCTAGATGATTCTGGAAAAGAATCTACCTCCTGGTTCCACTCCATCCATGATGATGATCTCTCCTGATGGGCTGGAGGAAGGTTCACCAATATGTAGATAAAGGTCTAGGGCCTAACAAGTGCTGCCCTCTCTGAGGCCTTGTCTGCTAGCAACGTGAGGTCCAAGTCCACACCTTGACATAGCTGTTGGGCTCACTCGGAATTCTTGTGGGGTTACAGCTGAGGACTTCTCTGATCAAGAGTCTATGGGGATCGGTCTCTTCCAGAGGACCTTTTCCTTTACTGACCCAAAGAAAATGATATATGCTGTTCTATTTACTTTGCAAAAAAGGAAGAGTCCAGGGCAGAATTGCTTGGCAGCCCTCAAATGATATTGTGGCACTGTCTGCTCATGAGATCCTTGAAGCACAGATGAGAATGTGGGAGAGGCCCCTCTGTGGCTCCAGTTAATGATATATCTTATCCAGAAGGTGCTCTGATTAAAAAAAAAAAAAAAAAAAGCAGCAGTTGGTAGTTGGATCTGCCCTCAAGATGGCCAAGAGATCTAGAACCTATTTGTCTGCCCCCAGGAAGAGGCTTTTGTATCTGGACCGCTTAAGAGAAACTCCCAGAAAATATATGCTCAGTGCCTACATAGTGGTGTTCCGGCTCGTCATAAGCCAATGAATGTAGAACATACCAAAAAGCATGATACCTTATTCACTGGTGGACAAGGATATGAAGTGTGGAAAACCCATGGTCTGGTCAACTTTTTTTGATGTTTTTGAAGCTGCAATCAGTCTCTGCAGTCGATATTGGTACCTTGTAGACTCTTCCTGGCTGTGAGCCTCAGACTCTTCCTGGCTGTGAGCCTCAGACTTCCAACCGGATGTCCAGGAAAAGCTTGCTGACCTAGCTTATAATAGAGAGAATCTCTTTGGAGATGAGATGGTTAAGGATTATTGTGTGACTTCAGATTCTCTCTTCTTCCAGACCATATCCACTCACCAAGAGGTACCTGAGTGGGGTGCTGAGGTGTTTTCCTCCACCCCCTTAGTCTCATCAGTAATGCAGTCCTCAAGCTTGCCCTAGACAGCAGACAACTCCAAAACCATGAGCAGGGTTTTGACTGGATTTGGGAAGCATTAGCCAAGATCCCAGTATCTGTGCCAGAAAACCTTTCTGTTAGGAGGAGACTAAGGTTTTACTTAAAACAGTTGTCACAGAATAACTTCAGACACTTGGGTCCTCTACATAATTCAGAGGATACAGATTTACATTATTGGCTGTGCCTTTAAATTGCCCACTGAAATCTGGTTGGTAGTGGTCTCAGCATCATGAATTACTGCAAAAGGGATAATCCTCTCTTGTGGGAGGAGGGTTCTTGCCTGAGTCATGTCTCTCAATGCTAGTGGAGGAACAAGGATCAAATGCTGCAACCACACTGTAGCACGGCCTTGAAACATAGAAATGACGGCAGAAGAAGACCAATCGGCCCATCCAGTCTGCCCAGCAAGCCTCACACTTCTTTTTTTTTTTTTTTTTTTTTTCTCATACTTATCTGTTTCTCATAGTAACCTTTGGTTCTATTTCCCTTTCACCCCCACCATTAATGCAGAGAGCAGTGATGGAGCTGCATCCAAGTGAAATATCAAGCTCGATTAGTTAGGGGTAGTAACCGCCGCAATAAGCAAGCTACACCCATGCTTGAGATGTGCTCTTGACCCAGCCAGTCTTCCAAGTAGGGAAACACATGCACCCCCAATCTGCAAAGATACATTGGCACCACTGCAAGATATTCTGTGAATACATGTGGCGCTGACCCCAGGCTAGAGAGCAATGCACGATATTGAAGGTGGTGGCTCCCTACTACAAATTAGATATTTTCTGTGACCTGGAAAAGGTCTATGTGGGTGTAAGCATCCTTCAGATCCAGACAGCTTAGCCAGTCCCCTTTTTCAAGGAAGGGAATCAGGGTGCCTAGGGAACCCAATCTAAATCTTCCCTCTTTGGTACTTGTTCAGAGCCTTCAGGTCTAGGATAGGACTGAGTCCCCCTGTTAGTCCAATACAGTCAAACCCATTCCACCAGACGAAAGAGTGGAGATTTTACTCTAAGTACCTGCAGATCAGGAAACGAGTTGTTGGAATTACTTTCTAAGAATCTTTTCAGATGACATAATCTTATTCAAATGCATGGTGATCAATTATGGAATGCTGTTAAATTTGCTTTTATTCCTGACTGACCTTTTCAGTTCTTGAGGATATATCCCACACAATGTAGCATTTTATATAAACTGAACTCTGGCTCTCTTTCTTTAAAGAGGTGGTGTAATCTAGACCAGTGCTTCTCAATCAAGTCCTGGAGACACACCTAGCCGAGGTTTTCAGGATATCAGCAATGAATATGTATATGAGAGAGTTGCATGTACGGCTTCCATGGTATGCAAATCTATCTCATGCGTATTCATTGTGGATATCCTGAAATCCTGACTGGTTATGTGTGCCCCCAGGATTAGGTTGAGAATCACTGTCCTAAACTTCCAGTAAAGGTTCAAAGCGCAATGATGAACTGGCACTCTGCTCTCCGAATGAGTCCTCACGCTACATAGGTCTGGTGCCTTCTAAAGCAGTGCCTCCTAACCAATGTGCTGTCAGACCTGATTAGGTGGGTCCTGGAAATGTCACCACTGCTTGATGCTCGGATAGACTAGCACCTAGGTTCTCTTCTCAGCACCTTGCAGCAACAAGAGAAACCCAGTGGTGGCTGGCTGTTAAAGCTCCAGCAGCTTCTCTAGGACAACATGCAAAATCCTGCATACCTCCACTTTCTAGCTACAGCATGAGTCCTGAAGCGAAGTAATCAATAGGCAGCATATGTGCAGCACACACATTTCACATAGCACCTTCTCTTTCCTCTCCTGAGCCTTTCCAGCCTCTGTCCTATCCTTACTGAGTGAGATGGGGAGAGTGCACTGCATACTGGATGTGACTTATTCTGAATGTTGGGAGGAGCAGCAGCAGCAGCCGAGGTAACAGAGTTGGCTGCCCTCACCACACAGACCTTTCTGTTGTACTGCATATAGAGGGAGTTGGTCCATTATGTCAGCTTCACATGCATCTCTGCCCCCTCTCTCCATGCATATTTTTTTTTTTAATTTGGGAGAGAGACTGGTGTGGCTTTCAGTGCTTCTCTAGCTCTTTTGACTGTGTTCTCTCTGTGCATTACAACCACATTTCTGTTAAAATAAGTGTGCCTTGAGTTTGAAAAGGGAAATGCTGCTCTAAAGAGTCTCTCACCTCTCCCTTCTCCCTTCTTCCTTCACCTTTCCTCATCTGTAATACATTGACAGTTTTGGAGACCCTCTTGGTAATTCTGTTCTTTAGAAATCAAAATTAGATTTGCTGTTCTTAAATTTTGAAGTGTAAGTCTTCAGATAACACCAATACATATTATATATGGCTCAATTGTGTATTTTCCCCTTTTTAAAGCTTTGTAAATTCTTCAGAGGACAGTCTTTAATATGACAGTTCAGAGCCCCCTTTCTGATTTTTGTGTCTCTACTCTGCCTTAGATATCTCTGGCCAAAGCTTGTGGGAACAGGAACCAGCTGGGCCTGGAACCCAAAGCTTCCAGTGAGCTGGTGTCTCAGATCTTTCAGTCCTCTCATCCAGTCAACAAGCAAAGCATCTACACTGTGCAGAGGGGAATGAATGATACAATGAGGTAACTATGGATCGGGCTGTCGGGTAGGGGGAAAAAGTGTGTTCAGTTTTGGGGGGTGGGGGGGGTTTAAGAAGAGATTTGATGTAATAAAAAAGCATTTCATGATGAAGAACCTCACAAACAGGTTATTTCAACAGCAGTATCACTTAAGGGAAGAAACTTAATTTTCAAACATGAAGGCACAATTTCTGTATAAAGCAGTAAATTAGTGAGAAATATGTACCTACTGTATTAAGAACATAAGTATCAGGCTGAGTCACAGCAATGATCAATTAAGCCCAGCATCCTGTCTGACAGTGGCTAATCTGAGATCTGCTGAGTACTTGGAGAGAGACATCCAATTGTTGCCTGCTCCCAGGAATAAGCAATGGCTTTCTCCAAGTCTGCCTAGCTAATATTTAGAAATGTTTTGGGGTTTTTTCCCCAGTTTCTATCTGCTACTCAGTGTCATGGAGAAGTCTCCTAGTCCTTGTGCTATCTGAAGGCATAAATAACCATTCCTGTTCATACCCCAGAGCAGTCCAGATGAGTGGGCTTTTCATCCCTACCAGCAGATGGAGGCAGAGAACTAAAAACTGAGGCACTGCTACATAACTGAGTGCCTCCTGCAGTCCCTCAGTATTTCTCTGTCTGCAGCAGATGGTGGCCTGGTGGCTCAAATGATTTGAACCTGGATGACCAGAAGATGGTCTTGGGGTTAGTCTGGAGATGGATCAGGATGACCCAGCAGATATCACAGTGGATGTTGATCAGGCTGATCTTGAAGAGGTCCCGATAACAGAGGGAGATGAGCCATGGCTGGTTCTTTTCTTCCGTAAGGAGAAGTTGAGGCCCCTTATTTCCCATGTTTGGAAGGAACTGGGTATTAAGTTGGTCCAGGAGGAGTCTGACAATGAAGGGGTAGATTCAGTGTTTGGACTTTTGAGGCCCACTGAGAGCCTTTCCTCTCCCTAAAAGGATCAAGAGGCTGATGAACTAGGAATGGGACTTCCCAGAGGCGAGCCCCAAGGTGGCTAGAGCCAAAGTAAAATTGTATTCCCTCATGGAGGATATCCTGCAGCTGCTGATATTGCTGAAGGTGCATGCTTTGGTCTTGGCGATCACTAACAAGTCGACCATTCTGGTTGCGGGTTTGGCAGGACTATAAGCTAGAGATTCCTCGGGAGAGGATGTTTGAAGTCTTGGCGCTGAGTCTGCGATCGGCGATCTGTGGAAGTCTGATGCAGAGGGCCTGTTTATGCTGGATCCAGAAGTCTCAGGATACGTCTTCAGCAGACACTGGTGGTGTTAATAGCCAGGCCACTCAGGTGGAGTTCGGGATTGCATGAGGTTGACGCGCTTTGATGTGAGCTGGACTTCGGCCAGGAATATGCCCATGGCAGTCTCTGTGCGACGTCTACTGTGGTTGCAGAATTGTTCAGCTGATATGTGCTCCAAGTCTCAGCTCTGTAATCTTCCTTTAAAGGAAGGAAAACTGTTTGGGGAGGACCTGAAACAATTGAAGGTTTTGGGGGAGTCAAAAGGGAATAAACTGCCAGAGCATAAGATAACAGGAAGTCTTTTCCACTTTGCTCTAGGTTTCGGGAGTTGGGACGGTTTTTTGTCCCAACACTATCTTCGGGGTTCTGGTAGGCAGCAATCGTTTTGCAGTGTCTGTAGACTTCCCTGAGGGGGCTCCGACCAGGGTGCCTGTGGCGGTAAGGTTTCACAATGAAGCCAGGCTGGTCCACTGTCTATCACAATCTTACAAAGAGTGGACTAGGATTACCTTGGACCAATGGGTCCTAGAGGTAACAAGGGTCGGCTATGCATCACAGAAGCTTTCATGGCTCATTGCAGTGTCCGAGGCAAGCAAGTGGTGATTCGGGACATGTTGTTGCCTTCAGTTGCTGGCGTGATAGTGCCGGTAGCAGCCAGGGATCGCAGTCGCGGGAAGTACTTTTTTTTTTTTTTTACTGTTGTACCAAAAAAGGAGCCTACAAAAAGGTGAAATGTGATGTTGTGGATGGTGATAACAGTAGTTTGCCTCAGTTTTTTGGGCCTCGCTGGAATTGATGGAAGTCTACCTGCATATACCCATTCAGTAAGAACATCCAAAGTTTCTTTGTGTTACGGTTCTGGGGTAACTTTTCCAGTTTTGGGCCCTCCCATTTTGGTTTAACTACACCTCACACGTTCACAAAGGTGATGGTGGTGGCAGCAGTTCTCCTCTGGGAGGGGATCTCCGTTCATACTTACCCAGATGACTGGCTTATCTGAGGGAAATTGGAGGAGGTATGCTGGTACTGTGCACACCGTGATGGATATGTTGTGGTCCTTGAGCTGGGTGGTGGATTTGGTAAAGTCACCTGAGCCCTACCTAGATAGTGGAATACTTGGGGGCAAAGTTCAATACTCAGCTCGGCAGAGTGTTTCTCATCTTGGAGAGGATTTGGGATTTAGGATTATCTTCAGGTCCTGAGTTCAATGGCATCTATGTTGAATTTGGCGCCATGGGCTCTTGCCCACATGCACTCTCTACAGGAGGCATTGCTGTCACGCTGGAATCTGTCATCAGAGGAGTTTCATCGGCCTTTACCACTGCAGAGTATTTTCAGGTCTAGTCTCTCATAGCTATGTAGGCCCAATTTAAAGGAAGGGATGGGCTTGAAGGTTCTGGACTGGGTTATAGGGATCACAGATGCCAACCTCAAGGGTTGGGAGGTGATCTGTCAAGAACTGGCACAAGGACTGTGGTTGCCAGTGGAAGTATCCTGGTCTATCAATCGCTTGGAAATAAGAGCAGTATGCAGGGCATTGGTGGAATTCCTTCCATAAGTCAAGGTCGAATGGTCAGTGTTTTTGGACAATGGAACAATGGTGGCTTATATCTATCGGCAAGGGTTGCCCAAGATGTCCAGGACCTTTTTGCCTGGGCAAAGTGACATTTACAGGGGATAGCCGCTTCACATGTTGTGGCAGTGGACAATGAGCAAGCGGACTTATCTCAGCAGGAAACAGTTGGACTTGGGAGAATGGGAGCTGTCGAAGGAGGTATTTGGTTTTATCCAGCCTCGTTTCGAGGTAGTTCTCATCTGGATCTGATGGCATCAAACAACGCCAGGGCAGCAAGTTTCTTCAGCTGCAGTTGCTATGACGGCATAGACTTGATTTGTCAGCATAAACATGGCCGACAAATATCCTGCTATGTGTTTCCTCCGTGGTCATTAATAGGTCGAGTGTTTAGGCACATCAAAAGGCATCCAGGTCAGGGGGTGCTGGAGAGGCTGCATCATCCGTGGTTCGTGGATGTCTTTCAGCATGCAATTGATGGGTCCCTGAGTGGCTCATTTGCAGGGGCTCTTAGGCAAGGTCCTATTTTCTTGGATTGGGCAAATCTCTTGTCTTGCGACTTGACTTTTGAGAGCAAGTGCTTGTGACAGGATGCTCTGAGCCCACCATTTTCAAGGGCTTAGTTTGATTTCTTGCGGGTTCAGGTGGCAGCCTTGGGGTCTCTGAGATATACGCCAGGGAAAAGATTGTTGGTCTCATATCCAAATGTCAAGTTTTTGAAGGGAGTCTAGCATCTGTGGCCACTGGTGCATAGATTGGGTCCGGCAGGGAGTTTAAACTTTGGTCTTGCGAGTGCTTTGTGGTAGGGATGTGAAGCGGGCTTCGGACAATTGAAAATATCGATATTTTCAAAATTGTCAGAAATCGGGGGCTCCCCCAAAACGATAGGAAAACCCCACGATATTGTTCGTGGGGGGTTCTCTTATCGTTTTGGGGGAGGGCGGGAAAAACGGCACACAAATAACCCCTAAACCCACCCCAACCCTTTAAAACTAATCCCTTAGCACCCCCCCCCCCCCCCCCCCCGAAAAACATTTTACAGGTACCTGGTGGTCCAGTGGGGGTCCCGGGAGCGATCTCCCGCTCCCGGGTCGTCGGCTGCCACTAATAAAAATGGCGCCGATGGCCCTTTGCCCTTACCATGTGACAGGGTATACGTGCCATTGGCCGGCCATCCAGTGCTCCCTCCATGTGACAGGGGCCGGCCAATGGCACGGATACCCTGTCACATGGTAAGAGCAAAGGCCATCCGCCATTTTTATTAGTGGCAGCCGACGGCCCGAGAGCGGGAGATCACTCCCGGAACCCCACTGGACCACCAGGTAGCTGTAAAACGTTTTGGGGGGGGGGGTTGGGAGGGTGGGGGAAGCTAAGGGATTAGTTTTAAAGGGTCAGGGCGCAGCCGATAAACAAAACCTCAATCGGGCCGGATGAAAAAAAAAAACCATGATGTGAATCTGAACCGGAATCCGAACAGATTACGGTTCCGATTCACATCTCTACTTTGTGGGCCTCTGTTTTTAGCCATTGAGGAAGGCATCATTAAAGGACCTCACACTGAAGGTGCATCCCTGATTTTGTTTGTGTTGCCCCAGATGATGGTATTTGTGACTACTTTGAGACTTCTCGTAAATGATTTTTTGAATAAGCCACGGTATAAATATTGCACAGTTTGAAATTGGTGCATGGAGATTCTTGGTTCAACCATCGCTGACTGCATTACTTTTTGTTTTTGCCCACTATGTCTGGCAGCTTTCCCTCTGGGAAGGGGGAGGAGTGTTAGACTAAAAGACTTTAATTTTTTGCACGTTTTAGAGCTGCTTCCACCATCATGGAGTCGAGGATGCTGTCCTCTTGTGTACTGGCACTTAGACTTCATTTACATTTATTAAATTTATAGACTGCCTAACACACAGGTCTAGGCAGTTAACAATAAAACACGCATAAAATACGTTAAATGATTATAAAATAAGACACAATTACAATGAATATTAAAATAAACTAAAATTTCAAGCCATTAAACTCAAGAATAACTCAGGTATAACTCCAGGTATAAAGTTCATTTTTTGTCTACTGATGTGCTATTTTTTATTTTTTTATTTTTTTATAGTAAGTTCCTGCCAGATTTAAAGTTGGAAATCCTGGAGCTTTTTATGTATTGGAATGGCTGTAATCAGTTTTGGAAGCTGAATGAATGTTAATACTCCAGGAAACACTCTAGTGATAGCTTTTCATCTTCTAAATTAAAAGGAATGGCAGCTGACCTCTCTTAAATAAAAGTAGGCTATGTCAAGTCACCTAGTGCTGGTATACTCTTTATTTCTGGAGCACGAGAGCCAGAAGAGATCAATGTCATTTTTGTAACTTAAGATAGGCAGTCCTCTAAGACTCAACTAGAAATCTCTTGAAGAACCATTGTTGGTTATCTACTGATAGTGGAGGTCACTGAAGAGGTTTTATGGAGGATTGCTTGCTTCAAACATTTCTAAAATGGGTTGTGCCATTATTGCTGGAGGTGTTGTAGGAAGATGCTTCACATAAGAATGGACAAAATCCATCCACATTCTTAGAACAAAAGGATGACATTTAGTAGGGGCTGAACAGTGTTGAAAATGAAGCAGTAGATTCTGGTGCTATAATTGGAGATTTATGATTCCAAAGTGGCGCATCAGCACTGAAGATTTTTTGTGCCAATGATATCTATGCCAGAGTTAATGGTGCAGGCAGCACCGACATTTTGAGGACTCTTTGGCGCTCGCT
Source organism: Rhinatrema bivittatum (assembly GCF_901001135.1). Classification (NCBI taxonomy): domain Eukaryota; kingdom Metazoa; phylum Chordata; class Amphibia; order Gymnophiona; family Rhinatrematidae; genus Rhinatrema; species Rhinatrema bivittatum. The sequence goes on from NC_042628.1 coordinate 40,360,418, forward strand.
CTTCACATCCCCAGTTTTCAGCTTGGTAGATTGGTGCAGTGTCTCTTGGAAGAGGATGGTGTCCATGGAGACTCCCTCCCCCGGATATGAGAATTCTGATCTATTAATAAAGTTTACTTAGGGAATAACCACTGCTATTAATTGCATCAGTAGCATGGGTCTTCTTGGTGTTTGGGTAATTGCCAGGTTCTTGTGGCCTGGTTTGGCCTCTTTTGGAAACGGGCTTGATGGATCCATGGTCTGACCCAGCATGGCAATTTCTTATGTTCTTATCTAAGAGTGATCTCCTAGATGACTCTGACCTTTTGAAGCTACGACTGGGGTATCTGAAGAAGCCCCTTTCTTATCCAGTGGGGAAGAAAAAATGTCACCTTCAGTTTTTTTAATTTGAGCTTGTGGGGACATTTTTATACAGGCCGAGCGGGCAGATATATGTGAATGCCCAAACAATGAAAACACAAGTTATGGAGATCTGGCTAGACATCTTATGATGATAGTGGGAACATCATTTGAAAAGCATTTTATCTGAATGAGATCCTTTGTCAGACATAAGGAATAATCAAGAAAATGTAGAATATTAAACTTTTTTTGGAGGCTTGAAGAACAGAAAAGAATTGAAATGAGAGCAAAAAAATATAAACTAAGTGAAAGCTCACCAAAAAATTTACAAAAAGAAAACTGCAGCAGCTAAAAACTGCAATACTTTGCTTTGGTAGATAAAAGACTGAGGAGGCTCACATGGGGACAATTCTACATGAATTCCCATGCATGCTTGCACACTATTTTGAGCTAGAAGACCGCAGATTCCATGTTGGCGCCATCAGATGTCATCTACTTATGTGAATGGCTTTGTCCTACTTGTCCACACAAAATTAAATGGTCTAAATCTTTTGAAAATATTTACTTAATGACAGTGCTAAAAGCATTTCTTTAGAAAATGTCACTTGTTTTAGGCAGAGTATTTTGCAGTACTTACTTTGTGGATGTCACCTTAATGTCCACCTGCTAGAATACAATTCATATCTCACTGATTCAGCTCTGCACTCTTGCTGGGGGTGGAGCATTAGGGTCTGAGGGATAGAAACCTATACAGAAGAAGGAAATCTTGGATTTTGAGTGACTGGAGAGAGTAAATTAAAAAAAAAAATCAGTTCATCATTACAAGAGTTAGGACTTTGTTTCAGCTTGAGTTTCACTTAGTTTCTTTCCTTTTAGGTACATTCTGATAGACTGGCTAGTGGAAGTTGCTACCATGAAAGATTTTTCCAGTTTATGCCTTCACATGACGGTGAGCTGTGTGGATCGGTACTTGAAGCTGAGGTCTGTGCCTCGGGCTAGGCTGCAGCTAGTAGGAATCACCGGTATGGTCATCTGCACACGGTGAGTGCTCGGACTGATCTGCTCCTGTGGACTGGCTGCATTATTCCTCTTTGGTGTCTGTTCCATTTGAAACCTGTTCAGTGCCTTTCACCACTCTATCAATGGGAGCAAATCAGAAGTTGATGCACAATTGGTGGTGGTACATTGCTTGATAGTTTTACCATCTCTAAACAACCATTATGCTGATATAAATCTGGGAGGACTCCTGTAATTGGGTCAGAAGCTTTAGAGGAAGCTATAGAAGATAGGGGACACACTTGCATTTTGTGAAAGGTTGTGGTCTATGAATGCATTTGAAATAAACTTAAGCTTTCAAGTACTATCCTGCATTGCATATCGGAGGGGAATTATGGTTATTTGAAGCTAAGGTTGAATGAATAGCTGAAGCTATTGTGATGCTGGATGTTCCATCTCGTAATGAGGGGTCTCAAAACACCTACTAAATTTAGTGACAATAGTACTAACTTATTTAACATGGGAGAGGAAGTTATTACCCAAGACCATTACAGCCTCTCTGCCCTGCCCTCCCCATCTCTTACCAGCCTAAGATCAGGCTGATCAGTCCTGATTTTATTCTGTTGAATAGATGGAGATGTAGCCCAGTTTTTCTTAAGAAAAACTACATTTTTATGCATTCGTTAGCATAAAGAACTAAATCTGCCTGTTAGGGGAGGGGAAATGAGATAGCTGACAATGCCTGGATTTTAGTGAATGAGCGTAGTGCTTGGTTTAGGAGATTCTATAATTTTTTATTTTTTTTTTTTGTGGATTTTCATTCCAGTTTCATTAGTAAAGATATTCTAACAATACGAGAAGCTGTATGGCTGACGGACAACACCTATAAATATGAAGATCTGGTGAGGATGATGGGAGAGATCATCTCAGCCCTGGAAGGGAAGATAAGGGTGAGCGTGCTTGGGGGAATTGGGGTTGTTTTTATAGGAGTTATAGTGACACCTGCATCAGTGGTAAGTTCTGTGCCTTCACTGTAGCCATAAACTGGATCTAGTTTTCCATCACAGGTATGGTTTTGGGGTTCCCCCCGCGCCCCCTCCCTTACGTGAGTGCTTGTGCACACATTCTAGAGGGTAGGATTTACAATCCAAGGCCTGCACCCATTTTTATTGATCTCATATGTACTGTAAATATAAATTCAACAATAGTGCACAGAACTTAAATTTATTATTTAAGTTTGTGCACTATTGTTGAGTGCACAAATTAAAATATTAGCGTTCTGGTTAAAGTGGTATTGTCCAGTTTAATTGTTTGCCGCACATTATTCTGCTGTGATTTATTTAAGTGTGTGCCTTTTACTCCGCCCCCTCTGTATGCTTGCTGTAAATATAAATGACATCTTTAGTTCAGCTAGCCATCCATTTAGACTGCTTCAGAACAGCCATGTAAAATTCAGCTGCACGTGTTTGGATAAGGTAAAAAGACAGCAAGCTGTTGCCTTTAAAATTACATGGATTTATTCTTGCTAATAGAACTTGCAGAAGGTACTAGGAGCACAAATATAGCTAACTTTTTTTTTTTTTTTTTTAAAGTATCATTAAAATTTGTGGTCAATGAGGTAAGCGTGGGAAAACTCTCGTGAAATTAAAACATTTTGAGTTGCTTATTCTGATCTTCTCTACTTTCAGATTCCTACACTTGTGGACTACAAAGAGATGCTGTTGAATATAATGCCATTGGAAAGAAAAGCCATGCACCTGTGTAGCTACATCTGTGAGCTTTCTCTGCTCTATACAGACCTCTCGATGTACTCCCCTGCCCAACTGTGTACTGCAGCACTGCTACTTGCAAAGATACTACATAATCAGGGTAAAGCATAGGCTACAACTATTGTCCAACATCCAGGTGTCTGCATGAGCAAAAGGGCATTGGGAGAAATGGTTTAATATTAGCTATAAATTAATGAACAATCTCACTCACAATCTGGATAAAAATCTTTAGACAAATATTTGAATGACCATCATAAGGCACTGGGTAGGCACTCATAAATCTGTGCATCAATCCCCATCAGTGTGTTGACACTTATATTCATCACCATTTGTGTGTGAATCTCAAATTTTCTGAGACTTTTTTTTTTTTTATATATTGCTTTTAAAACTACATGGTTCATTTAGAAATGTACTTATCATGGGAAACAAGCCCCACTTAGGGAACGTTCGTGTGTCTGAAATTCACGTCTCTTTCAAAGATTTTTTTCTGCACCCAACATTGCAATGTTTCAGAAGGCGAAACTGACTTCCTCCTTCAGCGGTTATTCAGATCACACAACCAATTAATCTGAGTCCAGGTATTTTGTTAATTACATATCTTGAGAGAACCATAGAACAGCGTTGATGCTCTCAAAACGGTGGAGTTTAAAAGTCTCAGAAAATTTGAAACTCACACACACACACACACACCCCGAATAACTGACTGACTGATTATAAATGTCAGCACACTGATGGGGATTGATGCACAGATTTGAGTCCCTACCCAGTGCCTTATGATGGTCATTTAAATATTTATCTAAAGACTCAAGTTTATCCTCTTGATTATGAGTGAGATTGTTCATTAATTTGTGTGAATACATTTGTATAAGTTTGGGGTTTTGATTTTGTATTAATATTAGTTACAGCAGAGTGGACTACTTCAATGGTGCAGTTCTCAATCGCGTCAAGAAATTGCACTGTGGGAAGGTACAAAGTCCAACCTCAGAGTAAATGGGTTCCATAAAGAGATCCCAGGTGATCCCTAAACAGTCTTTTAGCTCTATCAAAAATAGTGTGGTAGATTACTATCTCAGTAATTGGGAGCTTTGGGCAAGACCCCTTCTCAGTCTTCCTCATTGCATATGTGTGCTTGTGTAGACGTATGTTTTGTCCCCCTGAGCTCATGCAATGTGAATCTGAAAGTGTGCATGGTGTGAAGCATGCTTGTTTTACTTGTATGGTTTGTGGTGGTGGGTTGTTAAAAATAAAAATTTGAAATTGGTGCAAAAGTAGCTTGAGGGAAGGGAGTCTGTTGTTGGTTAAGACTCACCTATTTGCTGGGCTCTGGAAGGAATAGCGACCCTGCTTGTCAACTGGATGATTACTACTGCAATGTATGCTGAACTGAAAATAGGGGGAAACCCCTGGATAGCAGTGGACAAAGTTCCATAGTGTCCAGACTGTCAATCCTTGTCATGGATGGCAGTGAGCTGGGCAGGTTTTTTAATCTGGCTGTAATCCAATGGAATATGCAGTGAACCATCAAAAAAACTGGAAAGCCTGTGTGGCCTCTGAGTATTTTCTAAGGTCCTAATCTTAAAAAGAATTTACACATGTAAATGGCTTTTGAAAATTGCTACCACAGTATGTTACATTTATGCATGTAATGCCTTTGAAAACTACCTCCTAAGAGTGCTGCAACACTGAACTCTTAGATCATTAAGCTTACTGTCCCTTTCTCCCTTAGTTTGAAAGATGGACAGTTTGGCTAGGTGCATTTTTTTTTAACTAGTTAGTGCTCTAATTTAGAAACACTTGGATACAAAGTAGGATGTATAGGAACATTTAAACTATCACTTGCTGTGATTCATTGTCAGGAATTCTACTGTTGCCCTTAGCTGCGTCTTGAGCTTGGTTTTGTCCTGTCTTTGCAGTACTCTCTTGGTCCAGTCAGCTGGCCGAGTATACTGGATTTTCCCTGGAAGACCTGACCCCCTGCATGCTGAGCCTTCATAAGAAATGGTAAAACATGCTAATTGTGAAGAAGACAGAAGGTCTTGTGCTTCTTGTCAAATGTATAATATGGTTTTTAATACGTTTGTATTGCTTAAACTTTGTGGCCGAGATTAGTTTAAAACTCAGATTTACAATCCCTTTATGCCAGTGTCTAGTTGCTGGCTATGGCTGGGATGATGGATTTCAGGGAGATGGGCAGGGTTGGGAAGAGAGGCAATTAGTGAACACAACACTCCCTGCAAAGGGTATCTAATGTGTTCAGACAACAAGTGCCAGCCCACAGTTTTAGGAGCAGGAGACTCTCTAGCTTCTCTAACTCTATTTTATTTTAAATGTTTGGGTTTTTTTTTTTTCCCTTCTCTTCTGCTGTGGTTCCTCAGCCTGGGCCCTGACTTCAGCAGCTTCTCCTTGGCTCTGGCTGGTAGTGGGAACCCGACACTGAATTTTAGGCAACCTGGTGCCCAGAGTCCTATCCCCTCCGGCCCAAAAACAGCAGGTGATTGCGAAATACTGCAGGGCGTAGAGCAAACAGAAGTAGAGCACTGGCACCCCTCCACTGTCAGTTGTTAAACTTTAGAATTTGGTTATTTTATTTTTAAACTTTCAACCTACAACTCTCAAATCACATGACATTTTTGTACTTTTATCTGTTATCTGCCTGTCTGACCTCCAGCTCTAGTGTGTAGCTGTCTTGTCTCTTATCTTCTGTGTAGCTGTCTGACCTTTTGCAGCCAGGGGGAGCTGCAGTCTGTCCCAGAAGCTTCATTATTCTAAACCATCTGCAGGAGACACTGTTGCCTTTCAAAGCAAGCCCCAACCCTGTGAGGAGGAAAGTGCCGGCAGGTGGGACTCGCAACAAACAGAAGATACATAGTCTGTCAAAGTGCATATCAGTGGATGGAAAGCCATTCTCCATCCATCATCTATCTAAGTTCATGAAGGATTTGTGCAATATGAGACTTGGGTTGTAAAGCCACTGGTGCCATGGATCTTGATGTCTCTTGGTGCAATTGATGAAGCCTTCCTCTGAGCCACAGGAGTCACCTTCCTTTAAAGTTCTACTTAGTGGTATTTCTAGATGCCATCACTTCAGCCAGCTACAAACATTAGTTCATTACGCTCTCTGCCTAGAATTTCTCCACAACAGTATTGTGCTCTGCATTCACCCTAAGTTATTGCCAAAAGTTTTCCCAGATATTAAATCGACATCACTTCCATTCTGTTAGGACCCAGCTCCAGATACCATTGTAGATCTGGATATATCTGGACCTGCATCTTCCTCTGACCTAACAAGATCTGCCAAAGGCTGGGTGTACAAATTTAAAAAGCATGAGGATAAAATGGATCCCTGTTGTACTTTAAAGGGAGTAGGATTAAATGGACAATTTTCTCAGTGGAAAAGGGTAAACAGTGGAGTGCCTCAGGGATCTGTACTTTGACCGATGCTTTTCAATATATTTATTAATGTTCTGGAAAGGAATACGATGAGTGAGATAATTTTGTATCATCCGCAAATTTTATTTAGAGAAGCTATATCACAAGCGGATTGTGACGTTACAGAAGGACCTTGCAAGACTGGATGATTGGGTATCTAAATGGCAGATGAAATCCAAGTGCAAGGTGTTGCATATAGGGAAAAATAACCCTTGCTGTAGTTACATGATGTTAGGTTCCATATTAGGAGCTACCACCCAGGAAAAAGATCATAGTGGATAATACTTTGAAATAGTCGGCTCAGTGTGCTGCAGCAGTCAAAAAAGCAATCAATGTTAGGAAGGGAATGGTTAATAAAATGGAAAATGTCATAATGCCTCTTTCGCTCCATGGTGAGACCGCACCTTGAATACTGTGTACAATTTTGGTCACCGCATCTCAGATACAGTTGCGATGGAGAAGGTACAGAGAAGCGTTACCAAAATGATAAAGGGGATGTAACAGCTCCCCTATGAGGAAAGGCTGAAGAGGTTAGGGCTGTTCAGCTTGGAGAAGAGACGGCTGAGGGGGAATATGATAGAGGTCTTTAAGATCATGAGAGGTCTTGAACGAGTAGATATGAATTGGTTATTTACGCTTTCGGATAATAGGACTAGGGGGCATTCCATGAAGTTAGCTAGTAGCACATTTAAGATTAATCGGAGAAAATTCTTTCACTCAACGCACAGTTAAGCTCTTGAAAAATCTTGGTTTCCATTCCTTTGAAAATTATTCAGTAGAAAACTGATCAGGCTGAGCATTACTCCCACATAGATCACTAGTAGTAAAAGCCCATCCAAGGATTTATTTATTTATTTAATTCTTTTATATACCGACCTTCATGACGGGAGTCATATCAAATCGGTTTACATGGAACGAAGGGGTAACATTCTTATCAACCGTTTAACAGTAAAATAATCAGAGGAGGTAAAAAAGTTACATATAACAAGGAAATCAAACTTGGGAATAGAAGAAAGGAGGACAGAGATAACCATTGTGATTAAAGGGTTTCGCTATGTAAGTTGTCAGGAAGGCTTGAGATGTAGAGTTTCTAAAGTGAAAAGATTAAGGGAAAGCTTGGCTAAATAGCCAGGTTTTAAGTTTTTTTCAAAATGTTTGTAGACAGGGTTCCTGCCTGAGGTCCGGCGGTAAATTGTTCCAGATAGTGGGTCCTGCTATCGAGAATGCTCGTTCTTTGGTTGCGGTGAGGCGTGAAGTTTTGTTTGGAGGCACATGGAGAGATCCTTTGTATGATTCTCTGATGGGTCTGGATGAGGAGTGGAATTTGAGGGGGAACTGGAGATCCAACGGGTATTGTTTGTGGATCGTTTTGTGGATTATGGTGAGGGATTTGTGTAAGATTCTATAGTTTATTGGTAGCCAATGTAGGTTCTTTAAGATGGGGGAGATGTGATCTCTGCAGTTTGTATTAGACAAGACTCTAGCTGCTGCATTCTGGAGCATCTGTAATGGTTTTGTGGAGGAGAGTGGAAGCCCCAGAAGGAGTGAGTTGCAGTAGTCAATCTTGGCAAAGAGCGTGGCTTGGAGGACTGTCCTGAAGTCATGGAAAAACAGGAGGGGTTTGAGCCTTTTTAGGACTTGCAGTTTGTAGAAGCCGTCCTTTATCGTGGTGTTAATGGATTTATTTAAATTTAAGCGATTGTCAAGGATTACTCCGAGGTCTCTAGCATGAGAGATTTGGGTTGTATGAGGGAGCTGAAGCGAGGAATCTGAATGGTCGGTTGAAATGATGAGTAGTTCGGTCTTGGACGTATTTAGGACTAGATTCAGATTGTTGAGGAGTTGGTTAATGGATTGAAGGCAATTTTCCCAGTATAGGAGAGTTTTTGAGAGTGACTCTTTTATGGGGATTAATATCTGAACATCATTTGCGTAGAGATAATGTGTTAATCTTAGGTTGGTAAGCAGTTGACAGAGGGGGAGGAGGTAGATGTTAAATAGGGTGGGGGATAAGGAGGATCCTTGAGGAACTCCTACTGAAGATTTAATACTGGATGATTCTTTGTTGTTAATTTTGACTTTGTAGGTTCTGTTGCTTAGGAATGAAATAAACCATCTGTGTACAGAACCTGAAATACCGATGTCTGAGAGACGGCTTAGCAGAGTGGAGTGATTCACCGTATCAAATGCTGCCGAGATGTCAAGAAGAGCTAACAGAAATGCTTGACCTTTGTCTAGTCCTAAGATGATGTGATCCGTAAGGGAGAGGAGGAGGGTTTCTGTGCTGTAGGATTTGCGAAACCCATATTGATTAGGATAGAGAATATTATGATCAACTAGGAAATCCGAGAGTTGGGAATTGACCAATTTTTCAGTGATTTTTGCAACAAAAGGAAGGTTGGAAATTGGGCGGAAATTAGAGAGATCTTGAGTGTCTAGGTTTGGTTTCTTCAGAAGAGGTTTGAGTGATGCAGATTTTAGAGAGTCAGGATATATTCCTTGAGATAAGGTGCAGTTTATGATGTCTGCCAAGGGACTGGCTATGGTGTCTGGGATATGAAGGAGGAGTTTTGTAGGTATATTGTCTGAAGGGTGGCTTGATGGGGAAATACTGTGACATGTAGGAAGCGCATAACTGAGATGTGAGGGTAGTATATGCTATTCAGATAGAGGGGTGGAGCTCATTTTTTACACCTGATAGGAGAGAGTGGATTGAATATTAGAGGGGGTGGAGTGGAGCTGAAGAGTACAGAGGTGCAGAGCTCAGTTCTCCTATAAAAAGGAGGGGTGGAGCTGGAGAGTGCAGGGAGGGAGAGGGCAGAGCTCAGTTCACATACAGATACACAGGTATGGGGCAACTTTCCTGTGAGTTGGATGTGGTAACAAGGGACACAATTTCATTTTAACATTTAGTCCCTGGCCCTCACAACCTGGATCTTGAAAAGGAATTGATTGTTCCTTGAAGCATCTATGCCTAGTCTTTAGATGTCAGAAATATATGGAGCTTGCATCAGCTGAAGTCTCTCAAGTCACCCACTGTCATGGGACTTCAGTGTAATCTTACTCATCTGATAAAAACCCCTTTTGAGCCTCTAAACTTTCATGGGCTTAAGTACCTGACCTGGAATGTCATATTTTTTTATGGCAGCCACTTTGACCCACAGTGTTAGTTAGTTACAGGCTCTAATAACTTATCTTCCTTATACTAAGTTTCATCTTAACAGGGTGGTGGTGTGCGTTTATCCAAATTTCTGCCTTAACCAGCCTTTAGTCCTTCCAGTTTTTTCCCTAGGCTACAAGTTCATATAGGTCAGTGGTGGTCATCTCAAGAGCCACAAACAGGCCAGGTTTTTAGGAGATCCACAATAAATATACAGGATATGGATTTGCATACAATGGAGCCCAGTGCATGCAAATCTGTCTCGTGCATATTCATTGTGGATATCCTGAAAACCTGGCCTGTTTGTGGCTCTCTAGGACCAGAGGTGGCCACATCTGATATAGGTGAACAATCCATACAGCATTTACATTGCATAGAGCTGTTACCTTCTAATTGTAGGGGACTAAGGCCTATAGAAGATCTGTTCAGCTTTTCAACAGTCCTGGGATTTCTGTAATCAAACGAACGATTTCTAATTGCTAGCAGATTGCATTATCATATTATGCCCAAGCAGGTCTGACTCTAGAAAGACATCAAAGTGCAAAATGTTAGACCCATGAATGTGTTGGTGGTTCAGTCTATACATTTACTTCCCTTTTATTCTCTGGGTACTGACTCCCAATACAACAGTAATCTGTCTGTCTTCCAGAGACTCTGAAGGGTAGATTAACTCTATACCTCCCAGGGCCCATTTTTATTTTGCAGTTTCCTAAAAATGAACTAAAAAATATAAAGGGCTTTCCCTTTAAAAATATATCACCAGCCGAGGGCAGCCCTTTAGATAGGGATCCCCACTTGTGTGGCTCATTAATCTTGGAGAGAGTGATTTAGATTGCTTGCCACTGACCTCCATTTTGATATCAGTTTGCCCCTCAGACTTGCTTCACTCCTCCTCTTGCTTTTAGTGCTCCTAATGTTACCCATTTACACGTTTTCTAAATCACTCTCCATACATCCACAAAGCTCAATGAAATATTGAGTTTCTTTGATGACAAATTCAAACTTAAATGTTGAAAATGGTTTTTACATTGGTTGAAAAATGTATCCTTTTAAACATGCAAGTGTTGAACATTAGTTTCTTCTTTGCTTTTTTTGTTCTTAGCATATAGTTAAGTGATGTAAAATTGTCACAATCTGAAAAGGTGGTGCAGAGTTTGCTGTAGAATCAAACATGAACTGCCACAGAAAAGTGAGGGGCCTTGCTTATGTTCCCTATTCCACCTTCTGTGTGCCTTCACCTTGTCTTATCCTTTGTTTTTCTAGTTTCCATGACGATGCCCCAAAAGATTACCGTCAAGTCTACCTCACTGCTGTGAAGCAGCGATTTGAAGATTATTGTTACGATGGAATCAGTAAGGAAAAGGTGACTTGGAATCTGAATTCTGCCTGCCTATGCTTCATAGATTCACATAAAAAGAATGGTGGTTTTTTGTATGTGATGATGATTGTACTATGAGAAACTGGGAAAACCAAAATAACTCCGTTTTTGACAATTGCTGTACAGTCTTCTATTCCCAGTTCATCCCCTTCCACTTATTCTCTTTATTTTAAATTCCCCATCCACTGCAGGCAGATTGATCGAGCAGGTGCTTTTTGTCTCCATCTGGATGAGGTAAAGTCCCAGGAGACCATGGTGTGGCATCTCAAGGGGATGAGAAAATCCACTATAGCCTTTCCTTCTCACCCTGAAGTGAGATGATGCTAACGAAGTGGGAGTCCCCGGAGTCTGTACTACAGGGAGATGAAACTCCTATAGAAATTGTATCTGCTGCTGAGTGTTTTTCAGACTCCGACATGGGTGCCCTGGTCATGACAGTAACGTGATGTACCACTATCCCAGTGAAAGGAGGTGCTTCGTTGAAGGATCTTCAGGATGGAGGTCCCCTTGAAGAGCTTGTTTACCTCTTCGACAATAGATGTCCAGATCTCTATTTGTTCTGCCTTGGTGGTGTGTATGCTTCTTTGCTGGATTCAGCAGCTCCCGGAGAGTGAAGAAGTGGTGAGGATGAAGTCCACCGCCACATTTTTGGCAGATGCTCTCTACAGTTTGTTGTGGAGTTCTTCTTGTTCAGTGGTTCTCTGTTGCTGTTATGGCTGCACAGTGGGCAGCGGACTCATGGTCCAAAACACAAATGGCATGCTGCCTTTCAAGGGAAGGTTGCTGTTTGGGAAAGACCTGGGTCAATTGACTGACCTTAAGCTCTAGCGATTCCCGTAGGTTAAGGGTCAGTCTTTTTATTTATTTATTTCGAGGCTTTTTTATACCGAAGTATAGCGGGATGCCTTCACTCCGGTTTACAGGATAAACAACTTATACATAGTGGTGACCAATTGGTAACTTATACAAATATGAATATAACATCTTATACAACTTAAATAACTTGGTAAACAGATTGGTGACTAAAACAGTCACTGGGGCACTCTAGCAGGGAGCTGAGTTAGGGTGGGGGGGGCCAGGGGGAATCAGCTGAGGCGGGCTGGATAGAGGGCTGTGTAGCAAAAATTGAAGAACAAGTGACAAGGAGGAGAGGGCGGGAGGGGGGGGGGTGAAGGAGGATGGGGTGCCAAAGGGGTGGTAGGGAGACGGGAGGGGTGGGAGGTCAGGGAGGGGTTGGGGGAGGGTAGGACAGGGGAAGTAGGTGGAGGTGTGCGGGTATTAGTTAGGGAGGGGGGGTGGTAGAAGAAAGGGAGGGGGAAGAGGTGGGAAGAGGGATGTGGAAAGGCTTAGCCGACTCAGTCGCGGAAGGGTAGGTTGAAATACCAGGTTTTGAGTTCTTTTTTGAAAGATACTGTCATTGAGTGATCTTAAGTAATGGGGAAGGGTGTTCCATAATTTGGGTCCTGCGACGGAGAATGCTCTGTTCCTCGTGGCTGGCTGTTTGGCTATGCTGGGGGAAGGTATGTCTAGGGTCATTTTGCCTCTTGTTCTGGTGGCCCGTTGTGCTTTGTGAAGGTGAATCATGTCAATTAGGGCAGGGTTGGCTGCATTGTAGATTGAAGATTGAGGGCCAGCAGAGATTGGGGGCAGTTGCATGACTTCCGGGCATTACAGACTGAGGTAAGCAGTTCTCTGGCTCCTCCTCCCATAGTTTCCACTCTGCAAGAGGCAGGAATCTGTTCTTTCATGCCTTCTGAAAGTTGGGGTCCGGAAGGCCTGCTTCATGAAGGGCAGTAGGACCACTCGCTCTAAACCCCAATGGGCAGTCAATTGCAGGGATCTACAGAGAGTGAACCTAACTTATTTCAGAACAGAGGATACTAGAGATTATCCGCTCAGTATATGCACTGGATCTGCGGCAGTCTGTCTGCAATGCCTTCAAGGTTTCCCCATGTTCTTCAGCCAGGCAGCCGGCAGTCTGCAAAATCCTATTGGTTACAGCTTTTGCAAGCAGTGGTTCCTGTTTTCCTTTGGAAAGGAGACCATGTGACAGGGTAACCGTGCCATTGGCCGGCCCTTGTCACATGGTAGGAGCACTGGATGGCCTGCGCCATTTTTAAAGATGGCGCTGGCCGTCCAGTGCTCCTACCATGTGACAGGGGCTGGCCAATGGCACGGTTACCCTGTCACATGGTAAGGGCAAAGGGCCATCGGTGCCATTTTTATTAGTGGCAGCCGACGGCCCGAGAGCGGGAGATCACTCCCGGGGCCCACTGGACCACCAGGTCATATTTTAAAACCGTTTTTGGGGGGGGTCAGGAGGGTGGTGGAGGCTAAGGGAGCGGTTTTAAAAGGTCGGGTGGGTTTTTTGTTTTTCGGATCGGGCGCAGCCGGTTTAAAAAAAAAAAAAGAAAACCAGGCCGGGCAAAAAAAAAATGCACGATTTGAATCTGGACCGATTCCGGTTCCGATTCACATCTCTACTGGGCAGCATGGTTCTAGGTTTCTTAGAGGGCTTAAAAGATTGTGGCCTCTTTTTCGACCAGTTGTGCCTTCCTGGGACCTTAATTTGGTGTTGAAGGCCCTTTCAGGATCTCCCTTCAAACCTTTAAGGAAGGGCATCTCTGAAGGATCTCTTCTTGAACACAGCCACCTTAGTGTCTCTGCTCTGCTAGGTGAATTTCAGAGCTTCAAGCCCTATCTTGTTGAGATTCTTTTCTGACCATCTCTATGGATGCTGTCCTTTGTTGCAAAGGTTAGCTCCGTTTTTCATATTAATCTGATATCTCTTCCCTTTTCTCGGGAAGAGAATGGAAATGACTATCTGTCCCTTAGGTTTTTGGGATGCACAGAGGCTACCCATCAGGATCTAGAAGTTGCAAGTCAGACGAGCTGTTTGTGCTCTTCGGGGGATCGTGTAAGGGGGAGGCGGCCTCGAAAGTTACTCTGGCTTGCTGGATAAAGGCAGCTATTGACACTTATGTGCTGAGGGATAGAAAGCCTCCAGACTTGATTCGAGCACAGTCATCCTCTTGGGCTGAGGTGCAGGCACTTCCTCCCATGGCCACTTGGGTCTTCCTTGCATACTTTTGTGAATCATTACAGGCTAGATGTTCTGGTGCCAGCGTTCTCAGGGCAGCCCTTTCATTCCCCCACCTGAATAAGTAGGGCTTTGGTACTTCCCACCTGTTTGGGAGTGGACTGGTGTAGCAGGATGAGGTGGAAGGAGAAATTTTCTTACCTATTAATTTCCTTTCCATTAGTCTTACTACACCAGTCCAAGACCCTCCTGGAAAGCAGGGCGACATCATATTAGAGACTAGGTAGTTATTCTGTCTGTTAACTAGCTGTACATAGTTGTGTTCCTTCCTGGGATCTCTTCTGCTTTCCTTTATTCCCTACTTAGGTTGGAAGCTGCAAGAAGTCATCTTCTCGAGTTCATTTGGAAGTTTTATTATGGCATTCAGTTTATGGGCTCTGATCCAGAGCTTTGTCAGAGGTATACTGGGTTCCTGCTGTGATGTCACATGAGGAAAACATTGTTCTCTGCTTCTATCTGCTGGTAGGGGCAAACAACCCACTTGTTTGGGACTGACTGGTGTAAAAGATGGAAAAAATATTAAAAGATAGGAGAATTTCCCCTTGATTTTTGTATTTAGTTCTTGCTTTCTCAATGTTAGCTAAAGGTGAGTTCCCTGTACATACCAGGATCAGTCCAGACTGCTGGGTTATGCCTCCCTTCCAGCAGATGGAGTCAGAGAAAAGCTGAAAAGGCACCTCCCATATACCCTGGTGGGCCACCTGCGATCCTCCAGTATTTCTCTGACCCCAGCAGATGAAAGAGAGCATAACCTGCAGTCCTGATCCTTGCTAAATTCAGTGATTATTCGCTACCTTCAGTAAAAGGTTTGGCATTTAGGATATTCCCTTTCACCCTTGGCTAGATCAATCTTGGTTTAAAAAAAAAAATTAATTAAAATTATTAAATTCGGTCAGCAAAGGTGTGTGTATTGGGAGCGTCCTGAAGGCAAGGCAGGGCACTACCCTCATGCCATTTTTTCCCCAGAGATTGTGTCCCTGCCCAGTGAGCTGGGGAGAGGATTTACCAGTGGGCTGGTCACTCTCCCCCCACAAGCCCTCTGGGTGCTGAATTTATTACAGGGAAGTCTTTGCCTCTGTTTGCTGGCTGAATTGAAAAAAAAATAAAGTAAGAAGATGACTAAATCGGCTTTTACCATTAGCATCTGTTCTTCGGCTCTAGCCTGCCCTGGTCTCCCAGGCCTCCTGAGGGGGTGGAATCCTTCACCCAGCTGTCTTTTCTTTTTTTGTGCGCTTTGAATGCCACATGGGTCGTGCTGCGGGGCTTGTGGGGAGCCGGCGTCTTGGCTCTCCCGCAATGGTCTCTGTATTCCCGGGAGCGAGGGACCTTCCCGGAGGCCAAATTCGGAGCGGGGGAGCTCCCTGCCGTGACCGCGCAGCTCGGGGAACGATTCGGCAGCTCGCAGGCAGAGGCCTGTCTCCTTCCTGCGCAGCTCAGGGGCGGCGGCCATCTTGCCTGCTCGATTTCTGATGCTGTGCCAGCTTCAGAGGGAGAAGATCTCCCTTCTCTCTCCCCGCCAGCCTTGAGCCCTCAGCCCCACGGCTGGCAGCCAGACGCAGACCGTCCCTCCACTTTGCCTCCGGGGGGGTCCTTAAAGCGAAAGCACCCATTTTCGTCTCAATTTGTATTACTCCTTCATAGGGCATATCTAGAAGCGGAGGCTAACTTGAGACGCGCAGTATCCTGCCCCGGCAAAGCAATTCAGGCCGGCTGCAGACCCGGGAGGTGCTGGGCCTCTGCTTTCTTCCTCTGTTCCACTTGGGGATTTTCCTGGGCCCTCCATCCCTTTAAATCCAGTGCCTCCGGACCCCTCCATGCCAGATTTGGGCGATGATGTTGATAATGCCGCTCTGCTGGAGGGAGATGATCCATAGGTATTCCGCCTGTTCCGTAAGGAGGAACTGGATCTGTTAATCCCACATGTGCTTCAGGAGCTGGAGATCCTGGCTCCACATGCAGTGTCTGATGCTTCTCTGGGGGATTCGGTATTATCGGGACTTCGAGATCCACCTCAAATATTTTTCCTTTTCATCCCAAGCTTTTCCAGATTCTGTCCCGGGAATGGGATGCGCCTGAAGCCACCTTGCGAGTCGTCAGGGCCATGAAAAAGCTTTATCCGCTACCAAGTGAATCCTTGGATCTTCTTAAGGTATTGAAGGTGGACTTGGCCGTCACGGCCATAGCTAAGCACGCCACAATTCCCGTAAGGGGAGGAGCAGCTCTTAAGGATCTTCAAGATCGAAAACTGGAAATTTTGCTTAAGCGGATATTTGAGGTGTCCGCACTGGGAGTGCAGGCTGCCGTTTGTAGCAGCCTTATGCAGAGGGCTACTCTCCACTGGATTCAGCAGCTGCTCACATCCCAGGAACTTCCTCCAGGGGAGACGGAGCAGGCGAACCACATGGAATCTATGGTTGCCTATACGGCGGATGCGCTATATGATCTTCTCCGTACCTCTGTACATGCCTTGCGGAAACCGAAGACATGGTGACGGCTGTGGTTCCGCAATTGGTCGGCTGATGCCTCTTCTAAGTCTCAGCTAGGTTCCTTTCCTTTCAAGGGGAAACTGATGTTTGGAGAAAATCTGGAACAACTTCTCAAGGCCTTGGGAGACAAAGTTTACAAATTACCTGAGGACAAGCACAGACCATTGCGACCCTTTGGTGCCTCCCGAGGTCGTTTCCAAGGTCCACGCTGCTTCCGTTCTGGCCAGGGGTGCTTCCTTTGGCCCTCTGTAAACGTCGGTACGGTGGCAGGCATGGGCGCATTCCTTTCGTTGCAGGTGGCCTCAGCGCAATGGATCCTCTTGCGGTTTCACCGCTAACAAAGCTCCCCAATGAAGGTGCGCCGGCCCGTTCCTCCGTGCCGAAGATAGGGGGACGGCTCTCCCTTTTTCGCGAGGAATGGGTCAAGATCACATCGGACCAATGGGTACTAGATATTATAAATCAGTTACGCTTTGGATTTTGCTCGGTCCCTTCGGGATCTGTTTCTCATGTCTCCCGGTGGGGTGCCAGCAAAGCATCAGGTCATTCTTCAAACCCTGTCTCAGTTGAAGGACCTGGGAGCGATTGTCCCGATCCCGCCAGACGAATGTCGAACCGGTCGGTACTCCATTTACTTTGTAGTCCCCAAAAAGGAGGGCTCGTTCCAACCGATCTTTGATTTAAAGAAGGTCAACAAAGCATTGCGAGTCCCTCGGTTTGGAATGGAGACGTTGATATCAGTCATTGCGGCTGTGCACAAAGGCAAATTTTTGGCCTCTTTGGATCTGACGGACGCTTACCTTCACATAGGAATCCAAGAGCACCATCAGAGGTTCCTGAGGTTCATGATTCTGGGGGAGCACTACCAGTTTTGCACCCTTCTGTTCAGGCTGGCGACGGCTCCCCGAGTCTTCACCAAGGTGATGGTAGTAGTCGCAGCCTGCCTTCAGCGCGATGGCATATTAGTACATCCCTATCTGGACGACTGGCTCATTCGAGCAAAATCAGAGGAGCTTTGCAAGGCGGCGGTGCAGTCGGTCTTGCACAGTCTGCATTCACTAGACATGGTTTAATGGAACACAGTCAACATGGATTTACCCAAGGGAAATCTTGCCTAACAAATCTGCTTCATTTTTTTTTAAGGGGTTAATAAACATGTGGATAAAGGTGAACCGGTAGATGTAGTGTACTTGGATGTTCAGAAGGCGTTTGACAAAGTCCCTCATGAGAAGCTTCTACGAAAACTAAAAAGTCATGGGATAGGAGGCGATGTCCTTTCATGGATTAAAAACTGGTTAAAAGACAGGAAACATAGAAATGACGGCAGAAGAAGACCAAACGGCCCATCCAGTCTGCCCAGCAAGTTTCGCACTTTTTTTTTCTCATACTTATGTTACTCTTGGCTCTTAGTAACCTTTTGGTTCTATTTCCCTTCCACCCCCACCATTTAATGTAGAGAGCAGTGTTGGAACTGCATCTAAGTGAAATATCTAGCTTAATTAGTTAGGGGTAGTAACAGCTGCAATAAGCAAGCTACACCCATGCTTATTTGTTTACCCAGACTATGTAATTCAGTCCTTGTTGGTTGTCTGTATATAGATCCACTTTTCTTCATTCCCCCTGCCGTTGAAGCAGAGAGCTATGCTGGATATGCATTGAAAGTGAAGTATCAGGTTTATTTGGTTTGGGGTGTAACCGCCATAACAAGCAAGCTACTCCCTGCTTTTTTGTGAATACAAATCCTTTTTTCCACATTTCCTCTTGCCGTTGAAGCTTAGAGCAATGTTGGAGTCGCATTAACTGTGTGTATGTTTATTGAATAAGGGTACTATCTCTAGGCAGTAGCTGTCATTCCCGCGAGCCACCCACTCTTCATTCACGTCCTCTAGACTTTTATGGATCCACAGTGTTTATCCAACATAGGATTATTTGGTCAATTTTCTGAGTGGAAAAGGGTAAACGGTGGAGTGCCTCAGGGATCTGTACTTGGACCTGTGCTTTTCAATATATATATAAATGATCTGGAAAGGAATACGACGAGTGAGGTTATCAAATTTGCGGATGATACAAAATTATTCAGAGTAGTTAAATCACAAGCAGACTGTGATACATTTCAGGAGGACCTTGCAAGCCTGGAAGATTGGGCATCCAAATGGCGGATGAAATTTAGTGTGGACAAGTGCATATAGGGAAAAATAACCCTTGCTGTAGTTACACAATGTTAGGTTCCATATTAGGAGCTACCACCCAGGAAAAAGATCTAGGCATCATAGTGGATAATACTTTAAAATCTTCGGCTCAGTGTGCTGCAGCAGTCAAAAAAGCAAACAATGTTAGGAATTATTAGGAAGGGAATGGTTAATAAAACAGGAAATGTCATAATGCCTCTATCGCTCCATAGTGAGACCGCATCTCGAATACTGTGTACAATTCTGGTCGCCGCATCTCAAAAAAGATATAGTTGCGATGGAGAAGGTACAGAGAAGGGCAACCAAAATGATAAAGGGGAAGGAACATCTCCCCTATGAGGAAAGGCTGAAGAAGTTGGGGCTGTTCAGCTTGGAGAAGAGACGGCTGAGGGGGGGATATGATAGAGGTTTTTAAGATCATGAGAGGTCTTGAACGAGTAGATGTGACTCTGTTATTTACACTCTCGATTAATAGGACTAGGGGGCATTCCATGAAGTTAGCAAGTAGCACATTTAAGACTAATCGGATAACGTTTTTTTTCACTCAACACACAATAAAGCTCTGGAATTTGTTGCCAGAGGATGTTGTTAGTGCAGTTAGTGTAGCTGGGTTCAAAAAAGGTTTGGATAAGTTCTTGAAGGAGAAGTCCATTAACAGCTATTAATTAAGTTTACTTAGGGAATAGCCACTGCTATTAATTGCATCAGTAGCATGGGATCTTCTTAGTGTTTAGGTAATTGCCAGGTTCTTGTGGCCTAGTTTGGCCTCTGTTGGAAACAGGATGCTGGGTTTGATGAACCCTTGGTCTTGACCCAGCATGGCAACTTATGTTCTTATGGTTCGTCAATTACGCCAAAAGCCAGCTGATCCCATCTCAGATACTGAAGTTTCTGGGAGCTCTTTTCAACACATCTGTGGGCAAGGTTTCCCTGCCTCTGTTAAGGATGGAGAAGCTAATGGTTCAAGTACGCCCTCTGTTGGCCCTCCTTTGCCCACGGTGTGGGACTATTTACAAGTTCTTGGTTCTATGGCATCTACCCTGGAATTGGTTCCTTGGGCCTTTCCTCATATGAGACCATTGCAGAGGGTGTAGCTTTCCTGTTGGGATCCCAAGTCTGAGGAGTTCCACCTGCTCTTGCCGTTACTGGAGCCAGCCCGAGCTAGCCTGGATTGCTGGTTGGTATCTGATCACTTGCTTCAGGGAGTGGACCTGGAAAACCTGCAGTGGCTGATCATGACGACTGATGCCAGCCTGTCCGGGTGGGGGGCGGTCTGTCAATCGCGAATGGCACAGGGTCAGTGGACGCCTCTGCAGACCAAGTGTCCATCAATCGGTTGGAAACCAGAGCAGTTCGTTTAGCGCTACGCCAGTTTCTTCCGGTAATCCGACACCGGTCGGTCCGGATTCTTTCCGACAACGCGACCACCATGGCTTACATAAACCATCAAGGGGGAACAAGGAGTCTGCCAGTAGCCTCTGAGGCAGACAAGTTGATGACCTGGGCGGAACGCCATCTGGCCCGCATAGCGGCATCTCATATAATCGGAGTGGACAACGTCCAGGTGGATTTTCTCAGCCGTCAGTGGCTAGATCCCGGCGAATGGGAATTGTCAGAGGAGGCACTGCAGCTCGTGATGTGCCGTTGGGAGACTCCTCGATTGGACTTGATGGTGACTCGACTGAGCACGAAAGCGGCTCGGTTCTTCAGCCGCAGAAGTGAGCATGAGTTGAAGGAGTGGATGTCCTAGTCCTTCCACGGCCTCCCGACATTCTCCTCTGTGTTTCCTCCTTGACCGTTGGTGGGAAAGGTTTTAAGACTAATAGTCCCACTGGGGGCTGGTCATCCTTATGGCCGCAGAGGCCTTGGTTCGCAGATTTGATCAATCTCGCGATCGAGGGCCCCTTACATCTAAGTCATCTTCCGAATCTGCTGAGACAGGGTCCCATATTTTTCGATCAGGCGGCTCACTTTTATCTAGCGGCTTGGTTTTATGAGAGGAAGCAATTGAGAAAGAGGCTGTTCAGAGGCGGTGATCACTACTCTCCTACGCGCACAAAAGACTTCTACTTCCCTCACTTATGTTCGGGTTTGGAAACTATTTGAATCCTGGTGCAGCGGGTTGAAAGTGTCCCGTGACAGGCCACTATAGTCCACATTCTTGCCTTTTTGCAGGAAGGTTTAAAGAAAGGTTTGGCGTACAGCTTGCTCCGGGTCCAGGTAGCAGCCTTAGGCTGTTTGAGATGTAAGGTTGATGGTTCTTCTATTGCGGAACATCCGGATGTAGTGCATTTTTTGAAAGGGGCCAAACACTTACACCTGCCGGTGCGCGCGATATGACTCTTGTGGAGTTTGAATTGGATTCTCAGTTGGCTTTGCGGTTCTCCTTTTGAGCCTATCAAACGGGCTACATTGAAAGATTTAATACTCAAGACTGTGTTTCTTGTGGCTATTTGTTCAGCTAGACGAGTTTCCGAACTTCAGGCGTTGTCATGTAGAGAGTCGTTTTTGCGAATTTCAAACTCTGGGGTCTCGCTTCGGACAGTACCCTCTTTTTTGCCAAAGGTGGTATCTGCTTTTTACATCAACCAGTCAGTTGAGTTGCCGGCTTTTCCAGATGTGGATCGGAATTCTCCTCAGGCCCAGGATCTGAGGAGATTGGATGTTCGCCGGATTCTTTTGCAGTACTTGGTGCCTAATCCTTTTCGATTGTCTGATCTGTTTGTCTTATGGAGCAGACCTAAGAAGGGGTGTAAGGTTTCTAAGACTACTATTGCCCGATGGTTGAAAGAGGCTGTTGCCTCGACATACATATGTCACGGGCAGCAAGTACCGGATGGTCTTAAAGCGCATTCCATCAGGTCGCAAGCAGTGTCCTGGGCAGAAAGCCAATGTGTGTCTCCTCAAGAGATTTGTAGGGCAGCTACATGGAAATCTTTGCACACGTTTGCTAAGCATTACCATTTGGACGTCTGGGATCCACAAATGGATTCTTTTGGCGGCAGTGTGCTTCGAGCGGGACTCTGTGTCCCACCCCTCTTAGGGCAGCTTGGGTACAACCCAGCAGTCTGGACTGATCCTGGTACGTACAGGGAAAGGAAAATTGGCTCTTACCTGCTAATTTTCGTTCCTGTAGTACCAAGGATCAGTCCAGATGCCCGCCCATGGATATCTATGCAGGTGAGTCTGCTCGGTTACTTGTATTTTCTCTTTACAGATTTTAAGAAGATTAAACACCTAAACTACGTAGTTTTCTTCACAAGTTATGGTTTCTTAGAGATTAATGTTCGGGTTGATCTAGTCATTGGTTGTTCAATATCAAAGCAGAATGAGGTAAATTTATTATACTGAAGGATCGCAGGTGGCACACCAGGTTTTCTATTGGGTGCTTTTCAGCTTTTCTCTGACTCCATCTGCTGGAAGGGAGGCATAACCCAGCAGTCTGGACTGATCCTTGGTACTACAGGAATGAAAATTAGCAGGCAAGAACCAATTTTCCTTTTCATTTGGGTACAACAGGCCCACCAGAGGGCTCGCAATCTGACTTTGTACCTGAGACAAAGGAGGGTGAAGTGACTTGCTTAAGGTCACAAGAAACATTAGGATTTGAACCCTGGCTTTCTTGGTTTCAGCCTTCTGCTCTAACTACACTCTTTCCTTTATGTAAGAAAAGGTTTTATTCCAGAAACATCATGTACTGTTACTTATTTAGGGTGTATGTTTCTCCTAGGTGATGGATTATAGCCAACTCTGCATGCTCCTAGGAGTGAAACAAGACAATGAACCGGAGCCCAGCAGCCCACTTGCCAGTGCTGTGGAAGTCCAAGCTTTCCTTTGCTCTCCATCTGGAAATAAAACAAAAAGGCAAGTAAATCCATCTGGTTCTAGACTTTTAACCCCTATAATTTATCTGAAGCATTAGGCTGTTCTCGCCTATTTACCTTCCTGAGAAGTCTGCAGGGTACATATTTCATTGGTACTTAAGCACTGTTCCACCTGCAGTCTCTCTCAGTAACCGTGTAACAAAGCTAAGTCCGTTCCCCCATAATGATCAGGGGAAGGAATCAAACATATATAGATACATACGTTTACATTTACACACACCTAGAAACAGAGGTGCCAGTACGCGAATGCAGGGCCACCCATGGGAGGGGAAATTGAGGTAACCGCACCACTCCCTGCAACTGGCGGCAAGTTTCAATCGCAGCGCGATCATCTCCCCTTTCTCCTTTCAGCCAGTGAGATGTACTAGTGGGAGACATTTGAGAGAGAGAAGCTCTATGGATACCTCTCTCCCCACTGCTTACTGGTCCTTTGCTCAGATTTAGATTCAAGAAATTGTGCATGTGTTGCTAAAGTAATATATTGAGTAGTTAAAAGGAGAAAAACAAAGACAAAATATATAATAGTGCTAATAACAGTAATTAAGAATGCAGGGTATAGAATGGATAACAGGATGGCCCTTACCAGGTTCTGGTGCTGTTCTGTATTGTCCCTGGTCATGGCAAATGGGATTGGTACCCCAACTCATTTGGCCCATGCCTTGCAGAGAACAGCCCTCTGCTGCTTGTTCCATCTGGCCCCTCCCCACCCAAGCAGCAACCTACATTAACAAATCTATAACCTGCCAATCCTCAATTCTTGCTAGGTAACATTGTTACATCCATAATCTGTTACCAGAACCTCGGTATATAAAAACGTTTAAATAAAATAAATAATCAAATAAAACACAAAGGGGTCCATATTCAGTAAGACGTTTAGTGGACAAGTTATCCAGCTACAGTTAGCCGGATAACTTGTCCTGTATATTCAGCGGGATAAATGTCCCGCTGAATATATTTAAAGTTGTCTGACTAATTATAGCCGGATAACTTTAAACATAATCAGATACTTTCTTTTTTTTTTTTTTTAATATATCCGGTTAAGTTACTTTCCATTTAAAAAAAAAAAAAAAAAAAATTTTGTAGCCTGTCCCCTGCCTCTCTCCCACCTGTGTTGCCAAGGCCCTATGGAATTGAATTAGCCGCCCCCCCCCCCTTGCTTTTGAAAATGGGCCATTTCAGCCAGAAAACTTTTGTGACTGGGAGTCGTCTCCCCGCTCAGACTTCTATTATTTTTTTCCAATGTGCTCGCCAATCCTGGCGAGCACATTGGAAAAAAAGATATGGGGTGGGGAAGGGAAGGGGTTAGGGTGAATGTTGGGGGGGGGGGGAGTTATAAGTAAGTTTAGGGGTGCGGGGACCTGTCTGCTACAGGACACTTCCATTTGCCCTCCCACTTTACGTCACAAACCTAAGTTCAGGAAAAAGTCACGCGTTCTCCTCAGAAATAGACTTATTTATCAGATTTGGCAGGATTTAGCATTTAGAAGATAATTCCTGTCTCTAACATCCTGGCTACTAAGCATCAGTTTACCCTAAAGATTTGAACCATGAGTGGTTTCAAGCATGCCATAAACCTTAGCCTGCTTAATATATTAATACTTATGGCTAATTTACTTAACCTTGTTCCCAGCTTCAGACAATATTAGAGATGTGAATCGGAACTGAAATCGGATCCGATTCTGGTTCCGATTCACATCTCTAGACAATATCCCTTTGTTCACCTCTGAAGCAGACACTGGCTGGAGGTCTGGAGAATGTGTGCAGGGGAGAGAAGGCTTGCTTTAGGGTCTAGTACTTGCCAGGCTGTCTCTAGGGCTTGTTCTCTGCCCCTCACCGTCTCAGACTCTGTCTCACTCTCCAATCCCAAGCAGGGCATCTCTTTTCTCCAGTCTCTTGGCCACACCTAGTCTTCTCCTTCCTCGATAGCAAGGGGTACTGGGCTGTTTCAGGTTTGCTTAGTTGTTTTCTCCTTATTTTGCCCCCTGTTTTGTACTTTCCAGCTGATAAATATACATAAGCTCGTGCATAATCATATAGTGGCTGAAGGGTCTTTGCCGCATTGCAGGTCTTTTTTCCCCTCCCCATTTCTTTGGGGGGGGGGGGGTCTTGCTATGTCAGTATGCCAAGCTGTATGCCACAGTTTGGAGTTCCCTTGGCTGGTCTGTGACTTCTGCTTATGAGCTTAAATCATTGCATTGTCCCTCTGCCTTGGTTTTACTTACACAGGCTCTTACAAACAAGCAGATCTTAATAAATATCGTTTGGTGCTAGTTTACAGTTCTCATCTGGCCAAAGTTTTCTTTTCTTGAGCTGTGACAAGTGTTTTTGGGGCCTGTCAGCATGTTTCTCTGCATCTTTGGCTATTATGATTCATATTAGGTGCTTTCAGTGGTAAAACATGGGATATCTCCCTACAGGGTGGGGGGAACCAGAGGCTGTGATTTTGACACTTTGGCACTGTAGAGGGAAGTTGGGGCAGGTTTGGGGGAGACTCCCAGCTGCAAAATGTTTTCTGGATGAAATGGCCCATTTTCAGGGGGTGGCTAGTTCGGCCCCTTAGGGCCTTGGCCACACAGGTGGGGGATAGGCCGCAATTCTTTTTTTTTTTTTTTTTTTTTAATAGAAAGTAACTTAACTTGATATTCATTTTTTTTTTTTTTTAATATTATCCGGTTAAGTTTAAAGTTATATGGCCACACAAGGCCAGATAACTTAGCCAGATATACCCTATGTTTGCCGGATAACAGGATCCCTCCCCAAAATGACCCTTTTATATCCAGCTAAATTATATGCGTCCCAGCAGCAACACACTTTCCAGCACCTGGAGCCCCTTGGCTGCTACAAACCCTGCTGCTCACTTGTTTTTTTTTTTAACTTTTAATAAAATGCAAGAATATTTTCCTGTGCAGCAGAAGAGGTGCAGGACTCCAAACATTCTCCTGGGTGCGAGGGAACTGGCCCTGCCAGCTATGAACCCCTGGCGGCGAAAAGAGTGAGCCAGGCAAGGGTCCTCATCACCGCCCCCCCCCCCCCCCTTGCATATCTACCTCAGAAACCAGGAGGGATAGCCCCACCAGGGCCTCAAGACCTCTCAGGAGGAATTGCTCAAAATAATGTCCCTTTTTTTTTTCTCTTTTTTTGGACTGCAGGGATTTGCCCCTCTACCATCTGCTGGAGACAGAGAAATACCACACCATTTTATATGCCAGTGTCGTTGAAACCTTCTCTGTCTCCATCTGCTGGAAGGGAGGGAAAACCCCGACTGATCCAGGTATGCACAGGAAAAAGGAATTAAACATGCCTGTACATTGAATTGAAAATAGAAACAATAGGCAACTTTTTACACACATCCTTTAAAACAGGCTCATAAACCTATCTTGTAATACAAGCAAGAAAATGTTTTTCTGATGAAAAAGATATAAAGTCAGGTCAACAACACCCATACATCCTTGCCAAACCAGTCCAGCTGCTAGTAAATGAAGAAAAAAAACCTGTCATATGTTGGAAAGGGAGTAATGAGACAAGTAAACAGAATAGAGAAGAACTCTGCTCTCCAGTCCAGCCCCTCTTGTCTTTTCCCATGGAATGATACAGAGGAGGAAAAATGTAAGTACAAAGTATTGCTGTGAGATTTTATTAGAGGAGTTAATGTATAAAGATTTTGAAAGCTCCTCCTAAGCTGTCCTCACTTATATCCAGAATGCTTACCAGAACCCTATGCATAATGGATACATGAGAGGGAAAAATATAGTATGAACTGTGGTTTTAAAACAGATGTGACTGATTCATACTCTTTATTTCAGAAAATTGAAATATTAGAATTTGGGATAAAAGGAGGTAACAGAGCTGAGAAACGCTATGGCTTCCAGCTCAAGGGGGGTATGGCAGTGCTCATGCTGAGGGCCTAGATTTGATTCCTGGGTCAGGCCCTTCCATTCCTTGGGCTGGCTAGGGTTAAGAATACTGCAGAGGCAGCATTCAGAGCATCTGTGAGGAGGAAATCCCAGTTGCCATGCAATGTTGATAGTTAATGGCTGGACTCCGGGGCACCATATGGAGCTCTGGGGTATGGTACCAGCCAAGAATTGTTGCTGCAGTTTTCACAGCTGCAGTGAATATTCATGAGACTTTGCGTACATTGGGTCACCCATCTGTTCAAATCTTACATGCATATTCTTTACGGATATCCTGAAAACCAGACTAGGTGGATGTGCCTCCAGGAAGAGGGTTGTAAGGAAGCCCAAGGAATCAAGAGGAAACTGCCAAGACACACAGATGTCCAGCTAGTGCTGACGTATTAATAACTTCTTTTTTTTTTTTTTTTTTTTTTTTAATAGGCGAAGGGAAGACAGCATTCATGAAGACAGGGGCAGCTTTGTTACCACACCAACCGCTGAGCTGTCCAATCAGGAGGAGACTCTACTTGGTAATTTCCTAGACTGGAGTTTGGACTCCTGCTCAGGTTATGAAGGGGATCAGGAAAGCGAAGGGGAGAGAGAGGAAGATGGTGAGGCTTCTTTTTTTTTCCTTCTCTCTTAATCTAAGTGTAATGGCATGCATTATGACAGTCTGAGAGAATGATTCGGGAGATCCGTTTCTTTGCTTGGATTATACCAAAACCTTTGATAGTGGATTATGCTTAATAAGCAAAATGAAGAAACAGGAAAGCTAAAAATTCTGGGAATTATAAGGCATTCTGTGGGAAAACCTATATTTTAAAAGAAAAGGCTACTGTGCACATTTTCTCCAAAGGTAGGATGTGAAGTGAAACATGGATGTAAATTTAACCCTACCGTGGGGTTTGTTATCAACTTCCCCAAGTTGCACCTCTGTCCATCCCCCACAGCTGGACTTCATAGGCGCCAGGCTGGACACTGTGCAAGCAAAAGCATTTCTGTCCAGAGAAGGGGCAATTGCCCTTGCCTCGCTGCCTACCCTCGTCCGCAACAGCGGGAGGGTACCAGCCCGTCTTCTGCTCTGCCTACTGGGCCATATGGCGGCTTCTGTCCATGTGACTTCCTTGCCCCGCCTCCGCATGAGGAGCCCCAGTGGGCCTTCCAGTGACAGTGGCAGCAGGCATCTCAGAATCTAGAGGCTCTGGTCACTGTCGCTGATTCTCTGAAGATAATCTCTCTGGCCTGGTGAGAAGCTCTCTCCAATCTGGAATGTGGACTTCACTTCCAGCCCGCATCTCCCCAGGTGATTTTTACCACACAAACTGCCTACACACACAAGGCCTTTGGCCCACCACCAAAATCTTGTGGACGTTTTAAGGATCAGTTGTCGTCTAAGGAAATTCTGATCAGGATGGATAACCAAGTTGCGATGTGGCACATGAACAGGGTAGCATGGGCTCATTCCTCTGTCAAGAGACTGTGCAGGTCTGGAACTGGGTCCTCTCCCAAGGGATGTATCTGCGGACAACCTACCTACCAGACCACTTCAGCCGGTCCTTCCAACCACACAAGCAGTCCCTCAACCCAGCGGTGGCGGCCGACCTGTTCCGCTGATGGGGTATGCCAGATGTGGACCTGTTCGCCTTCCCTCTCAACCACAAGGGCAGCAGGTTCTGCTCCCTAGTGGCGGGGAACGGCCATCTGGCCTGCGATGCCTTCACTGGGGGCAGGGCCTTCTGTATACGTACCCCCCTCTACCGCTCCTCTTGAAGGCACTCAAAGCTTTAGCAGGACGAGGGGACCATGATTCTAGTGGCACTCTCCTGGCCTCTGCAGGTTTAGTTCCCACTTCTCCCAGGACCTGTTGATGCATGCGCCCATTCCACTGGGGACAGCACCCGACCTCATCTCACAGAACCAGGGCACCCTGCGCCACCCAAACCTCAGGCACTGGCCCTCACAGTTTGGATGTTGAGCGCATAATCCTCCAGCCATTACGCTCTTGGACTGTTTTTTCTGGGTTCTGGTAGAGTCCCGAAAACCTTCAACCAGGAAGTCCTCAGCTCGAAATGGAAGCTTTTTTCCATCTGGTATGGAGGGTATGGGTTAGACCTCTTCTTCTTGTGCCCTCTCCCCCGGCTGCTGGATGTCTTGTGGCATTTGTCAGAGTCTGGGCTTCAGACCATTTCTGTCGGGGAGCATCTCAACTCTGTTATCGCATATCACCGAGGTGTCGCTGGTATGTCCATTTTTCGGTTCAGCCCCTAGTTGGCTGTTTCATGTGGGGGTCTCCTTTAGCTGAAGCCCCCTCTTCAGCCACCGGTGGTGTCCTGGGTCCTCAATATTGTTCTGGCAAGACTGATCAGTCCTCCTTTTGAGCTGCTGTAGTCCTGTGACCTGAAGTTCCTCACCTGGGAAATCATATTCTTGGTGGCGATGACTTCAGTTTGCAGGGTCAGTGAGCTTCAGGCTCTGGTTACGTATGGTACCGTACATGAAGTTCTTCCATGTCCATGTGGTTCTGCGTATGCATCCTAAGGTGTTCTGCCCAAGATTGTGACTGATTTCCATATCAACCAGTCTATCATTCTGCTCACTTTTTTCCCGAGGCCTAATTCCTACTCAGGGGAACGGGCTCTCCACACCCTGGACTGTAAATGGGCTTTGGCCTTCTACCTAGATCACACGGCGAGCCACAGGCAGTCCACCCGCTCTTCATGTCATTTGTCTTCAACAGACTGGGAGTGGTGGTGGGTAAACAGATCTTGTCTAACTGGCTAGCAGACTGCATTGCCTTCTGCTACATGCAGGCAGACCTTCAGCTATAGCCAGCAGGGTAAAGGCTTGCTCTGTGCGGGCTATGGCTACTTCAGTGGCTCATTTGCATGCAATCCCGGTGGCAGAAATGTCTGGCCGCAACCTGGAGCTCTTTTCACATGTTTGCAACCCAATACTGCCTTGACAGGGATGATTGTCAGGAAAGTGCCTTCGGTCAGTCCGTCCTGCGTAACCTGTTCCAGACCTGAACCTAACTCTCTCTGCTCGTGCTTCTTGTGGGATCCAGACTGTTTCCTGTAACCCACAGTGCCGCAGTTGGGTTATTCCTGTTGGCATCGTGTTCGGTTGCTGTTGGTCTCTCTAACTGACCGTGACTGTCTGGAGCTCTGTACTCACCCACATGTGAGGACTACTATCCTGCTTGTCCTAGGAGAAAGTGCAGTTGCTTACCTATAACAGGTATTCCCTGTACGTACCCAGATACGTCCAGACTCCTGGGTTTTGCCCCTCCTCTAGCAGAGGGAGACAGAGCAGTTATCAAAACAAACTCCGCCTATATATAGGCTGGTGCCACCTACAGTCCGGCAATATTCCTCTGTCTCCAGCAGATGGTGGATGTGCAAAACCTACAGTCTAGGCTGTGTGCTTAGTTGGTATCTTGTGTTTAGTTAGTTTAGGGGACTTTTTTGTCTTTTTTTTGTCTTTGCTCATATGAAGCCTTTACGGTCCACCTTGCTTTCCCGATGGAACCCAGTCTCCGAGCTTTTTCATCTACCTTGGCGGCGGGATCCAGTCTCGATTGGTGGTTGGTGATGGACAATTTAACCCAAGGAGTTCCCCTGGAGGTCCCCAACTAGGCAGTGGTCACCAAGGATGCAGGTCACTCTGGTTGGGGAGCGGTATGCCCTGGGAAATTGGTGCAAGGACTCTGGTCTCCCGTCAAATCGCTCTGGTCGATCAATCAACTGGAAACCAGGGCGGTATGGTTGACATTGCAAGCATGCCATCCTCTTCTCCAGGGAAAGTGGAGCCGGCCTCTCCAGATCTCATCCCAGGTAAGAAAACTCTGGTACATCCCAGGAGTCTGGACTGATCCAGGTACGTACAGGGAAAGGAAAATTAGTTTTGTTTTTTTTTCTATTTATTCATTTTTACATAATTTCAAGAATCACTTGAATTGAAATATACATGCTTTGCGGCTTGAACAATCAAAGGGAAAAAATATACAATTAGGGCAAAAATCCCCCTAAAAGAAAAAGATCAGCTACAAAGCATCTAAATCAAGCCCTCAAACAGAGATCCAATGATGTTCACAATCTCAGGAAATATTACACAAAGAGGAAATTAAGATAAAGGAGTAGCATTTACAATCTTTGATATACCCGTTACACATATTAGAAGTGCACAATCACTTTACACAAGCAGGAGACACCACTTTATCTTTCTTACTAGTTATAAAGGAAATTAATTGAGAGGGTTGAGAAAAAATATAAGAATTGCCCTGGAATTTAATCAGGCATTTACAGGAGAATTTCAATAAGAATAACCCTCCCAATTCCAAAATTTGAGGTTTCAAAAGAAGGAATTGTCTTCTCTGCGTCGCTCTTGCCAGGTCAGGGAAAATCTGGAGTCTACAGCCCAGGAAAGATTCTGTACGATGGGAAAAATATTTTTTAAAAATCCATTCCCTATCAGATTCCATCAAAAATACCACAATTAAAGTGGATGGTACAGTGATGTTCTCATCAGACTGCTCAAGGATTGCAGATATATCCAGATTAGGAGTTTCTCTAGGTTGCAAAATCTGAAAGTTATCAGAGTCAGTACCAGAATTTTTTCATCGGCGGGGTAAAGTAGACTTTTGAAACTATAGGAAGAGTTTCTTCTGTTGTTTTCAAAATTTCCATCATGTACTTTCGCCAAAGTTCCTTAGGAGTCAAATAAGATACCTTAGGGAAATTTATACATCTTAAATTTCTAGCCCTCGCCTGGTTTTCCAAGTTCTCAATTCTCTGCTGAATAACTTGGTTTTCTTTAATAATATTACATTGCATATCCTTAAAACTTTCCAGTTTTACCTCCAAAGAATGTAACTTGAGTATTTTCTGCCGCTTCCTTTTCAACAGTTGTCATTCTTACTTCCAACTTTCCTACTTTATTAACTGTTATTTGACAGGATATATTTTTATTAGTCTCTTATAGCTTCCCATATTGACTCAAGTGTAAAGGTAACCGGACTTACCAGCTCACAGGTTATCCCAGTTCCTTCCGAGTCTCCAGGGGTTTGTTCTAGCATGTCCCCTGCTTGCAATTGCTGTGCTGCTTCATGTGGAACTGCTTCCACCTCTCGGTCCAGTTGGTGTTGCGCTGAGACCCTTCCCCCCATCCCCCATCAACTCTTGCTCCGGGGGAGTCTCCCAGGAGGCACTCATCTCCAGGGCCTCCTGTTCCTCCCGAGTTTCGGCGGTTTGTCTCTGCTCTGGATTCTCGGGGGGGGGGAGGGTGTCTATCTTCCGGCGATGATAGAATTACTTGCTCAGGAATGGCTTCAGGCTCTTCCTCCCTCCGAAGGTCGTTCAGCGAGCCTATCGCCGGGCACTCTGCTCCCCGGCGCAGACGAGCGTCCATTGGACCAACGACCGTAGGAGTCGAGGAGGGCGCCGGAGCTGACCGCTCCCTTGCTCTCATTTTCCGGCCGGAATGTGGCATTAGGAAAAAGTTTCGAGGTAAACTAGAGAGAGACGCTCATATGCGTCTTATCTCTGCGCCATCTTGATCCAGGAAAATTAGTTTCTTACCTGATAATTTTCGTTCCTGTAGTATCACGGATCAGTCCAGAAGCCCGCCCGTCAGAGACATGGAAGAAAGGGAGAGTCTGCTCGTTTCTTATGTATTTTGTTATTTCAGATTGGCAAAGATTTGAATTTTTTGTCTTCAAGTGGTTCTCAAAGTTCAGGTCCCAGGAGGGTTCAGTGGACCGGTTTGTTTTATTATATGTAGTTAAGATGGTTTTGAGAGTTCCATTCTGCTTTGATATTGAGTAATACTGCCAGACTGTAAGTGGCACCAGTCTCTATATATAGGCGGAGTTTGTTTTGATAACTGCTCTGTCTCCATCTACTAGAGGAGGGGGGTGCAAAACCCAGGAGTCTGAACTGATCCCTGGTACTACAGGAACGAAAATTATCAGGTAAGAAACTAATTTTCCTTTCTCCTAGGACAGAGGGATGTTAGTCCTCAGGAATCCCGCCCGCCACCTCATGATGTTGGGTTCACCTCCAGTTTCTTGTGTTTGTTTTTCGCTCGTAGTTTTGCTATATTACGAGACTGAACAGGGACCTCACGTGGCCTGCAGATAGTGGCAGGCTGGGCATGCTGGGTCTACTGGCCAAAGTTTTTTCCGTGCAGGGCTCGGATGGTGTCACCCACATGTGAGGACTAACATCCTGCTGTCCTAGGAGAACTCCTGTTACAGGAAAGCAACTGTGCTTTCTCAATATAATCAGAAATTACCATAAGATTGCATCAATTGGAAACACAAATTGTCCACAGAGAAGCTCTCTGTCTGCTTGGCATTGAGAACTGCTCCAAAAAGAGCTTCCCTCCCTCTTTAGAAGCCAATGTGATTTAACCCATTCCACCAGGGAAAGAGGTTGGATGTTTACTCAAATATTTCCTGATCCAGAAAAGGACAGGGAAATTCTGTTCCATCTTAGACCAGAGGGCTTTGAACAAATTCCTAGGGAAGGAAATTCAAGATGGTTTTCTTCAGCACCTTAATCCTTAAGATTGGCTATGCTCACACCTACAAAAGATATTTCCAGGTCACAGGAAATACCTGATTTGTAGTAGGGGAATACCAGCTCCAATATTGTGGATTGCCTTTTGGGCTCTAGTCAGCACTAAGGATGTTGACACAAGGTCTTGCGATGGTGGAGTGCACTTATTATCCTACCTGGACAATTGGCTGGTTAAGGGCACGTCTCAAGGAGGTGCCGCAGAATCAATAAGCAAAACTTCCCAGGTGTTGGAGTTGCCAGTGTTGATGATAAACTACCCCAAATCCCATTTGAACCTGTCTTCTCAACTGGCATTCATATTAGTTGTGCAAGACTAGACTTGGACAAAGGCCTTCCTTCAGCAGGAGAGAGAAGTACATTGTCTGTAGCGGAAGGGATAAGAACGTGTTGTTGGGCATCAGCATGGTATCCCATGGTTGAGGTGGTTGAGGTGGTTGCGCTCCATGCCATCCAACAGTGCATTTCACTCCCTGGGCATGTGAGGAGAGCCCAATTGACTTTAATATCAGTGGACTCAAGCCACACAAGATCTCAGAGACTGCATCGGCATTACCTGGTGGCTGATTTCACCCAGTCTGGCCATGGGAATACACTTCCAAATTCTTCAGGTGCAAATTGTCCTTATTACAGCTGCATCCAACCTAGGCTGGAGATTTTGTCTGCATGGTATGCATGTCCAAGTAATGAGCATTTTTCAGTGTCGTTACTTACCCATTGTCAAGACTTTTTTTTCCTTTTGTACTATTGCTAAAGTAATATTGTAGGTATTTTCTCTGGCAGAAAATATTATCTTTCATTTGAAATATTCTAACTTGAATATATTTAACTGCATTTCACTATTTACAGAGTAGGGCTGATGTATCTTTGGAATTTAGCCTTATAAATTGTCTGAAACACTGCATGTTGAATGTTGGCTACTAGTATCAATGAAACCATGCATTTTGAAATGTTATTTTTAAGGATTGGTAAACTGCTTTGATTTTATAAGTTAAAATTAGTTTGAGAACATTTATTAGTAAATGACCTTGCCTCATTTTGCTGTTGCATGCAAAAAGGCGATTTATGCCATATTCTGAAGTTGGTGTCCCTCTGTCTTCTAGTTACGGCACCCAGTGGAATCGTAGATGTGTCTGAGATGTGTGTGGACTGTGAGCCCCACTGCTGCCAGGAATCTAGTGATGAAGAGAGCCTCCTTAAGGACCAGTGTTTACAGGGACCATCTGTACACAACTCAGATTGCAGACACCTAGCCGAGCAGGGTATGGGGCAAAAGCACTGGTCTACATTTAAAACACCGAGGGAACCCTTAGCTGAACCCAGCTCTGGTTACTCTTCTGTCAGCAGTGGAAGCCCCACTTCCTTCATGGAGAACAACTTTGGAAGACCTCTTACTACCTCTGGACTGTCCCAGTTGGGCATTGATGGCACTGAATCGCCTTTCCTCACCCATTACTTGAAATCATGTTTACAGCCTGTCCATCCAACTGAGGGGAAAAACCACAGGAGACAAGTGAAACGGAAAAACATAGCCGAACACAGCGAAGAGGACGAAATAAATTTAGGGGTTTTGAAACATCTAGTTGAGTGTAATTTTTATCATTTAAAGTTTACATTTAAACAGTATTTTGTGTAATCCTCTCATTGGGAAAAAGTGAAAGATTCTAAGAACTTGGAATTCTCGAGTCATGTTTACAGATGGGAAACAGAGCTGGCTGTTGGTTGCAATAGTGCTAGGCACTTCTTGCTTAAACTTGTTTTTCTTAGTCTGGTACAGAAATTCACATGAAGCATAGTATCAAGGATTTTTCTCACCTTTTTTTTTCCCCCCCCCCCAAAAGGGAACAAATTGTTTGTTTGCACCATGCATGAATCCTAATCTTTCTAGCATAAACCAAGCTGTACAAGCTGGATTTGCATCTCGGCGGAAGGGGAGGTTAGCAGCAGTTCTGTAGTGCTGGCAGCTTTTCTATTGAGTGCTGAGGAAGAGATTGAGCAGTTGAGGCATTCTTGTCATAAAGGACCCTAACCTAAACTCCCAAATGAAGTAGAGTTAAGGAACCTGCAGATGGTGGTGTTCAACATGTGAGTAGGAGCCTAAGTCTCAGTTGAAAAAGAGGGTGCACAGTTAAACAATACTAAACTATGCAGGAACCCAAACCAAGCACACAAATTATAAAGTGTTTAATCCAGATTTTACTTACAAAACTTTATAAACAAATGTTAGATTAAACCCTTCAGTATGATATGGGAGCGCCTTGCATGACCTTTCTCGGTTAAGGATCAGATTCCTTTCACTTTGCTAAATTCCTTTGCCTGCTTTGTTGCCTGTGGCTGCTCCTCTTTGCACCATCCTTAACAGAATCATCACTATTTTCCCAGTCTCTGGAGGATGGTTTCAAGGTTTTGTCCTTCAGGCTGCAGGAAGCACCCCTCAGGCTACACTCCACCCCTCCAAACTGGAAGCAGTAGAAATTTGATTTGAATAAACAGAATAAGAAAGATGAGGAAACAAAAAATGGAAAGAATTCCAAAGATAACACAATATACTTAATCTTGAAAAGCCTGCTGATCCTGGTCTCTGTTCCAGCCTGCTCAGCTGAAAGGGCTGTGCCTCACCTGCAGTAACTGGCAATAATATAGTAAGCCGGGAACGATTTGCTTATTGTAAGCAACATTCAGTCCGGTAATTATAGCACTCCCTGGCTTGGAGCAGAGTTCATACATACCCAACTACGTAAATCAGGTACAGTACTATAATCACTGCTGGCTGTAAAACTTTCATTCCTAGTGTCTAATTGGGCGCTTTTTGTTTATAATCTTTTAAGCAGTTACAAAGACTAGTTACATGGTTGTGAAGCCACGTGGTCACGGGAACTTGTGACCAATAGCATGACTTTAATTCTGAGCCATTTTCTAACAATATCTTGTCTGCTATTGAATATATTTGGTACCAGTTGGGTGAGAGGCTTCAGAAGCAAGAGCAGCTCTTTTGACTGACAGAATTATATCCGAATGTCTTAAAACTGAAAGATGTTAACTTCAGAACATGTTTGATTGTTATAGTTTACAGATCATCATTTTCATTCCCCTTCATGTTTATAAGATTAGAAAAATAGAATTGTCCAAAAAGCGAACCATTTAGAATGTTAAGGGAACATTCTGTGTAGAAAATATTTTGTAGAACAGACCTTGAAGGTTGGTTAAGGTGTCCGATGACGTATAGGACACACTGGCTTAAGTAATGGCATTATGCCTCCTTTAGGAGTGGGTTAACAGTGATCTATTTAGCTCTAGGCTGCCTCCACTACCTCCAGCACCCCTACTTCTTGCCTGCTATCCCAACATCCAATTTCTCACCTCTCTCCTTGGGACCTCTGATGCTATTCCATAGCCACCAGTTTTTCTGACAGGTCTCTTCCTTACACCTGTTGCTGCCACTACATTCTTCCCCTCCCTACCAGATGTACCTCTGGTGCTGCCTTATCCCCTTGCCCCTTTAGATTTCATGGCTCACAGCTTCCTGCATGGCTATGCCATCTCCCACAGCCAGATCTTCAGCCTGGCGGTGGTTTGGGAGCAGGTGCCTGTTTTTGGCCTCATAACCGGGGAGCAATGTTGAGAAGAAGTGGGTCTTCCGTCCCACCGCCCACTAGGACCAACACGAAATAGCTTTGGTCCTGGAGCCTTTACAGAGCTAGAAGCATCATGGTAGCTGACGTAGCTATAGCCCTGTGTGCTGCTGCTAGAAATGTGATGCCCTAGGCACAGGCCTAGTGTGCCTGTGCGGAACTATAGGCTGCATGTGTGGCACAAGGTGAAGGCTGAAGATTCTGGTTATCAAAGAAGATAACATGCCGTACTGGGTCAGACCAAGAGCCCATCAAGCCCAGCATCCTGTTTCCAACAGTGGCCAATCCAGGCCATAAGAACCTGGCAATTACCCAAAGGTGCCTTATCTGGTTTTAGATAATAAGCAGCTAAAGTTGCGATGAAAGATTAGGTAAAGTACCAGGGCTTAATTTGTGGAGGAATGGCCAGAAACACAATTCTGCCACTTCTTTTCAGGCCTATGAGGCAGAGAAGCCAGGGTGTTTTTCTCCAGCTCCCCTCTCCAGGCAAGCCTGCGGGGAGGGGTGAGTAGTCCCCTAATCCAGGCCCTCTCCTCTTGTTCCTTCCTCCCTACACCACTTCTGAACTTTTTGTGCCCATTCCAGAGGCCTTCATTTCTAGCAGAACGACTCTGACCCATGTTCTACCACTTTTTTTTTTTTATGGGGCCCATGTAAGCGGAGCAGAGCCACCAGTGTACATCAATGCTGGTTCTGCTGCAAAAAACAAAAGGGAGTTAGTTGCATGGATCATCTATGAGCTCCCAACTCTTGGAGAAAGCAGAGAACAGAGTGTGTTGGAATTGTTTACCCTGAGACAAGGGCAGCTACATGGCTTTGATTTTTGTGCAGTTTCCCCAGCACAGTCAAGGTAAAAACACAAAAAGACACAGGGCCAACGCCTGTCAGGCCTGTTGCTTCTGCCACTGGGGATGTCTGTTTCCTGCTTATGATGCCATCATCCCAGGTCCTGCTGCCTCTGCTACTGATGACCACACTCATGAGAGCAAA
This sequence comes from Rhinatrema bivittatum, assembly GCF_901001135.1. Classification (NCBI taxonomy): domain Eukaryota; kingdom Metazoa; phylum Chordata; class Amphibia; order Gymnophiona; family Rhinatrematidae; genus Rhinatrema; species Rhinatrema bivittatum. The sequence goes on from NC_042628.1 coordinate 40,398,241, forward strand.
AGGGCCAAGAGTGAATTGGGGGGGGGGGGGGTGCAATGAGGCACGAGTGATGGGATGTGGGAGAGGCTGGGGGTTTGTATGGGGGAAACAGTGAAAGACTGAGTTGGGATCAAAGGTGCTGTGGGGGGGGGGGGGTGAAGGGATTAGAGAAACTGAGATGATGGGAGAGGGCTAGAGAGAGTGAAGGAAGAGAGAAGACAGGATTGGGTGTGGTGGGGAGAAGGTGGGTGAAGAGAGCTTGTGGCATTGCTCCCTTCCACTCCCAAGGAGTCCAAGGGCAGATCATGCTTTTGAATGCCAGGCTCCACACCCCTGTCCTAGGAGTCTGAAAACAGCAGCCTGTGCACACCAAAGCAGAGGTAGACCAGCTGATTCTCTCTTGGAGAGGAGGATTTTCCAGGGAGTGGGTGGGCTTGAGGATCAGCAAGGAGAGGGGATTAGGACCACTGTGTGTGTGTGGGGGGGGGGGGGGGGGCGCAGAGAGACAAGGACCACTAGGATATTAATGGGGAGGGGTTGGAGATGGAGGATTAGAATAGGAGGATTGAGGTTAACGAGAGCCCCAATCTTTCTGTCCACCTTCTCCTTATCCCAGTGATCTGCATCCCCAGCCCCCAGCTTTCCTTTGCCTATTGGTACTCATCAAGCATGTTAAGAGTAGGAAGAGTGTTGGGGTATGGATGTGTAAATGTTCTCATGCCTGGCCCCACTCAGCTCTCCCCTTCTACAGTTCCACTTCCATGTTGTCTACAAATTATGCCCTGTAAAGTGCTAGCTACAGTGGGAGGGATGTGCTTTCATTTTTAACATTGTCTGTTTCATAGTGTTTCAGACTTGAAACATTATAGTTAAAATTAATTTAAGTTCATCAAATAAGAGCCGGTGCTATCTGCATTTTTTCCAAGGGTGTCCGGCTTTTTCTGACTACTGCCATTTAGGTTAGTGGGTCAAAAGCTGAGGCTGCAGGCTCTTTTTATTTGTGGCAGTAGTGCGGTGGAGGAGGGGGACTTACCCCTATAGTGTTCACCTCTCAACTATCTTGGCGTCTCTCTGATTTTCTCATCTTCGGTTTCTCTGGAAAGGAGGAGAGGGTGAGCTGCTGGGGGCTATGGTCTGTCTCCATACTGTGTTTTAGAAATACTAGAATCATTTGACTGTACATATTTTGCTTTCTAAATGGGCTATGAGTTTTGAGCCAACTGTATTGTAAAATGGCTATGGCTTTACATACTTCATTCAAGAAAGCCTTTTAATAGAAGTACATTACTCCTGGTGTGTAGCACTTTGCTCGCTTGGTAGATTTTGCTGCATCTTTAAAAATGAGAAGTAATGTTAATTTGGCAAACGATTGATGCACACCCTTCTTAAATTGTAAGGGTCTCTGCTGAAATATTTAATAGCTCTAACGGTCCTGACATTTGACATCAATATAGGAACAGCTTGGACCTCCTTATTTCCTAATGCATTCTAATTGACAGAAGCTTGATTTTTCCAATACTAATTAAAGCTAAAGAACACTGTGTGCATATAGGACAGTTACAAAATATTTAAACCATTCCCCCAAAATGTCTGACGAGCAAGTGATAAAGATGCAGGCTGTAGTCGGGTTACTACTGACTTAATGCAGCAGGGAGGCCAGCATAGGCCTGTGATGACAAAATCTGTCTGATTATCACAGCAATAGCTATAGATGAATACATTTCAAAATATTTGGGAGATTGGGGGAGGAAAAACTAGCATGCGGTTAGTGCTTGCTGCTCCAGCTCTTGTGCAATAGGTCAATAGATATCCAGACAATGGGGCAATTGAATAAGACTGGAATACCTGCATTGCTTACTTGTAGCTAAATCTTTAAATGTGTGTCCACTCCAGTGACCTTGGGTAACCTGTTTTGATCAAGTGATTTCAGGCAATACATAAACCATACCAGCTCTGCTTTTAAAACGCCTTAAAAAAATCTTTTTTTTAACAATTTCTTCTGCTTGTTTCATAATTGAATTCCTATTCAAAATATTGTACTACCCTTGCATCTCTTACAGAGAATGCTGTAGGGGAGGAAGACTCCTTTTTCCACTTGTCTGGTTGCTAGGTCAGGTATTTTCTAGCTGTACAGCTAATGAGAGATTATTTCTTGACCCAAGGCACTCTTGATCTGCCCTGAAATCTCATACTGAAACAAGAAAGGGATAGTTGATGACCCAGTGGCTCCATGGCAAGGGCTATATGCTGATATACAGAGGACCTAGGCCTGACCTCTGCTCCCTGGGTCAGCTGAGGTTGCAGAGTCCAGTAACTGCATTAGCAACACTCACTGGCTGGTCCTAGAGCCTCTGACGGTGAGTTTCTGTGGGCCGCCAGCCAAGGATGGTTGCTGCATTGACTGGGTTTGAGTGAGTTGGAAGGGGATATAAAATAAGGGATACCCAATGGGTAGTTGTGAGTGAATGCACCTGGGGCTTTGTAGCCCAACAAAGGTTAGCTCAATTTAAGCTGGGAGCCCCAAGAACAGGAAAAACCAAGCCAAAACGATTTATCTGCCCCTTTCAACCACTTTGAAAGGGTTTCTGTTTAATATAGAAACTTAGAAATGACAGCAGAAGAAGATCAAACTGTCCATCCAGTCTGCCCAGCAAGCTTTCACTTTTTTTTTTCCCCATACTTATCTTTTTCTCTTGTCCCTTGTAAGTGACTTTTTGTTCTATTCCCCTTCCACCCTGCCATCGATGTAGTTAGCAGTGCTGGAGCTGCATCTAAGTGAAGTATCTAGCTAATTGTTTAGGGGTAGTAACCGTCATCATAGCAAGCTACTCCCACGCATGTTTATCCAGCCTGTGCAACTCAGTCCTTGGTTGTTGTCTGAATATAAATCTTTTCATCATTCCCCCTGCCATTGAAGCAGAGATCTTTTCCTCATTCCCCCTGCTGTTGAAGCAGAGAACTATGCTGGATATCATTGAAAGTGAAGTATCAGGCATTATTTGGTTTGGGGTAGTAACCACCATGTCAAGCAAGCTACTCCCCTCTTTTTTTTGTGATTGCAAATCCTTTTTTTTCCATTTCCTCTTGCCGTTGAAGCATAGAGCAATGTTTGAGTCGCATTAACCGTGTGTATTTATTTAGTTAGGATATTAATCTCCAGGTAGTCTCCATTATTCCCACAAGCCGCCCCCATGCCTCTTCACTTCATTCACATCCTCTAGACTTTATGGATCCACAGTGTTGCACTGATTCTTAACATGTTTTATTTCCTTTTCATACCTTGCTTTTTTTTTTTAATTTAAAATCCGGATAAGGTTGGTTAACCAATCAGTAAAAGGAAATAATGGGATGGTAAAGTTCTATAGCTTTATTTTTGTACTGTATTCCTGAAAGAGGAGGTGGTGGTTGAATATGACGGAGCTGTTTCTTCCAGCGTCTGCTAGTATAAGTAAAGCTTGTGCAAAGAAGAGGCAGGATTTTTGCATATTGTGCTGTTGGTTTCAGTGTTTGGTACCTAAACCGTTTCATGCTCGTCTTTCATGGAAACCTAAGACAGTGATGCAGCTTCTGAACACCAACAGGCCTTAGCACTGCTCCAGCCATGCAGTTTTAGGCATAAAGCAGCTCGGACTAGAACTGAAGAGTGTGCATCTGGAATTAGCAGATCTAATCCTTCCTCTTCCAGTAATTGCAGGCTTTAGACCAGCCCTTAGCTGCAACCTATACCTCAGGTTACCTAGCTTAATTGGGTAATAAGATTGACATTATCCTTTTCGCTTAAAGTGGTATAAAGTGCTAAAAAAAACAGTGATTTGACAGTCACACGGGGGTTAGCTGCTTCCATGTTTCTCTACCCTGAGAAAAGTGCTGGCAACTATTTGGCTGACATGTGGGAAAGAAATATGCTATCAGCTACTGTGGCTGCTATTGAGCAGGAGGGGATTCCGCCCTAACATTTTAAATCTGAACGTTGTTCAGCAACTGGTAACCTGCATACTTGAAGCTAGCTAGAAAACATGCTAGGGTATCTTTAAGCACCAGTGTATGAAATGTTTTCATATTCTTGTATTGATTTCTTGCATTAGAACTGTCCAGTAAGTAATATATATATATTTTATAAATGTTATGGAACCCAATGCTAATGTATAGAATGTGGGGTGTTTGGGGGGTCAGAGTGACTGAACGAACAAACTGCTTACACTGGACATGTAACAATGTTTTCCCTTCCTTTAGTATGCAAACGATGATGAACTCTTTATGCTGTTTATCCATTTTATATAAAATCTTTTTATATGTTGCATTAAAAAAAAAAAAAAAGTCTGTCTTTGAAAAACAAGCAATAAGTACATTGTGGAAACAACTAGGCTGTTCCATCTTTCTTTGAGTGAACATTGATTTTTATAGTTCTAGGCTGCTTCTAGCTTGGATTTCAGGAGTAAAGAGGAGAGCATTTATGTGCTGGCTACCAGCCTGCCTGGAACTAGACCCATTTTTCCCCCCCTATTACTGTGCTACTCAAATTATCATCCACTTAAACAATGCTAGCTACCTGAACACTGGTTTGAGGGTGGGAGAACTAGAATATGAACATTTAATATTTATTTATTTAAGGTTTTTATATACTGGCAATCATGAGGACATATCTTGCTGGTTTACATGAAACGGGGTGCATTAAATACATCAAACTAAAACTGTGCTGATCGAAGGAAACAGTTACAATTAACAAGGGTCACAGAACTTGGAGAAGAAGGAAGAGATAGGAAAGAATAACTGGTTAGACAAAATACAAATTAAATTAATTAAATACTATGTACAAATGGTATTGTTAATGGATTAATTATACTAATTATTAATAATAATGGCTTATTATTAATTATACATTAATAGGAGAGCCGGACTGGTTACTTTTATTTGTAGAGGTTCCTACATACAGTAAGGATAAAAACACTTAGACAAACTGGCACAATCAGTGCACACGTGGACACTTTACAGGCAACGACATTCCACTTGTAATTTTAGAACAGAAGGACACATGTAGGAGGACCTGGTGGAGATAGCTGGGCCCTGCCAGGTGCAGAGTGAAGGAGCTGCTGTTTGCCGGCTCTGGCCCTTGCCAGCTGAAGGAAAGGATGGAGAAGCTGCTGCCCAGAGCAATAGGACTAGTAGGGCGCCCTGGGCCCTGGCAACTGAAGAACTATGGGAATTGACCAGGTCCTGGAAAAAGTGCCGGAGGTAAGTGGGAAGAGTATTAAAGCAGAGAGCATAGAGGGGCTGGGGCAAAAGAGAGCTAGAGCCAATGCAGGCAGGAGGATGGGAAGTGAGAGGGAGAGGATGGGGCAAGAGAGCTTATGTGCACTTAGAAGGAATGTGTATACCCCTATACCTATTAAATTATGGGAGAGAAAGGTGGCAGATGTGGAAGTAGGTGTGCATTTCATCCCTGGTTTGTACAGGCTAGAGGTAAATACTTAAGGACATTTTTGTGTATTCCATGACTACATCTTTTCAAAAAAAAATTTTAAGCAGGATGAAGTTAGTCAGCAATATTTTGCATACATGTACTTCTACTCTAACTACATCACTTGGAAAGCTTTCTGATTTTTATTTGAAGCTGCTTGATAAATATAAGTATGAAATCTCAAGTGGCTTAAAGATTGAACAACTTCTCATATCTACAACTGAATAATTTTTTTTAAATCAATTTAGTGTAATGGATGCTCCTGCCCATGGGCTAGTGTTTAGCAGCAGGGTCACAGCAGGGCCCCTGCATAAAATCAGTTTAGCACGGAGGCAAAACAAGCAAAAGCTTTGAATATTGCTAAATGCATTTTTTTTCTTTTCTTTTTCTGAAGGTGCTGAAATATCTATGCTTGATGCTTAGTGAATAAAAACAAACACATTTCTTCTATGTGGATAAACAAGCATAAAAACAGCCCCACCAGTGGGTGATGTCAGCCAGTGCCATGCAAGAGAAAAAAGTGTGCTCTCATACCTTAGTAAGATTAATACAAACAGTCGTCCTGAGCATGCATGGCTGTCACTGCCCAACTTTCTTCAGTCTGTTTTGGTTCTCCCTATCACTGTTGGTCCCCTTTTTTTTTCTTCTTCTTCTTCCTGTGAGCGGCTGCACCAACCTGTATCCTTTCTCTAATTTGTTTGGTAGTTCATAAGATGAAAAGAAAATTAACACACTTCAAGTTACTTTGCTACCTTGGCAGCCATTCAACACCACTTTTCACTGCTACTAAATAAGAAAAATGTAAAATATCCAGCTCCAAGAAAGCCATATCCATGGCTTCAAGGAGTGCATGTGTGGCCGAAATGGCCATTGCTGCTGCCTCCAATATTTGCTACAACTATCTGGTGCCAGACTCCAACACTAGCTGCTAGGACTAGCAGAGGAACAGGGATGATGGAAGAACATTGCAGGTCAGTGAAAATTTAGTAGTTCCTCTTTGAAGCAGGACCTTTTCCAGCTGCTTCCAGACTCAGTTGAGTAGGAGCTCCTCAAGCAATGCTCCTCCATCTGGGATGCTGGTTCTTGGAGCTCCTGCTTAGCTGAGGTTGAGCAAGGAATGAAAAGTACTATAAACAAGGTTTGGTGAGCTTTTCACAGGCACAGCAAGGCTTGTCAATGCATAAGAAAAAGAAGCACCATGCTTTGCAGCTGGCAGTTGAAGCAGTAGCACGGAAGTTGCAGTCCTATTGATGTATAGGTTACTAGCACTGGTCCATACTCCAAGCCTTGGTGCTGCTTGTGCACAGGACTTTGGTGCTGTTGATGCAGCAGGCCTCTACCCCTACTCCATTGACATAGTGGGCCTTGATTCAGCCCATGCAGCTACTGGCTCTGTCAATGCATTCAGTCTTATCTATTGATCCGTGCCCTAGTGTAGAGTACCAATCCCCAGCCCTGTTGGTGCACTAGCCCCATTCGGGTGGAAATGATCATTGGAGGAGTCTTTGAGGGTGATTCATTACACTTAACTCATTCCACCTCATTGTCCTTATCTGTCTCATCTCTTTGAGCAAAGACTTCATTTGGAGATACCAGATAAGCTCTGCTCTGTGGTGCTTCTAATCTCCATGCATCCTAGTTCAGTTGATACAGAAGGGGGAGGCTCCCTTCTAGAGTTCCTTGGGAGCTACTCAAGAGAATGAACCTATACTGGTCTAAACAGCTTTTCTCTTCCCCTTACACCTGGTCAGAGTTTAGGGCACTTCATAGACCAAGTAAAGACAGTAGTGAAGACTTTCTTTGCCTGACTGGCAGCCAGTAAGAAGGAGAGTACCTTTCAACCTCTCCCATCCAGCATAACAGATTTGTTCCCACAAGGCAGAGTCCGCCTTGCCCCTACACTTCAGGAGCTTCCAGCAGAAGTCCCATTGGTGGGATTCAGCTCCCAATCATCCTATCTCTGTGGAGGGAGCATAGGACTGCCCCAGGACTATTCTCCCTCAGATGACCAAGTTAAATCACAAGCGGATTGTGATACATTACAGGAAGACCTTGCAAGACTGGAAGATTGGGCATCCAAATGGCAGATGAAATTTAATGTGGACAAGTGCAAGATGTTGCATATAGGGAGAAATAACCATTGCTGTAGTTACATGATGTTAGGTTCCATAGTAGGAGCTACCACCCAGGAAAAAGATCTAGGCATCATAGTGGATGATACTTTGGAATTGTCAGCTCAGTGTGCTGCAGCAGTCAAAAAAGCAAACAGAATGTTAGGCATTATTAGGAAGGGAATGGTTAATAAAACGGAAAATGTCATAATGCCTCTGTATCGCTCCATGGTTAGACCACACCTTGAATTCTGTGTACAATTCTGGTCGCCGCATCTCAAAAAAGATATAGTTGCGCTGGAGAAGGTACAGAGATGGGCAACTAAAATGATAAAGGGGATGGAACAGCTCCCCTATGAGGAAAGGCTGAAGAGGTTAGGCCTGTTCAGCTTGGAGAAGAGATGGCTGAGGGGGGATATGATAGAGGTCTTGAACGAGTAGATGTGAATCGGTTATTTACACTTTTGAATAATAGAAGGACTAGGGGGCATTCCATGAAGTCAGCAAGTAGCACATTTAAGACTAATTGGAGAAAATTCTTTTTCACTCAATGCACAATAAAGCTCTGGAATTTGTTGCCAGAGTATGTGGTTAGTGCAGTTAGTGTAGCTGGGTTCAAAAAAGGTTTGGATACGTTCTTGGAGAAGAAGTCCATTAACTGCTATTAATCAAGTTTACTTAGGGAATAGCCACTGCTATTAATTGCATCAGTGGCATGGGATCTTCTTAGTGTTTGGGCAATTGCCAGGTTCTTATGGCCTGGATTGGCCTCTGTTGGAAACAGGATGCTGGAGTTGATGGACCCTTGTTCTGACCCAGCATGGCAGTTTCTTATGTTCCTCTCCTCTTCCATGCAGGCTCCCTGAAGAGAAAGGGCTGGACCAGAATAACCCTGCTGCTCTTCCACTTTAGCATGAAAAGAAGGGCAGGGACTGCGTTCCACCCTGTTCCCCCCACCAATTAAGCCCTGATACTAAGCATAATTTATAAAATTTGCCAGAATTAAATTTAAACTGTTGATGCTTATTTTTAAAGGTCTTGTTTAAGAAGGATCTGGTTATATTTGAGAGTTATTAGTTTGTTATACCCCCAGGAGAGCCTTACAGTTAGAAGGTACATGTTTATTAGCTGTTCCCGGAGTTAAAACAGCTGAATTACAAGAGACCAGGAAGAGGGCTTGTTCCAGTCGTGTAGTGGAAATGTGGCAGCTGCAGGGCTATGGAGTTTTCATAAACAGGTTCAGGCATATTTGCTCCGGGAAGCTTTTAACTGAGTTGTTTTAATGTTTTATATTGTGTATGTTAATGTGTGAACTGCACTTAACGTATGTCTGGCAATTAGGAAAGATATGTTACTATAAATAAACAAAATGCTTTAGATACCTTTCTGATATGAGAATCCAATATCATACCTAAATTTCGTACTTCCTGTCAATACTATTGGATATCCATAAACAGTTATTGGCCAGGTAGACTTGGTCAACCAACATGTGTCCCTGGGCATGAGATACAAGAACTAGATCAACTATTGGGAAGCTATCTGCCAGGTACTGGTGCCCCAGCTTGGCCATGGCTCAATGGACCTTGGTCTGACCTAGTATGGCACTTCTTTGTGTTCTTATGATTAGCATATCTCAGCTGCAGTCTTCAGAGAGAACTGGATAGGTGCGACTGGAATACTGGACCTCAGGCTTACACCAATGAAGAGAGAGAAGTGAATCATAAAAGGCATTTCCATCAAATTCCCCTCACCCCTATACTTACATAATTCACTTATATTTTCTGGTAAGGTCACATTTTGCTCATTCTATTCTGAACCTGAGCTCTTGAAAGCTAGCCAAGAAATGCATTAAGTTATCCCCTTATATTTTTTTTTTCTTGTTGTTTTAACCTTTATTTCTGTATATTTAAGTGGACTAACAGGGCAACCAGGCTGCTTTATCCAAGAGGGTATTAAGGGAACAGGGAGGTTCTGGCAGCTCCGTTGTCTGGCCTTTTCAATGCTGCTTTAGGGTAAAGCAGGATTGTAAAGGACTAGAGAGAGGTTCAAGTGCTGCCTCTTCACAAAAGTAATATGGTGGAGCTTAAGCAGTTTGTGAACTGAGTCGGTTGCTCTGCTTGGCCTAGTGCATGATATCACTTTAAAATATTTTTACATAAAAGATCATTTTATGTAAAAATATTGATACAAAGTTTTGATACTTTGTAGTATACAACACCGTATGTTGTTTCTCATCTTTGTTTTATTACTAGAACATAAATACCATCCAAGGTCATAATGGTTCATTCTATCCAGCATCTGAGCAAGGCCAGTCCAGATCACTTGGAAGTACCCAACAACTCCCACTACAAAAGTTTGATTCATGTTGCTTTCCCCAAGAATTCAGAGGTGAAGAAAGCAAAGTTTATCTGGCTAATCAAAATTATTTATGGAACTAGCCTTAACCACATTTCCTGCCAATGCATTTCATAGCTTAATTATGCACTGCCTGAAAAAAATAACTTAAATTTATTTTGAATCTGTTAACTTCAAATAGTAGCCTGTAGTCCTAGTCTTATTTGATACTGTAAATAACTATTCACCTAATGATAATCCATACCACACATTTTTGTAAATCTCCATCGTAGCTCCTTTAAATCATCTTTTCTCCAAGCTGACTAGCCCTGACCAGTTTAGCCTTTGCAGAAATGTAGAACAGCAGGTAAACACCAAACGACCCATCCACAGCTCCTACTTAGCTTTATAGTCCTTTGCTCTCCCTCAGCAATTCTTTGGGGCCCATGCAAAAAAAAAAAATGTGGTGAAAGTGGGCACTGAGTGTTCAGTGCCCACTTTCCTAATACGCCCCCAGGCACCTCACCTGGGGGTGCCATGCAATATTAAAATTAGGGGTCGCACTGTTAAGGAAGTGCTAGGGTCAATTGTGTGCCCCTAGCGCCTCCTTCACAGCAGGTGCCCGGGAGTAGTCGGCCGTCTGTTGATTAAGAAAATGGATGCTGAATTTATCGGCATCCTTTTTCCTAATCAGTCCACAGCCACGGGTTTGGAAAACGGTTGCTGTTTAATTGAGCGTCCGTTTCCCGAACCTGACCGCCAGCACTCTAACAATTTTTTTTTTTTTTTTAAATCTTTTGGTCCTCTGACTTAATATTGTCATGATATTAAGTCAGAGGATGTACAGAAAAGCAGTATTCTCTGCTTTTCTGTACAACCTTTTGGGGGGCTCAGAAATTGTGTTAATTTCTGAGTGCAAAAATGTGTTAGATGCACTTTTTTTTTTTTTTTTGCTGCATTGGAGACTCGAGGTGCCTACACAACCCACATCCAACTGCAGGTAAACAGTGCACTCTGCTAAGCACACTGTAGTGCATCGGTCCCAATGTGCTTAGCCCATACTCTCTTGAATTTCAGCTGGACTACTATTCCATGCATTCACCAACTTGCTGAAAAGAAATAGTTGCTTTGATTATCCTCTTTCACCCTCTTCCCATAATCCCTTATTCCAGAGCCTCCTTTTCATTGAAAGAGGCCCCACTCTCTGTTCATCTATTCCTTGGATGTATTTAAATATCTCCTTTCTTCCAGGATATACATGTTTATATCTTTAAATCTGTCTCTCTAATGCTTTATTATGAAGACCATTGACCATGTTAGTAACTGCATTCGGTGTATATCCTTTGGTGTATTCCGAAGTGTATATAGTATTTGAAATAAATTCTTACTAAAGACGGTTGTATATCATCTCCCTTTTCCTCTCTCTCTCAGGCCGATTGAAATACTGTGAGCTGTGGCCAAGCACGGTTTAGCATGCGATTGGACATGCATCCATAACCCCTGATGCAATATGGGGATTAGCATGTTCAATCAGGTGCATAGCTAATAGCGCTCATCACATGTACATTCCATGTAGATGAGGTTATTAGCTATTACCCTGCCATTCAAAAAATTTCCCGTGTAGCCAATACAGCCATTGCAATGTGGCAAATTTTATGCCAACCTGGGACTGGTATAAAGGGTACGCTGCACTCAAGGGTGCACTGGAAAAAGAAAAATTCCTGCTTTCTGTGAGTCCTCCATTTAGTATCATCGTGGTGCTAAGTACAAGGAACCACAGAAACTAGACTGAAGTTAAAAAAAAAAAAGTCTTGGAAAAGAAATTCTGGGTGCACAATGTAGACTGTCCAGGCTGTGTAGCTTGTGCTGGTATCTTGAGCAGGTGGCGGGGGAAAATGTATTGAGCTCATACTGAGCATCCATTTTCCCAGCCAGCAATCCTGTGTGCCTGATGGCAAGGAGGTGATAGGGGTGCACAATTTTTCCTTAGCACCTCCTTTTAAGCATGACCCCCACCCCCCCTCATTTAAATGCATTGCCTGCCCAGGAGCGGTGACGGCACGGGTTAGGAGAGTGGGTGCTCAATCATGAGCACCCGTTTTCCAGGAGCCGATACTGCATTGGCCTGTCTATGCACCCAAGCATCCTTCTGACTTTGGCTGTTGCCTTCTTATTACTATTACATGCCACTGGAATTCAAATATGATTTACAAAATAAAATCATAAACAAAAACATAAGGAAGAAAAGATGAAACAGTCACAAATCCATATAAAAGTAATAGTATTACAAGAAGGGCTCCCTACAGGACAAGGCCTGAAGCTCCGATATCTGGCATGCAGAAGTGATAGCCATCAAAAATAAAATTTTTAACGTGAGATCCTTCAAGGTTGCTCTCCGAATGGGTTCAAAAGGTGCCAAACACAAGGTTTTAAGCACCAAATTCAGATTCCAAAACGGATACAGCTGTCTCACCGGCGGTTGCAAGTGCTTCGCCCCACCCATAGAAAACGCAAGACGTCGGGGTGTGCCGCCAAGCTCGACCCGTGGATGGTACCCTGCAAGGAACCTAGCGCCGCCACTTGTACGCGCAAGGAACTACATGATAATCCCTTAGCTAAACCAGCTTGAAGAAAAGTCAAAATGTCTGGTACAGTCGCCCGGAGAGGTATAATACTCCTGTCGAGACACCACGCCTCAAAAACTTTCCAGACCCGGACATAAGGATGTGGACTCCTCCTGGGAACGTAACAACGTGGTCACCACCGCATCCGAGTAGCCTCTGGACTTCAGTCTCTTCCTCTCAAAAGCCATGCTGCTAGACAAAAGCAATCTACCTGATCGAAACAGATGGGTCCCTGATGAAGTAAATTTGGCCTGTCTGAAAACTGCAAGGGACCGTCCACAGCCAGATTGACTAGATCCGCAAACCAAGGACGTCGCAGCCACTCGGGAGCTACCAGAATCACTTCTGCTGGGTGTAATTCTATGCGGCAAAGCGTCTGGCCTATAAGAGGCCAAGGAGGAAACACATAAAGCAGAATGTCTGTCGGCTAGGGGAGAACCAGGGCATCCACATCCTCTGCCCCTGTGTCTCTGCGCCAAGCAAAAAATCGTGGAACCTTGGCATTCTAGAATGTTGCCATCGGATCCATGGCTGGAGAGCCCCACTGAGCACAGATGAGCTGAAACGCTTCGTCCTCGAGTTCCCACTCTCAGAGATCCAGACCATGACAACTGAGGAAGTCCGCGTGAACGTTGTCTACCCCGGCAATGTGAGAGGCCGCGATGCTCGATAAATGCTGCTCTGCCCAAGCGATCAGCAGACAAGCCTCCAACTCCACCGATCAACTCCTTGTACCCCCCTGACGGTTGATGCATACCACCGTGGTTGCATGGTCAGAGAGGACTCTGAGCGACTTGCCGCGAAGAATCAGGAGAAAGGCTTGCAGCGCCAATCTCACTGCCCTGGTCTCCAAACGATTTATGGACCACTGTGCCTCCTCCCGGGACCACTGCCCCTGCACTAATTTCCTCTGACAAACTGCTCCCCAACCGTACAGGCTGGCGTCCGTCGTGACTATCGTCCAATCCAGAATTACCAACGGAACCCCACACCGTAAGTTGGTTGGAAGTAGCCACAAACCCAGGCTGGACCACGCGGTCCCCGTCAAAGGCAACAGGAGATGAAATTGTTCTGATAACTGGTCCCAGCGGGTTCGTAATGCCGACTGCAAGGGCTGCATATGTGCGAAGGCCCACAGTACTAATTCTAGAGTCAAAGTCAGAGACCCTAAGACTTGCAAGTAATCCCATACCGTCGGGACAGGCTCGGACAACAAACTTTGTACTTGACCTTGAAGTTTGACCAGCTGATCTTCCGTGAGAGCTACAGTCCCCCAGCAGGTATTGAACAAGGCTCCCAAAAACTCCAGAGAGTGGGAGGGAATGAGACAGCTCTTGTCCAGATTGACTACCCAACCGGGAGACCTCAACAAATGAAGTACCCTATCATTTCCTGACAAAGGGATTCCGACTTCGCCCGGATTAGCCAATCATCCAGATACGGATGGACCAAGAATCTCTCCCTGCGGAGCTGGGCAGCCAGCACCACCATGATATTGGTGAAAGTTCTGGGGGCCGTGGCGAGGCCGAACGGCAATGCCTGGAATTGGTAATAATCCCTTAGGATGGAAAACCGCAGAAACTTTTGATAGTTGGCCCGGATTCATATGTGCAGATACGCCTCCGTGAGATCTACGGATGCCATAAATTCCCCCTGCCAAACTGCACCGATAACCGACCTTAACGTTTCCATTTGAAAATGAGGGATGCGTAGGCATCTATTGACTTGCTTGAGGTCGAGGATAGGACGAAAGGTGCACTCCTTCTTGGGCACTACGAAGTATATGGAATACCTGCCTCTCTGAAGTTCCGGTGGTGGCAGCTGGACAATGGCGCCTAAGGCAAGAAGACGCTGCAGCGTCTCCCTTACTGCCTGGTGTTTTGTGGCATGACCGCAGGGAGAAACCAGAAACCGCTGGTGTGGGGTACGTACAAAATCTAATGCGTAACTGTGTCTTATCACTGAGAGCACCCACTGGTCCAAAGTGATCTTGGCCCACTCTTCGTAAAACAGAGTTAATTTGCCCCCCCACAGCGGGAACTGAGGGATGGGCCGGCCGCCTATCATTCGGAAGGTTTTCCCCCCGCTGAACCCTGGCTGGAACCAGGTCTACCGAAACACCGGCCACGAAAGGACTGGGTGTACGTCTGCTGGCATTGTGACGAAAAGTTGACCCCGATCCTCGAGAGGTCCTCTTCCTCTGACCTGCCCAAAAACGAGATTGAGAACTAAAAGAACCCCTCGACTTCGGCCTGTCCTCTGGCAAATGATGCACTTTATTCTTGCCCAATGACTGAAGGAGGTCCTCCAGCTCTTTACCAAAGAGCAGTTTGCCCTTGAATGGTAAAGATCCGAGTTGGGATTTGGACTACACATTCGTGGCCCAGTAGCGCAACCATAAAAGCCACTGGGCGGACACCGCCGCCAGCATGGATCTGGTCGAGGTGCGGAGCAAATCATGAAAGGCATCCGCACTGTACACAATCACCGACTTGAGTTGCCCCACCTGGAGCGCTTCCTCTTGAGAAAGCGACTCATTAGTCCAGGGGTCGTGAACCTATGGCTCAAGAGCCAGATGTGGCTCTTTTGATGGCTGCATCTGGCTCGCAGACAAATCTTAAATAAAAAAAAAAAAGTAAAATTCTAACAAAACCCCCCTCCCCTCCTGCCCCCCCCCCAAGACCTCCAAAATTAATTTACTACAACCCCCACCCTCCTAACCCCCCCCCCCAAGACCTGCCAAAAGTCCCTGGTGGTCCAGCGGGGGTCTGGGAGCGATCTCCTGGACTTGGGCTGTCGGCCGCCAGTAGTCAAAATGGGGCCGACGGCCTTTTGCCCTCACTATGTCACTGGGGTCGACCAATGGCGGCGGTAGCCCCTGTGACATAGCAAGGGCAAAGGGTCGTCGGCTGTCAGTAATCAAAATGGCGTCGATGGCCCCTTGCCCTTACTATGTCACAGGGGCTACCGCCGCCATCGGTCGACCCCAGTGACATAGTGAGGGCAAAGGGCCGTCGGCGCCATTTTGACTACTGGCAGCCAACAGCCCAAGTCCATGAGATGGCTGCTGGACCACCAGGGACTTTTGGCAGGACTTGGGGCAGCAGGAGGGTTGTAGTAAATTAATTTTGGAGGTCTTGGGGTGGGGGGGTGTTGTAGTTAGTATGGCTCTCACAGAATTACATTTTTAAATATGTGGCGTTCATGGCTCTTTCAGCCAAAAAGTTTCCTGACACCTGCATTAGTCAGAAGCTGCTGTACCCACCGGAGTCCTGCCCTTGAGGAAAAGTTACTATATATCGCTGCCCGTATCCCCAGAGCAGAGACTTCAAAAATCTTCTCAAGTTGAACCTCAAGTTTACGGTCTTGCAGATCCTTAAGGGCCATCCCTCCAGTGACCGGAATGGTAGTTTTCTTCGTGACCGCCGCCACTGCTGATTCCATCTTAGGAACACATAACAGCTCCAATGCCTCTTCAGGGAGCGGCTAGAGCTTATCCATTGCCTTTGCCACTTTAAGACCCAAGTTCAGAGTGTCCCACTCCTTAAAAAGCAAGTCCGTAGAGGAAAAATGGAACTGAAAGGAAGAGGGAGGCCACTGAAGGCCCAACACCACAGGGTCAGTTGCTCAGAGACGAGACTCCTCTTGTGGAAGTGGCATGCTGAGCTCCTGTAAAATAGCCGGACTAAGAAGACCCAATTCATCTCTGTGAAAGAGGCAGACCACGCGCACCTCGTAGACCGTCCTGTAACTGGTCCCCCTCCCTCCCCCGCGGGGGCTGGGAAGGAAGCTCAGAGTCGGCTTGGTCCTCCGACTCCATATCTCCTAAGGTGGGCCTCAAGGAAGAGGGCCTTGTCCTGGACGTGGAACCCATGTCCAGGGCGGCCCATGCCCTCTTCGGAGTCCCGTGCGGTGAGTCCAGAAGAAGGGGCCTCTTCTTGCCTTTTTTCCTTCCCTTAAATGCCTTATGCAGAAGGAGAATAAAATCTGAAGAGAAGGGAGGACTCATCTACATCCCCAGACAGGAGACGCCCCCTCTGTCCTGCCTTCCAACACCCGTGGGAATATTCCCCTCAGAAATTCTCCGCTGTAGAGACAAGCTCAGTGGGAGAATCTCCCTTCCACGATCTGCCCGCACTGCTGCGGTCGGAGCCCCGACTGAATCCAAAATGGTGCCCGCAGCAGAAGCCGGGGATCCCAGGGGACCTAAAATGGCACCCGTTCCTCCACTCAGTGGGAACTTTGCAGCCAACGCAGGAGGCAGATCCCCAAAAGCCCCCGTGACCGTTTGTACCCAAAGAATGACCCTTTTAGGGTCGCTGAGGCTCCCTCTCCCCCTGACACGCAAGAGGAACAGAGATTATCTCTGGACAGGTGAGCCCGCATGACGCTGCAGGCCCGACCCACTGCCTTGCGTGGCAGCAAAAAAACCCCGCCACCCCCCCGAAAACACCCCCACCACGGACAGGAGGCCAGGGAGAGTCAAACTGCACCCAAGAACTTAAAAAAATATATATATATTCTCTTTTAAGTATCTGGCCGGAGCCTCCGGGTCCTGAAACAACTGGGGGCAGTGAGCCGGGCTCCCAGTTATCACCCCCAGTGGCTGCACAAGCTGGAAAGTGGGTCCTCAACCCAACGCCTCAGCTGCCTCTAAAACCAGGCAGGATGGTCCCCTCAGGACCTCACAACTCTCTGGGAGGCGAGAGACAGTAACCTACAGGCACGCACTGCCGTTGTCTCAGAAAGCTTTTCCTCTCTTCTACTATTTTTTTTTTTTTAAACTGACCAAAAATCCTAATAGGCCTTAACACAGACTGTAGGTTTGCACCTGCTGGAGACAGAAGAATACTGCCAGGGTGTAGGTGGCACCCTCCTAGATAAGGCGGAGTTTATTAGTAAACTTGTGTCTCCATCCTGCTAGAGGGGGGCATAACCCAGGAGTCTGGACTGATCTGGGTACGTACAGGGAATAGTAGTTGTGCCTGCTTTATAGGATATTAGCTCTGATGATGCCATTTCTAAATGGTGTCAGTCTGAAATACCACACAACACAAACTCCCTCCACTCTTCAACATATACCCACATAAGACAGACTACACCTGCTTCCAACAGGTGCTCCTCCTTACCCCGTGTTGCTTAAAATCAACCCTGCCCCACTACTGCTGGGTGCAGCCAGGACATGTACGAAACCCTTCCCCTTCCTAATTCAAATAACATGACAGTTTTTGTGTGTTGCTACTCTTCCTACATAAAAATGGTTAAAGAAAAATAGAAACCAATTATGTTACTTAATGTACTGCAATTTCATAAAAACCATGCCTCATAACAGTAAAAAGAAATTACAATAACAAAGACAAGTGCCAGGGTCCAGTGCTGCTCTGTTTTGTTGCTGATCAGATTACGTTTCTAGCCTAGAGCCAGAATACCACATTTTTCCTACTCTAGCTGTTCTCTCATATGTCTTCCCCCAGGATTATATTTCCTGCTCCTTTTGTAGGTCTTCTTTGATTTTCTCTCTGTTTTGGGAAACGAGTATTGCTGGGGCTCAGTTCAATTTCTGTCTACATAATTCTAGTTCTAGCTTGCGGTCACTTATCCTATACGTGATGAGCTCACTACTGCTGGAGCCGAAAGGGAAGTTGCTACTGTCACGGCCTCCCTCTTGTACGGCTCTCCCTCTCATTACAACATTAAACGTCGGGCCGGCAGAGTCTGGAGGGTCACCCCCTGCCTGGGTCCTCCTTGGACCTGGCTTCCCCGGCTGACATTGCCTCCTGAAAGCACAAAGGCTCGGCTTTAAAATACATAAATAAGAAACCAAGCCTCCCCGCCCCGGTTAACCCTCACCCCGCTCGCGCTGACGCCGGTCACCTGACCTGGCTCCTGCCGGTCACGTGACGCTCCCAGAAGCCGGCGCCGCCGGAGCCTGAGGCCCCCAGCATATCCCCCACCACCTCCCCCCAGCGGAATTCAAGAGCAAAGACTCCTCTGGGAGGGGGCTCCGAGCGCCGGTGTCCCGGAGATGTGTGCGGGAGGAGGGCAGTCTGGGAGCTGGCAGGAAGCGCTGCGTAACCCGTTCTTCCCGGCCCTGGCCTTCGCGGTGCAGCCTGCAGAAGGGTGAGTCCGTCCTGCACCGTCAGGGCTGCTTTCCCCTTTCTGTTTCTTTACGTTTTTTGCGCCGGTTCTGAATTTCAGGGTTGGGGAAAAGCAGCTCCTGTTAGCCTCTTGCAGAGCTTTAAGGGGCTTCTTGTATGTGGGGTTACGTTGGAGTTGGGCGTGAATGCAGTAAGAAGCTGTTAGAGCCGGTCAGGTCTTGCTAGAAACGAGTAACGTGGGTTGCAGCCAATTGGGACCGAGGCCGTGGGCGGGACTTGCTGCAGGTAGGCTTGTTGTTGGCAGGTGCGCTCTACCTGTGTCGGAGGGAACCTGGGAGCGAGTCAGCGCCCCTTCCTCTGCCTTCTATTCTGCATTCAGCCCTTTGGAGCAGTGCTTTTAACGTGGAGAAATTACTGTTCACAAAGGTAAATGGCTCACCTTTATGACGTTACTTCGTAATCTTTTAAATGCAATGACCCAAAAATGACGACGTAAGTAGCTACTTTATGTAGCTTCTTTTGTCCTAGTTAGGAACTGGCTTATGGGAGTTCATGCTTTCACTGCACCTGCAGGTTTTGCATGACACTTCTGAATATTATGCTAGAACTAGGTCAGATCCATTTCACTGTGAAAACCCAGAAACTGTTTCTCGTAGAAGAATCAGTAATAAACCAGAATAGTGGTTCTCATTTCCTCCAACAAGCGACCAGAGACAAGGCTTGTGAAATCTGGAACAAAGAACTAAAATCGGATCAATTACTCATTGTGAGTTTCTTTTGTTTACGTCAGTGGATAACATTGAGAGCACTGTGAACGGAATACTTGCTGCTTCTGAGAAAGTAATAAGGTAAAGGTCTGACATAGGCTGGTGGGAATCCACTAGCTTGTAGTGCCCTTAAAACAAAAAAAAAACCAAACCTTTTTTTTTTTATCAGCAAGTGAGTAATTGTCTGTAGCACTTTGGAGTATTTGGGTACTGGAGTACTAAGAGAAGTCCTGACTTACTGTTATGTCCGCAAATGAAAGATATCCTTGAGTCTTCAATTTACACTGTCCTGTCATCTCAGCCAAATATGCTTTTTGAGATCACTTGGTAAAACAGCGAAGATTTCAGTGGTGCTACCTTAATGCAACAAAGACATCTCATAGACCTCTCTAGTTTGCAAATAAGATCTAGAAATGGGAGTAGGGTGTCAAATTCCCCTGGCATGATTATGGGAGAGCTCTATGCCTAGGGGGAATGTTGTCATCTATTTCCCTAGTCGGGGGGGCAAGGTACAAATATGATGATGCAAGTAAACCTTCAAGTGTAAAAATAGCCCAGAGTATTCTGAAGGCTTTTCACAGAGAGAGAAACATATTTTGCTTGACAATTTTAAGGAATTAATCTTTTTTAAGTTCATGGGAGCTATGGAGAACATAATTGCATGCCATTTACAAATTAAGCAGGGGCCGAGGGGGCATAATCATTATCAAATATTAGCGTATTCAGTTTTGATGATGTGCCTTGATTATCTATATTCTGCCTGACTGCAGAGTTGGATGCAGTCTTTGTACTGGAAAACCCGATTTGATAACAGGTTTATGAAAATGGCAAAAATCCAATTAATTCTGAAGACTGCATTGGCTTAAATTCTTTTGTATTTTCATTGGCTTTCTGAAGTTTAAAAAAAAATAGTTTCTTATAGAAAAAAATTAACATTTTATTTTATCTAGCATTTATTTTTGTTTCAAAAATTATTTATTGGGAGGAAAACAGTCTACACAATAGTCTGTACATGCAGAATAATTTTCTATACTATCCCAAATAAAATAACAAACATGCCCACATTTGATTATTGTGCTATTCTGAACAAAAATATATTCCTAATATTAGACAGTATCCTAGGCCCCTCGTCCTGCACTCCAGTCCAGCATAAAATGTCTCTGTCCTCCCCAGTTTTTACACCTAAACTGTGGTATCAAGGATCAACTTTTGTGATCTTTTATCCTAATATGTGGCCACCTATTGTACAGTTTTATACTGAATTTCAGTGGCTGCAACTTTTCAGGGAAATGGGGTTTTCAGACTTGGTACAATTAGTGCTGTTTTTAGCAATTTGCAATTGCTTTGTACAGACTTTGAGTTCTTAAGATTTTGGCTGCTTTCTTTTCAGCCCAGCATCTTCCTTCTGCTCTTTTGGGCTTGGAGCTGAATCATCAGGCCTGCCCCTTAGTTCTTTGAATGCAGGGATTGACTGTCGCCCTCACCTTAACCCTGAGGGGTTAGGTTTAGTTGCAAAACCTGATGTCCCAAGGGACTGGGGCTGATGGAGAGGCCAGGGGAACTTGTTTGTATCCTTCACAAGTAGGGGCCTTCGGTTTCAGTTTTTGGTTTTTTTCCCCAGGAATTTTTCAGCATTTATTATAATGAATAAAAATGGGGAAAAAATAACTGATAAATTCCTGGAAAAATAACATAAAAACTGAAAACGAAGGTCCCTATTCGCAAGTTATATCTGGCACAGCCGCAGTCAGCTTCTGAAGCTGAAATTGCTGTGAAAGACATTATCTGAGGCGATTCATGAAGACCTATGCTGAGGCTTTTCTTATCAGTATATTATTGCTCCATATGGAAGACTGTCATACCTAGGCTTATATGAATCAGGTTGTGATTTATCTGACCCAATAATTTTTTGGTTCCTATGCATTTTAAGCTCAATTGGAATCAGCCTGTACTTAGCCTTGAGCCTTCATTTGCAACTGCCAGGATTTCCCCCCCCCCCCCCCCCCCCCCATTCTGTAACATCTCCATCTAGCACAGCAATCACAGCAACAGTCTTTGACCAGGGACCCCAGAACATGGCTCTTTCCAAAACTTGTTACATGTGCATCCTGTGTATGGCCCCTAGGTATGTTGGATGTGTAATGGCTGACATGCCTTCCCCCCCCCCCTCCCCCCAAGGGCTGTGAGCACTGCCATTGAAGCGTCCTCAGGCTGAGGAGCAGAGCCCTAGTTCAGGAATCCAACCCACTGCCACTGAGACCAGTGGGCTGGCCCAAATCAGACATTTTGTTGATAACTAAGGTTGAAATGGAAGTTGTCATCCAAATGGTGCCCCAGCACATCTTACAAGTGGGAGGAGTAGCCTAGTGGTTAGAGCAGTGGGCTCTGAACCAGGAGACCAGGGTTTGAGTCCTGCTGTCACTCCTTGTGACCTTGTGCAAGTCACTTTACCCTCCATTGCCTTAGGTACAAACTTGTAAGCCTTCTGGGGACAGAGAAATACCTACAGTACCTGAATGTAATCCACTTTGAAGTGCCAATAAAGTGGAATATAAAATAAATAAAATATTTTGTTATAAAATCTGCAGTTAATTTTGACATTTTTGGTAGTTGGATTGCTTGAAAACTTCACGTGGCCCATGTTGTGTCCAGGTCCCAGTGCTGGTGGAGAAGTGCTTGACTTTGTGATAGTGTCCTGTCTTTTAGAGAAATATGCTGCCTTGCGGTGTATCTTTGAATCCCATCTTGATGACTGCAAAATAAAAGCACCCTGTGACTTAGCAAAGTGGAGAATGCATGTTTGGCAGACTTCTTTCCTAAGACCTAAATGAAATGCATTTGTCTCAGAGAGTCTGCGGTCTTGTGCCTCGCAAGCAAAGAGTCGTGTGTCCTGAACCTGATCTGAGGTCTAACTAGGAAGTAAATCATATCCCTACTCACATATGACTACGCGAGTGGGTAAAAACCTCCGTATGCTTTGCAATGCTCGAGAACTTCAAAATGCACAAAGGTTACTAGAGGGCTAAGGAATATGAAATTGTGCATCTTCTCTCCTCCCCCACCCCCGACCTGTGTAAAACTGCCCTTCACCAGACTGCATGCTTTCAGCTGCTATGCACCCAAAACACAACTGCAAGGTTGATTTCAGGCCATACAATGTGAGACCACATCAGTCGATAATTTTCTTGCTCTAGATTTCTTTCCTTGGGTCAGTGCGCTTTTGCGGGTTTATAACCCTTGCTGAGCTCTGCGATTCTGTGAGAGAAGGTTGTTGGATGTGCCATCAGTTCCCTCAGGCTCAGCTATCTGAGGCGCAAGAGCGAGCGTTTTCAATTGCTGTCCCAGAACTTTGGAACTTCTTCCCATGACATTTCATCTTACAGACTACACTAAGACCTTTTAAAGGAATGCTTAAGTCATATATATTTGAGCATGCTTTCAATTGACATATTAGATGGCAGTTTATTGTAGCGAGATTACACCTTGCTGATTTTATTATGCTCTTTTGATTGTTTTATTTGCTGCATTCTTTTGTTGTATGTTTTATTTTGTATGTCGCTGTGTTGTGAATTGGCTTGGGCCTCAGTATATGGCAGTATCCAAATTTTAAATAAAGATAACATCTGGAATGAGGTACCACTACCCCTTTGTCTTCAACCGTCCTACCTAATTTTCTGGAAATAGGTAAAGGCATGGCTGTTCAGGCTAGAGGAAGTCCTGGTTGCTCATGAGTAAAGAATCAACTTTCACTATGTCTAGACATAGATTCTATTATAAGAACATAAGACTTGCCATACTGGGTCAGACCAAAGATCCATCAAGCCCAATATCCTCTTTCCAACAGTGTCCAAGCCAGGTCACAAGTACCTGGCAGGATCCCAAAAGGTAAATAGATTCCATGCTGCTTATCTCAAAGATAAGAAGTTCATTTCTGCAACTCCACCTTAATAATGGTTTTTGGAGTTTTCCCCCAGGAACTTGTCCAAACCTTTCTTAAATGCAACTACACTAATAGCTTTCCCCACATCCTTTGGCAGTGAATTCCAGAGCTTAATTATGCGTTGAGTAAAAAAATATTTTTTCTTATTAGTTTTAAATGTATCACCTAGTAACTTTATTGTGTGTCTCCTAGTCTTCATACTTTTGAAGGTGTAAACAACCAGTTAACATTTATTCATTCTATTCTACTCATTATTTTATAAACCTCTATCACATCTCCCCTCGGCCATTTCTTTTCCAAGCTGAAGAGTCCTAACCTCTTTAGCCTTTCCTCACAGGGGGATTGTTCCATCCCCTCTCTCATTTTGATTGCCCTTCTGTGTACCTTTTCTAATTATGTTATATCTTTTTTGAGATGTGGTGACCAGTACGGCACACGGTACTCAAAATGAGGTCGCACCATAGAGCGATACAGAGGCATTATGATATTCTCTGCTTTATTCTCCATTCCTTTCCTGATAATTCCTAGCTTTCTTGGCTGCCGTTGCACACTGAGCAGATTTCAACACATTATCAATGATGATGCCTAGATCCTTTTACTGAAAGGTGACCTTGCATTATGTAGCTATAATTTGGATTATTCTTCCCTAAGTGTATCACTTTGCACTTGTCCATATTAAACTTCATTTGCATGCCCAGTCTCCTAGCTTTGTAAGGTCCTCTTGCAAGTTCTCACAATCCTCTTGTGATTTAACAATTTTGTGTCCTTGGCAAATGTGATCACCTCTTGTTATTCCTATTTCCACTGGTCCCAGAACAGATCCCTGGGGCACTCCACTATTCACCTTTTTCCATTTACCATTTAGCCCTGCTCTCTGTTTTCTGTCTTTGACTGCACATGACCCTACAGCAAATGTTATTGCTAATGTACCTGTCAGTCTACTCTAATTCAGCTGTAATCTGCCTTGTGGCCTTTCTTGGAAAAAGGCAGATTATCAAATTTATTTATTTATTTATTTATTTAACATTTCTTTTATACCGATATCCGTTCGCACATCGTATCGGTTCACAGTGAACAAAAAACCATTGGGCAGTGCCCGTACATATAACATAATATAATATGATGAACTAGGCAACATATAAATAAATGTTTGGGAGGAGCCCTTACATATAACAGGCATCAATGGGTAGATACTATGGAATATAACTATAACTATATACATGAAAGTGCAAAGTACAAAATCATCAGACATAAAGGCGTTCATACCAAGATATCAGTATAACATTCATAGGGGGGTTTTATGTAATAGGGGGTGAGATGGAGTAGGCTTGCTGAAAGAGCCATGTTTTAAGTTTCTTTTTGAAAGTGGGGGTATAGGTCTCTATGCGGATATCATGGGGCAGTGAGTTCCATATGGTGGGGCCGGCAAGAGAAAAGGCTCTGTTAATTGTGGCGGAGAGTTTAAAAGATTTAATAGATTGGGCACGGAGTGTTCCTTGGAGAGCTGGGCGTGTAGGTCTCTTGGAGGTACGAGGTAAGAGGGGGGGGGTTAAGCCAGTTGAGGTTGGAATTTACTAGACTCTTATGTATGATCGAGAGTGTTTTATAAAGAATTCGTGACTGTATAGGGAGCCAGTGTAGTTCAATAAGTGTGGGGGTGATGTGATCTCTTTTCTTTGTGTTTGACAATATCCGAGCGGCGGCATTTTGTAGGAGTTGAAGTGGCTTAGTGTGTGTTGCAGGAATGCCAAGTAAGAGCGCATTAAAATAGTCAATCTTCGATAAAATAATAGCTTGGAGGACTGTACGGAAATCATTGAAGTGTAGTAGGGGTCTGAGTTTCTTTATTGTTTGGAGTTTAAAATAGCAGTCTTTTATGATGGATTTGATGAATGGTTTAAATGAGAGGTGATTATCAATAATAACTCCTAAGTTGCGAGTGTGCGATGGGAAGTTGGTAGCTGAGTAAGCAGGAGGGATGTCTGGGATCGGTTGCCTATTAGATATGATTAATAGCTCAGTGTTGTTGGAATTAAGAGCTAGGTGCATGTCCTTTAGGAGTTGGTTGATAGAGGAAAGACAGGATTCCCAGCTGTGTAAAGCAGTTTGGATGGTGTCAGAGAAAGGGAAGATGATTTGCACATCGTCAGCATAAATAAAATGCTTGATGTGCAGGTTAGTGAGAAGCGTGGTAAGGGGAAGCATGTATATATTAAATAGCGTGGATGAGAGTGAGGAACCTTGGGGTACACCTTGGGGAAGACTGATGGGATCAGATTCATTGTTGTCCATTGTGACAGTGAAAGTGCGATTTTGGAGATAAGATTGCATCCAATCAATGGCCTTGCCAGTGATCCCAATATTTCTGAGTATGTTGAGTAGGACATCGTGATTGACTGTGTCAAACGCAGCCGAGATGTCAAGTAATGCAATAAGGTAGGGGGATCCGGAGTCGGTTCCTTTGATAAGGGTATCGTGCAGGGAGAGGAGCAATGTTTCAGTACTTAAATGCTTCCTGAAACCATATTGGGTAGGAGGGAGGATGTTGTTCTGTTCAAGGTGATCGGACAGGCGTGAGTTCACCAGCTTCTCAAGAGCTTTAGCTAGGAGGGGTAGGTTGGACACCGGTCTGTAATTAGAAAGGGTGGTGGGGTCAAGGTTGGATTTTTTGAGTAGTGGTTTAACTATAGCTTGTTTCAGAAAATTCGGGACAAAGCCATGCTCTAGGGAACAGTTGAAAATAAACAAAGCAAATTCACCATTTCTTATAATATGGGTAACAGAGTCACCGAACACACAATAAAACACACTAACTCCTGAGTGGAATCAAAACAGTCTGCTGCTTTATTACAGTACATAACCAGAAGCCTTAGCTGGTAGTACACCAAAAATGACTAACCCATCCGCCACCACTCAGCAAAATGAACACCTCCAGGCCACCCGGCCTGCAGACTACTGGCATTTCGATACCACAGCTCCCACGATCCCCGCCTCAGCTCGGCAAGGAGCCGTGCATGGAATAACCGCACCCAATTGTCCCAACCCCACAATTCCAGACATGACCGTTTGGTCAAGTCAGCAAACCATTCAGCATACCGCTGAACTCAAAACCGGCTTGGGCAAACCCGCCAGAGGCGCAGGTAGAAAACTATCCTGAGACCCCCCAAAGATGCGGCCCTAGGAGTTGCTTAGATATGGCAGCCTTCAAAACACCCTCAGCCTTAGCTTTCTCAATAAATTGCTGCAGTAAAATATCAAAGATCGGACCCCACCGCCAGCCCACAGAAGCAAGAAAAGTCACCACCTTGTCAGCTTCTTTCACATATCCCGCCCACGTAGAGGGGCTAAGGATGCTCGCAGCAACTTCTATGCCTCTGGGAACCAAATTCCTAAAGGAAAGGAGGCACTGCGGTCCCACACTGATCTGCCTCTGGAGCAAGCTTCTGAAACTGCGTCCTCTTGCAACGAGAAAGAGAATCAGCTAAAAATGTAGTCGCAACCAGCACATGACAAGACCAAGCAGTCAAGTTTAGCATCATGTAACGTAGCACAAACTCCCGCAAAAGATCAGAGACCATCAGACACTTTGCAGATCTCTTGTTGATAACCTCCACTACACCCAGGTGATCACACCAAAAAAACCCCCCACTTACTTATCACATAAACGAGGGCCCCACAAATACGGCGCCACCACTATCGGAAACAGTTTCAAGAAGGTAATGTTTTTTGTGGTACCAGCCAGCTTCCAATCTTCAGGCCACAACGCCACACCCCAGGAACCCTGACAAATCCCAAAACTGAAGGAACCCCGCTGCATTAGTATACAGCTCCAAATCATGACTCGATCAAGCATTAGACTGCCAAAGTGAAGTACCATTTAACTCCGCCAAAAACTGATCCCAGACGACCCAGTCCTCTCGTATTCTATGAGTAACTTGAATATGATTATTCCTGACTCCAGACAACGCCGCGAAAGCCAATGAAAGAGCACTCTACCCATGGGAATGACCCGCCAGGCAAAGTTCAAACTTCCCAGTAAGGACTGCATCAGCTGCAAGGTCATCTTCTTGCAAAGAAGCCCCTTCCCCATCAACTCTGTCAGGCTTGCCACTGTATCCACAGGCAGCCGAGAAACAGCAGGCAAAGCCCCCCACCAAACCAACGACAAGTGGCCCTGCCACGCACAAAGCCGCTCCCTGCAATAGCGTGATGCAGCTCCTGAGAAGAGAGCGGGCAAGTGAATCTACGGCCTGCTGACGTACAACCCCCTTCCCATAAACTCCTCTCCATTTCCCCACCGCCCTAGAACCCAGCCACCAATCACACTCCCAGCCAACCAATAGTTTTATTTTTTTTTAACTAAATCTACTGACCTTTTGCCCTAACTGTTGAGGAACTGACAATAACCACTCAACCCGAGCCACCCGAGGTGAACCTGGCACCCAAATAACCCCGGGCAACCAGGTAGTAGACCTGCCCGCCCTTGTAAATCAATCTTGAATAGTATAAATGAAAAGATTTTGGAGGGGTCCGAAACAGAGGCGGAAGGGGCTTACGGGAGGTTTCTGGAGATCTCTTCAAGGGACATAGGTGGTAAGAAGGGACAGATAATCTGGGGCCTGTTGATTCACACATTTAAAGAAGAAGCAGAGGGTTTTGAATTTTATCCTGGATTCTTTTGGGAGCCAGTGCAGCTTGAGTAGAATGGACTTTGTGGGGTCTGTTGCTTTGGCCCCTACCAGGGTTCTTGCTGCATTATTTTGCAAGACTTTGGTGCATTTCATACTGTACTGAGAGATGCCATTCAGTACTGGGTTACAGTAATCAGTTTGGCTGGTGATCAATGCATGAATTACAGTGTCTCAGTTGTGTCGGGAAAGGTAGTTGTGTAATTGGCAGATCTGGTGTAAGTGCATAAAGGAGGCTTTTATTATCTTGAGATGCAGGATTTCATTGTGAGATTTTGGTCAAGTTGAATTCCGAGACTACATACTGATTCCTTGGGGTGAAATGGGGTTTCTGACAAAGGTAGAGATATGATGGGATGACCTAGGTGGCTTAGCCAGAGGAGTTCTGATTTGGAGGTGTTTAGTTCAAGTTTTTATAGCTCCTAAGTTAATGGGTTACTGCAGTAAGACAGTTGTTGAAATTAGCAATTGCAGTGGCTCGGTTGGGTCCTACCTTGATTAACCATATTGGAAACATTGCAGATTGTTGCTATGGCTGATGTGCAGCCGAGCATCTTTGTGGTATTCAAGCGCTATGTCTGCATTGTTTGGCCAGTTCAGCCATTCCTGGGATCCAGGGACAAGGCCCATCCCCATGCACAATCTTTATCCGGGCTGAGTGGAGGCCATGTCTGTGCACTGCTACATAGAGCTTTTTGATTTTTTATAAAAAGTTAATTTTTCCTAGAAATAGTACTATCAAATAACATTATAGACCAGTGGGTGAGCATTCAATGTAGTTAACCTTTGAGCTGTGTTGAAATCCTGGTTCGGTATATTAAATGAAAAAATCTTTCATGAATGTGATCTTGCTGTTTATGTATATCTGCCTAGTCCTGTAAAATATAGAAAGTCCATAATATCATTGGGCACTTCTAAACAGGGCTTTTGCTGGTGATTAATATAATTGATACTAAATGTCTTGTTAGGATATTTTTAGAAGCAACAGAATCCTACATGTTAACTAACTGCTGGAAAGACTACAAAAGGAAGTGACTCACTTGAGCATTGGATATAACTAGCACTTTGCAGTCATCAGTACTGCTGGTTCTGCTCCAGAGGAGGCACTTTTGATGGCCATAAGAATGACAGCGGCACTGCTGAATTTGTGATTATCTTTAGGACACTGGGAATATGCAGAACTGAATGGTGGTGCTCTGATTCAGTTCCTCTTTGGACCACCTATAATTTGGCTTTGCACAAGTCACTTAACCTTTCTGAATTTAGACGTAAGCTGTATGGGGAAGGGGGGGGGATATGTTTAGCCCAGTAAATAATCCTTCAGCAGTGTCCATGCTCTGTAGGTAATAAATTCTTTTATACTTCAAACAGCACTAGCCCAGGGCTCTCAGTCAGTATGTTATGGAGAATTCAGGCTTTCCAGAGAGAGTGACTCTGGTGTGTGTGTGTGTGTGACCATACTATTTCTCCAAAGCCTCTTGGGCTACAGCAGCTATGAAGATGCAGGACAATTTTAATTCTTACGAGTTCCTCAATTGTTTGGGAGCTGTCTCAGAATGAAAGAAGGCACAAGCCAGTTCCTCTTCCCTCCTGCACGGTGGGACCCGACGATTGTCCAGCATTGCTCTGACAACCCTAAGCATTCCGTCTGGTCCAGCCTGCCCTCTGTGGCTAGGGATCATCATTTCTGATGTGGCGCCATGGAAATACACACAAAAAGAATGTAAGCTCTACGGAGCAGAGACTATACGATCAAGACGAAAAAGAAAAGAATTAGGGATTTTCACTTATTATGGAAAATGGTTAAAACCAACATGGGTGTGATCAGGAGAGCCAGGGGTTCTGACGTAAAAGCAGCCCCAGAAGAGGGAGGGATTTTAGGTCAGATTTGAATAAATCCAGAGAGGAAGCATTGACTTGCTGACTTGGCTCCTCCTGAACCTAAGTGAAAGACTTCTGCTCAGTGAAGGCAAAAAAAACCCAAAAACCAATAAGAGGAACAGATTAGCTACTGCATATGAACTGAATTCTGTTTCTCAGAATCACAGTTAGCAAAGGAGAGGCAGTGTGCCGGGTTGTTCTTGCCCACAGAATCCCTGGTAAAATTGTCAAATAGCGAAAGAATGTGGGTCAAGGAGTTCGGATTTACCTGTCTTGTGCTGAAACAGGACCAGTGATTCCGCAGGTGGCGACTGTGAAAGTGGAGGTGCAGCGGTGACCTCAGGATAAGAAAGTTCTTAAAAAAATGAGTGGAGGGTTCTGGCATATCTTGCACCATTCTCTGGCTGTCCTAAAATAAGTGACAACACTTTTTTTAGTGCCTTTTCTCTTTTTTTCCTCCTTAAACAATGTAAGAAAAGTGCATATTATTGTGTATCGTATTTATATTTTACAAAATACTCCAGGAAAGCACTTTCTTGGGCCGACTCTGTGGAAGGCTCCTGGTTGGGTCTCAAAGTCCATGTTGGGACGGGACTAGGGATGCTTGAAAGGAAGCTTTCACAGCCCCAGCAGAGAGGGGGAGGGATGTGAAGATGGAGTCGTGATCAGATTCAGGGCCCGTGATTTCAGGGTTCCAGAAGCAGCTCTGGTGCATGGCCCCCTGTCCCGCACTGTTACTGCATGTGGGGTAGAGAATATTCCCATGCTAAACTGCCAGTGTGCTACTTGAGTGCCATGGACGTGCTGCTAAAACAGTGTTTAGTCAAAATGTGTACCTATTTAGTCCAGTGTTAATGTGTATTTATCTAAGGTAGGCAGTGGTTGTTAAATATACTATTGTATAAGAATATAACTTAAAATTTGATTTTCTGCTTTGAAACTAATTTGGAAAGATGGAATATGAAATGTCTATAAATAAAATTGCCCTCTGGATTTAGTCATCACATTTGACTTAAATACACTTGTTCTTTGATTTTTATTTTTTTGTTTATTTGCTTAATCACTTGTGAATGACTTCTCTCCTTCATCTCATCTGACTGTCATCAGGGCTCCATCATGCACAGCCTTTCCCCTTTGTTACTGTCTCTTCCGGTTCTCGTCGGGTATCTCCTCCCATGATGTCATGAACTGCTTTTATTAAGACAGTGTGTGATGGTTCTACTTTAGATGAAAAAATCTCTGATTGCTAACAAAGAATCAAAATGTGAAAGACCACAGCCTCCTGGAACAAGTGCTGTTAAACCACATGAGATCTCTGCAGGCGGCCCAGTGTCGCTTGCTGCCAGGAGTGAAAGAACCAGAAAAACATAACCTAGCCTTGTTCCTTCTCCTGGAAAATTACTTTTATTAAACTTTTTTTTAAATTTCTTTACCAGTATATATTCTTTTCTTTTAAGATTCCTAGTCCCTGAACATACCCAGATCAGTCCAGAAAAGTGGGTTGTGTATCCCTACCAGCAGGTGGAGTCAGAGAACAATTAGAACTTTGGGCACTGCTACATAACGAGAGTGCCACCTGCAGTCCCTCAGTATTTCTCTGACTCCAGCAGGTGGTAGGGTGCATCTCCTGCAGTCTTAGTTTGTTTCAGGGTAGTTAGGAAATTTATTTTATTTTTCCTTCTCGTTTGCTTCCTGAGGTGTTAGGCACCTTCGTGGGCCATCTCTCAGTGGAAGCCAGGCGTCCGGGGGGGGGGTTAGACACCCTTGACTGTGTTTCGCCCACTCCGTCCCGGAGTGTACAGGCCGGGGGCTCCTGGTCTTCCTACCCCCGAAGCTGCTGCCTCGACCCTTGTTAGTGCAGGCTTCAGTAGTGTAATTGTTTAAAGTTAGTTGTTTAAAAAAAAAAAAAAAAAAGTCTCTTCAGTTTGAGGGTAAGGAGTCGGCACCGGGGGAGCCTGCTGTGCAGCAGGCTGTGGGGACAGCTTTGAGCCGTCGCAGTTTCGTTTCCTTCCTCTCCCGGGGCTCCGGGTTGATAGTGAAGGTAGGCAGTGTGTGTACCGGGTCCAGGCTGCGTTTTCAGCACCCGGGTGGCTGAACAGTGTGGTTCCTCGCGGAGGCCTTGTTTTTCTATTTTTCTATTTTTTTTCCTGCGCTGCTGGCGGCGCTCGCACAGCTGCAGGTCTCGAGCCTATTTTTTTCTTCCCTCAGCTCCTCTGACCACGTGGCTATGCAGCCCGGCATGGTGCCGTGAAAATCAGCGGTCTGCCACTCCTGTGGGCGTGTGGGCAGAATTTGAACTCTGCGTCATTGTGCCCAGACTGCTCCGGTTTGGAAGGCCCGTCGGGGTGGCCCCTCCCCCGCACGGGGGGTGACTCGCGATACTCTGAGCAAGAAGAGGATTCCCCCCCCCCTCCCGCTTTGGTCCTCATGGCAGTAGATCCGATGTTGGGGACTGCTCGGCCCGCCGGATTTCGGAATTGCAGGCATTGTCGTGCCACGATCCCTTTCTTCGGATTATGACGGTAGAATTTCCCTGCGCACGGTTCCCTCATTCCTTCCCAAAGTGGTTTCGGCCTTCCATGTCAATCAGGCGTTGGATTTTCCCGGTTTTCAGCACTGGGCTCGGGATTCCTCTCAGGGCAGGGATCTTCATCTATTGGATGTCCGGCGTATATTGCTGCGCTACCTGGAGGTTACTAATAATTTCCGATGTTCGGAAAACTTGTTTCTCCTGTTTGGGAGGCATAAACAGGGTGACAAGACGTCTAAGGCGACCATCTCTCGTTGGATTAAGGAAGCCATTGGCTCCTCCTACATTTCCCGAGGGCATCAAGTGCCGTTGGGTCTCAGAGCACACTCAACCAGGGCACAAGCGACCTCTTGGGCGGAGTGTCAACTCCTGTCGCCTCAGGAGATTTGTAGGGCGGTAGTGTGGTCTTCTTTACACACTTTCACTAAAGATTATCGCTTGGACGTTAAAGCTGATGATGAAACGTCCTTTGGTGAGAGTGTATTGCATGTGGGTCTTTCAGGTTCCCGCCCAGTGTAGGGTGGCTTGGGTACATCCCACTTTTCTGGACTGATCTGAGTTTGTTCAGGAAATGAAAATTGGTTCTTACCTGCTAATTTTCGTTCCTGTAATACCACAGATCAGTCCAGAGGCCCACCCCTTTCTTCAGATACCGAAAGACTGCATTGCCTTATGATTTGCTGTTTTTTTTTAATTTGTTTTTTTTTATTACAGAGCTCTGTGTTTACAGTTACTCGATGGAGCAGTTTCTGAGTCTATTTGTTGAGGCCGCAGGTTGTCGGGTTTTTTTTTTTGGGGTTTCAACCTCGGCTGCTAGTTAGTTCTGTTAGTGTGGGCTTGGGTACAGGCCAATACTGAGGGACTGCAGGTGGCACTCTCGTTATGTAGCAGTGCCCAAAGTTCTAATTGTTCTCTGACTCCACCTGCTGGTAGGGATACATAACCCACTTTTCTGGACTATTCTGTGGCATTACAGGAACGAAAATTAGCAGGTAAGAACCAATTTTCATTTCTTCCTATGCTACCTCCTCCTCTCAGCAGCAGTGGACTTCTTGTTGTGGTGCTCATAGGCCCTGTCCTACTCATAACGTGTAATAAAGAGTAGTGAAAAGGCAGTGAAACACTTTTTTGAAATGTCACATAAGGACAGTATCCTTGTTCTGTTGTTTGTTTTGGTTTTTTTTACTTTTCAGCATAAGAACTCTAAAATTACTAATAAGTATTGTGTAATATTTCTTCAATTTTGTGCTTCGCTTTTCCTAAACAAACTATCACTATAGGCTAAATAGAAAATGGTGTATTATCAAAAAGAACTGGGCTTCAGAGCTACAAGAGCTATGCTGAGAATCAACAAGGTCATTTTGGCAGTGTAGTTAGTTGCAGGCCCATTAGCATATAAGGCAAGGAATAATTAGCATGGAGAGTGAGAGCAAATTATTATATGGCCATTCAGATTACTTGTTTATAATAGAAAGCCAGTAGTAGAAATTGACAATTGTGTAACCTAGTTTAGGGGTTGCAAATGTACAACTGTAAATTCTATATGATGCCTTGTTACCAGTAAAATCATTTGAGAAAGGGAGTTTTATGCCGGTGCATTGCAAAGCACTCTGCCAGTCTCTCTCTCCATAAGGTCTTATTATAAAATAATCTGTCAGATAATCTAATATCTAAATAAACAGCTTTTCTTTAAAGCTATTGGCTCTAAGCGTTTATTTCAGAGAACCACAATATTCTGCTAGGATTCCCACCCCACCCCCAAGGGTCTGTGAGCTCTGCCTCTGCAGCATCCACAGCCCTCTGCCACTATGAGGAACTGAAACTGAGTCCAGCCCGGATCTCCCTCGTAACAGCCCCCAGCCTGAGGAAGGAACACTTTGAGAGAGGATCATCTTCGTGCAAGTTGGGTTACAGTCTGCCGTGTTACTGCTGACTGAGCACCTTTCAGCACAGCTGGCTTGCAGCTTTAGTTCTTATTTAAGCAAAGTTTAATTGACATGAGATAAATACTGCACTTTGAGTCTGCATGTGACCATCAAGCTTGTGGCTTGGGTGACTGATTCCCTAATGTGCCTCTGCCGGCATGCTCTCTGTGATTCTGATTTGTGACTTGAGATGTGAACTATTTCTCTTAGAGGAACAATGAAAACTTTTTCTGGGAAGGAGGGCTTACAGCAAGGGAACGGATATTCATTTAGAAGTGTTTAAGGTTTGTCTTTTGGTTTTTTTTTTTTAAATGTTGACTGTATGAAAACTCTCTCTTGAAAGAGCCTCAGCTTGATCAAAAGTGGGTTTTGAAAGCACAAAGTATTTACTCAGGATGGGGTCGGGATGAGAGCATGCACTTCAAGGCCCTGCTGCGTTCTCTGTATGGAATTTCCACATTTTTCTCTGTTTGCGAAGGATTCATCGTTTTAATGTCAAGTATCTCTTACGAAATGCATTCCCCCCCCCCAAAAACAGGTTCAGCAGTCTGGCAACATCCACAGTGTCAATAGTGAAAAGGAGACCATGGTGCACTCTGTAGGGTGGGAAGGTTTTTAATGCCAAAGGTAATGGGGACAGCTTAAGGGGCAGAGATATTGAGACACGAATATAGTAAGCGCCCCAGTAAAGATAATGTAATAAACTGCCCAGAATCAAGGTTCCAATATCCAGAAACAGAATGCTTGATGAAGTTGCTGCTTAAGGAACTAAAATGTTGGAGCTTTGAAGTTCATTAAATATGGGACTCATTCCTATTTTTTGTTTTTCTTCCTAGTGTGGTGCCTGCTTTGTGTCAAAAATATAACCATGAGTTCAGCAATTTAAGTTTTGTATGTAAATACATTTTTTGTTAGCTCCTCCTTTCCCAGTCCATCTGTTGCAAATCTGAGTAAATAGCTAGAGGCTGCTGTGGAGCGGGGACTTGCCTCAGGAGTGTTTACTTGTAAAGTTACTATTTCTGCACTTATTCCTCTGGTCCATGCTGGAAACTGCTTCCCTTTGCCTGCATATTTCTGCCCCAGGCTGCATCCTGTCTGAGGGCAGGTGACTTGTGGTCTTTTGTCATTCAGCACAGGGTGTAGATAATTTCTCAGCGAAATTGGTATGGCAATAAATATTTTTGTAAAAATATTAGTCGTTTCTCTCTGCAAGATGTGGAAAGGTAGTATGGGTCCATTATGGGCATATAATGGGTCTTACATAAGAATTGCCATGCTGGGTCAGATCAAGGTCTATCGAGCCCAGCATCCTGTTCCTGACGATGGTCAATCCAGGTCACAAATACCTGGCAGATCCCATAAAGTAGATCTGTTTCCTGTTACTCCTTCCCAGGGATAGCAATGGCTTTCTTCAGTCTATCTGGCTAATAATGTGCTACAGACTTTTCTTCCAGGAACTTGTCCAAATCTCTTTTAAACCCCCTACTATTCTAGTTGCTTTGCTTTGATAACATCCTCTGGCACCAGATTCCTCAGCTTCATAGTGGGTTGAGAGAAAACTACTTTCTACAATTTGTTTTAACTCTGCTGATTATTTCATGGAGTGTCCCTTTCTTCTAGTACTTGTTGAATGGGTAAATAACCGTCCTTTATTTATATTTCACTTTTTGGCACTTCAAAGCAGGTTATATTCAGGTACAGTAGGTATGTCCCTGTCCCCAGAGGGCTCACAGTCTAAGTTTTGTTCCTGAGGCTGAAGGTCACAAGGAGCGGTGGTGTGATTTGAACCCTGGTCTCCCTAGTTCATAGCCCACTACTCTAACTTCTAGGGTAAGCCTCCATTGCAACTAACTTATGATTTTATAATCTTCTATCATGTCCCCTCTCAGCCCTTTCTTTTCCAGTCTGAAGATCCCTAACTTCTCATCCTAGGGAGCTATTTCATTCCTGATATCAATTTTGTTGCTGCAACTGTACCTTTTCTAGTTCCACTATTATCTTTTTTGAGACAGTGCTACCAGAATTGCACCCAATACTTATGGTGCAGTTGCTCCATGGCTCAATACAGAGGCAACCTGATATTTTTTGTTTTATTCTCTATTCCTTTTTAGATCATTCCTAACATTCTATTTGCTTTTTTTTTTTAATACTTTATTTTTATTTTCAGTTGAATTGCAATACAAGAATACTGTGGCTTTGGAAATGGATGAGCCATCAATGAAATACAATAAAGGCAAAAATATCTCCAGAACACAATCAGAGTCATCTGTACAAAGACCACATAATCGAGAAAGAGAGAACTTATGTAAGGAAAATACACAATTTTAATTAATAGGACCTGCAAATTAAGTGGTTAAACCTTCAGGAAGCTAGTTAACACTTCTGTTTTTGAATAGGGTCAGTAAACATATATTTAACACCAGAAAAATTGATTAAACATTTGCAGGGAAATCTTAATAAAAAAGATGTGCACCTAGGGTCAAAACCCTAGGTTTTTTCAAAAGAAAAAAATGTCCTCTTGGACTGTGTCTCCTTTACAACATCTGGAAAGATAGACATAGACTGACCCAAAACCAAAGCATGCTTCAAAGGAAAAAATAAGTGCAAAGTCCATTGTCAACTTCTTTAACAAAGGTAACAATGAGTGACGCTCTCTCCATATTCTCACCCTCTGAAGAAGTCTGTTCCAAGAACGCAGTGAGATCTATTCCATCAGGCAAATCCTGAGAGAGTTTCTGAGGAAGCTTTGTGTTTTGGTAGTCTCTGGCACCATCTCTTTAGAAACTCTTAAAAATTCAAGGGAGAATCTCCTCAGCATTTCTCTAGGTGAGATTAATGAGCGGCAAGGAAAATTTTTAAAAATCTCAAATTACAACACCTGAGAGAGTCCCCCATATTTTCTATCTTCTGATGCACTGTTTGCGAATGTTTAATCAGAGACATCAGTTTCTTGAGATTTCAGTAACTGACTGTTCAGCTAATATTGCAAATGGTTATTGACAGAGAGCGAAAGACCTTGAACCATCCCAGAGATGGGATGTCTAGTGGACTTGACTGACTGATCCAGCTTACTGATAGCAAACCATAAAATTTCTAAGTGGATAATTCCAGGTTTAAAAACTGGAAGTTGAAAGTTAGTCCCAGCTCCAAGGTGAGACAATAGCGGACCCAGTTTCTAAAGTCTTAGGAGCCTTCACATCCCCAGTAATGTCAGAAGAGACTATTTTCTATTTGACACTACCAGGAGACTCACCAGACCAAAATAAGCCTGCCCTCAGAGGAATAGGCCCAACGGGGCTGAGAGAGGCTATTTTCTCATCTTGAATGGAGCTTAAAGCTCCAAGTTCCTCAGTTCCCAACATACCTCGTTCAGCAAAAAATTATGGGCTCACCGACCTTGATGTTGAGGGTAGAGGAGAAGACACTGATGTGATAGATTTTACACTCCCCTTCCTCTTCTTTCCCCTCGGACCACAAGAAATGCAGAGAGAGAGAACTGTATGCAGGGGCGTTCCCCCTTGGGCGTGCAACACTCAGTGCACCGGTAGCGGCGTGCTGCTGTGTACCTCGTTTTAAGCACCGGGTGGCTGTAGGTGGTAACTCCGGTGCAGGGACAGTGCTGGTATTCTCTCCACTATTTCCCCATTCTATTTGCTTTTTTGACCTCTGCCACGTACTGAGCCAAGGAATTCAATGTATTGTCCACAAGGACTCCAAGGTGCTTTTCCTGAATGGTGACTCCCAATACAGAACCCATCATTGCATAACTGTAGTTGAGATGGTTTTTCACTATGCACTTTATTTTATGCTTTTCCACGTTAAATTTTGTCTGCCATTCAGTTGCCCAGTCACATAGCCTCTGCAATACCTTGCAAACTGCTGCTGTTTTAACTACTTTGAATAATTTTGTGTCATTTACAAATTTGATCACCTCACTTGTCATTCATTCCCTTTTCCAGATCATTTATGAATATGTTAAACAGCACGGGTCCCAGTACCAATCCCTGTGCTACTCCACTAATGATTTTTCTCCATTTGGATAACTGACCATTTCATCCAACCTTGGTTTCATGTATTGTTGCCAGTTATTTTATACTGGGACACTGCCTCCTATCCCATAACTTTTGTAATTTCCTGAGAATCTGTCATGGACATGCCTTCTGAAAATCCAAATATACTATGCCAACCAGTTCACTTTAATCTATATGTTTACACCTTCCAAAATATCAGAGAGATTGGTAAAACAAGGTTTCCCTTGGCTAAAACCATTTTGACTCTTCCCTGTTAAGCCATGTCTATCTATATGACCAGTGATCTTTTTTTTAAAATGAAGTCTACTAGTTTGCATCACATTGGCATCAGGCTGGATAGTCAGTAGTTTCCCACATCCCTCCTGGAGCCCTTTTTGAAAAGCAGCATCACATTGGCCACCTCCCAGTCTTGGGCATCACAGCTATTTTCAATGAGAGGTTAGCGGGTTCATGTTTGGTTCTTTCAGAACTCTGGGGTGGATACCATTCAGTCCCTGTGATTTGTTACTCCTTGGTTTGTCGATCTCATCTGTTATATCCTCCATTGTCGCAGATATTTTGTTTTAGTTGCTCAGAACCTCCATCAGTAAAGGAGTGTTTCAGACATACTCCTCGGTAAATACTGAAACAAAGAATTCATTTAATTTTTCTCCTATTTCCTTGTTCTCCCTGAGCCATCCCTTTTACCCCTCAGTCATCTGGTGACCCAGCTGACTCCCTCAAAGGTTTTCTGCATTGAATGTATTTGAAAAAGTTTTATTTATTTATTTGCCTCACTGGCAAGCTTCTTCTCAAATTCTCTTGGGCTGTCTTACTACTTTTTTACATCTATATTGCCCGTGCTTATGCTCTTGCCTATTTTCATCATTTGGGTCTGCTTTCCTTTTTTTTTTTTTTTTTAAAGATTCCCTTTTAGCTCTAACAACTTCCTTTACCTCATGCTGGCAGTCGTTTGATCTTCCTTCAGCCTTTTTTAATGCTTGATATACATTGTACATTTACCCATCACGTTTCATTCATTGGTTAGATTGTTTTACCATTACAGACTCCACTATATTCTTTTTTTTTTTTTTTCCTCTCTCTCTCTATTATTGTTGCTTCTCTCTTTCCTGTTGCTCCTCGTTTTATGTTCGGTTTTCACTTTTTCCTCTTCGCAGTCTCTTTTCTCTTTGTCACTGGTTGTCTCTCCTTGGTCTCATCTCCCCCCCCCCCCCCTCCATCTTGGCATGTTGTGGCAGTGTGGGAAGGCAGCCTCTGAACTTGGCTCCCACTCCTAGAATTTAAGTTCTGCTTGCATCAGAGATGTGTGAGCACTTGGTTTTTGAATAAACACCTTGAGATCCGGTAGGTACAAAGCCAGTGCAAACAAGAGGGAGGGATGTCAGAAAGAGAATTTACTGTGTATGGCTTTCCAAAGCGTCTCTTGCTGATCTGGGAAAGCAAAAGGTAATCCGATATTTATGGGAATCCGTGGTGGCTCCTTCTTCAGATGTGACCTGTGGGATCTGGGTGGCTTCAAAAGCTTATATATTGTGGGTTAATTCTTTTGGTTCTTAAAGAATTGCAATTGGCAAAGTATCCAGTTTTCTGCAGGACCGGCCTGGCTTCTGGAATATTGATATGGTAAATAAGTTGTGCTGCTTCCGAATGGGGGAAAAAATGGGAAAATTGGCTGTTCAGTGCTGCAGGTCTGGGCTGAGCTCCAGAGGGGGGCTCCTCGGAGGATTTATTTAATGTTACAGCACAGAACTGAACCTTAGAGTAGAATGTTAATAGGCAGCAGGATGCCATGTGCACCCACAGGGCTCAAGATGCACAAAGGAGAGAGGTTAAGTAACCTGCTTGAGTTCATGGAATGAGTGATGAAAATGGGAGTAGGAAATAGTATTTTGACTGTCTGTTTTCACAGCTCTGTGCTCATACCCAGGTGGGCTACCTACCACAAGTTAACATGTACTTGAACTGACTTGCTTCAAATTTTCCTTCATCGTGTCCGCATTCTTACTGTTAGCTTGTTAAGTTTGAGGAAAAGCAGTATATATCAGCTTTAAACCCGAGTACTTCACATATTGCTCTTTCCTTGCAGTATCTAGAGATGAGGTGTGGAGCTGCGGCGGCGTGAGTGCACTCTGGCCTGCAGAAGGATGGCAGTGTTACGGCAGTTCAAGCTCCTGCTTTGGAAGAACTACATCTTGCAGGTGTGTCCATATCGGGGTAGAGGATGGCAGAAGAGCAGGGGGAGGGAGTGAAGTTGGGGGTAACCAGCTCCAGTTCTTGAGAGCCGTAAACTGGTCTTGTTTAAAGGCTAACCAGTATTTGCAAATTATATTATTTTAATTAGACATTGAGTCCTTTCTGTGGATAAAATAGTGTTTTACCTGCTGAGATGGGCTTTTGGAAAATTGCCCATCCTTTATGTGGATAAAAGTACATGTGGCAGTCAACCATGCATGTACTTTTAGCTGGAGGTTTTCCTGCAGGCAGGCAGCAATGCCCAGAGTTTTTCGTTTTCTAAACTCTGCATGTTTTGCTTTGAACAAGTACCTGGGGCTGGCCCACTGGGTGAAGTGGTAAGGGTGTACTGCCATGTGGAAGGTCCCCGGTTCAGACCCCTTCTACTTTTCTGGGTCAGCTGGGGCTGGGGATGCCGCAGAGGCAGTGTTCGCAGTTCCCATGGGAGGGAAGAAATGGTCATTATTTTAAAGGTCACTTGGGAACCCATAACTCAGAAGATCAAGCAGAGAAGTTTCTCTGGTGAATAAGAATCCATATATCAAAAAGAGAAACAAAAGTTCAAAAGCACCTTTTCAAAAACTGTTATTACTGTATCAAGGTATCCAAACTTTCTAATCAAAAGATGGCATCTGAGTGACTTTGGGGCCTGATGTTGATGTAAAAACCTTTTTGTCACGCAGTGGGCTTTAGTCTTCTACAATCATTTACCACCCAAAATCTTTCTTATAAAGAACTTTTGATAGGATCTCAAGATAAAAACCAAGCTTATCCGAAAAAATCTTTTAACTATAAACAGCCACCATCTGCAGCAGCCTGGACACTGCGGTATTGTCTGCATCAGGAGGGCTCTCTTATCTTACAAGCGCTTTTGAACTTTTTTTTGTTTCTCTTTTTGATATATGGCATTGTTTAAAGGTGACACCCAGTGGCCGGATTTAAGGCCCATGATTGCAGGATTCTGGAAGGGGAGCCCCCGATGCTTGGCCCCCTCCCAGCCCAGGACAGTTATTGCAACGACTGGAGGAGATGTAAAACAGAGAGAGAAAAAAAATATCTCTGGGTGGTTGCGAATGAAGGCTCATGGCACCAGATCCCAGTCCTGGTTCTGACTGAGCTGGAAATTCAGAGGAGCAGGAGAAAACTGCTGGGTCAGTTTAAAACAAACAAAAAAAAAAAGTACCCACTTGAAAAAAAAAAAAAAACATGCGCCGTTCTTTGGGGGGTCTTTTTTTTTTCTGTAACAATAACAAAAGCAAAAGTACATGCGTGCTTTTGCTTCGGTTATTGTTACAAACTTTGCAAGTAAAATCTGCCTGCAGTGTCTGTGCGCTGTTTAATTATTGTCCCCTGTATGTAAATATATTTTGCGAATGTTCATGGTGTCTGTCCTGAAAATCCAGACCTGCTTATGGCTGTCAAGGACAAGAGTTGGTTTGTGAGTTGTTCAGAAAGGTATAAGTGGTCCGACTATACTCTAAGGAAGGCATATGACATTGTAGATCTTGGATCCTGCTTCGCCGGATGTCTCGTGTTAAAGCTCCAGCTTGACTCTGTACAGTACGGTGCTGGATACGGGTCTCTCTGTCGGGCGTCCGTGAGCACCATAGCCTTGAAGATGCTGAGCAGCTCAGAGGTTTTTCTCCCCTCGGTTGCCCCCTCTCCTACCCTTTAACCTTACCCTCTCGTGCTTCATCTTTCTCTGTACGTCTCCCTTCTTCCCCCTCCCCTCCGTCTTGGTTTGTATCGGCTGACAAAGCCCTTTCCGATTGTGGTGCTCCTCTTTGGCAGCCCATAACAAGACGTACGAGTTGGGAAACCAGGGGTGGGAAAGCAGCGCACACAACACGTCCCACTGCCGCCCTCAACTGCCCTGTCAAAACCAGACTTTATAATTTAAAATGCTCAAAGTGAGATAACGGGAAGGAGGGGGGGTCATTTCTTTCTACCTTTGTTGTGTTTTGTGTTGTTATTCTCTCTCCTCTCATCTGTATTCTCCTGACTCCTTTTCTTGTTTCTTTTCTCCTTGTACGTGTGTCTCCTCCCCCCTCACTCCATCTCGCCAGTTTCAATCTTACTTTTGTGACTTCTTCTTTCCATCCCTTCTCTCCCTCCATTCCATATCTCACCACAATGTTTCTGTCTCTCGTACCTCTCTATTTATTACTCGGCTTATTCCTCTCCATCTTTAATCCCCCATTGCTCCCTCCACCTTTATCTTCTCTCTGCAGCATTGTTCTGCCCAGAGAAGCTGGGCTGGTATTTGGCAGAATAGAAGAATCTTAAATAAATAAATTGGGATAGTGCGCGAGATGTGCGCTCCTTATCCCCGTGGATTCAGCAACTCCTGTCCGTGGTGCACGCATCTGTTCTGTTCTAAACTGGAAGTGAATGCTGTAAACAGGAGGAGGAGGAGAGGCCTTTGGGACATCCTTAGGCTGGCCCAGAAACTCGGGGAGGTGGGTGTTGCTGGGAAGGGAGAGGGAGGAGTGGAACCATGCTCTGCTTGTGCCAATTCCTCCTTTCTAGCAGCCGTTAGGTTTGTGCTCTGCTGGCCATCCCCACGAAGAGTCCCTGCTGGCAGTTCCACGACCCTTTCTCTTCACTGACTTGGTAGGATAAACATTGCCAATTGCTACAGAAGCTCGCCCCAGTCTTCGATTTGCCTGTGTGTACGGATGCCTCAAGTTTGGGAAAGTATGATCGTGACTGTGAAAGGTGGTCTGAATGTATGCTTCTCATACTCCCTACAAGAGACTTGAGGTGTCTGCCAGCCCTTTTGTGAAAACCTACAAGTGTCTGCTTTAATTCACGAGTCACACATTCTCTAGAAGCTTCCACTGCCCATTGGACAAGTTCCTAAAGGAAAAGTCCATAAACAGTTATGAGCCAGGTATACTTGGGGAAAGTCCTTGCTTATCCCTGGGAGTGAGAAACAAGAAATAGATCAACGGTTGAGATCTACGGGTACTTGTGACCCAGACTGGTCATTTTCAGAGACAGGATACTGGGCTTGATGGACCTTGGCTTGATCCAGCATGGCAATTTCTTATGTTCTTATCTGCTTCAGAGCAGCATTTCTGCACAGCTGACTCCCAAGTGACACCAGTGTGTCAGCCCGGGTGGAACGCAGCAGAACAGCTGGAGTCGGCGGCACCGGCATGGTCTCTTCTTCCCGCCCCCCGCGGCCCGGAAGAGGAAGTGGTGAGCAGCGGGTGCGTGCGGGAAAGAAGAGACCATGCTAGTGTAGTCAGCGTCGGCCCGAAGAACAGAAGAAAGATGCGGCCAGAGGAATGAGCAGCGCGGCTCAGAGAAAAATGAAGAAGAACGTCAATCCCCGCGGCCGATGGGACGACTCCTCTGCGAGGGCTGAAAATGAAGGAGGTTAGGTTTGGGAGGAGGCTGCTGCTGCCGCTAGTTCCAGGGAGGGAGGGAGAGTGAATGAGCAAGCAAGCAAGCATGTGTGTTTGAGATCCTGTGTGTGTGTGTGAGAGAGAGAGTGAGATAGCATGTGTGTGAATGATTGAGAGCATGTCTGTGAGAGAGAGCATGAATGTAAATTTACGATTGGGAACCTGTAATGTGTAAGTTTGTGATTGAAAACCTGTTTGTGTGAAAGAGTATGTGTGTATGATTGAGATCCTTTGTGTGTGACAGAGATCATGTGTATGTATGATTGAGAGCCTGTGTGTATAAGTAAGAGAGAGAGCATGTGTATCTGTGTCTGATTGAGAGCTGGTTTAGGTGAGGGAGCATGTCAGTATGTGATTGAGAGCCTGTGTAGTAAATGAGAGAAAGAGAGAGAGCATGTGTGTCTGTGTGATTGAGAGCTGGTTTAGGTGAGAGAGTATGCCAGTATGTGACTGAGAGCATGTGTGTATAGGTGTGTAATTGAGAGCCAGTGTGAGAGAGAGCACTGGTATGTGACAGAGAGAGAGAAGAAAGTTCCAAGCAAACCACCCCTCCTCCTGCTAATTCAAAACAATCTCAGGACACCTGGATATCAAATGTTCCCA
This sequence comes from Rhinatrema bivittatum, assembly GCF_901001135.1. Taxonomy (NCBI): domain Eukaryota; kingdom Metazoa; phylum Chordata; class Amphibia; order Gymnophiona; family Rhinatrematidae; genus Rhinatrema; species Rhinatrema bivittatum. Next base: position 40,442,855 of record NC_042628.1, read on the forward strand.
GGTATGCAGAGCAAAAAAAAATTTGTATCCTTATTTTTCACTACTGGATCTTTGTGTCTGCTATTTTGAAATATTTTATTGGTATCTAGAAATTTTTTATGAGTTTTTAATGATTGGATATTCCACTCATCAGCTGTTTTGAAATAATCTGTTCTTTTTGTTAGTATGGCTTTACTGCTACTGATTTTATATTTCTTGATTTGTTTTATAAGGATGGGTGATGTTTCTTTTTTTCCTTTGTTACACTGCATAAAGTCTCTCTGGCTTGTTGCAGTTTCCAATTCAGTTTTTTCTGCATGCTTCTAGTTATGCGTTTTTAGTTTCTTTATTTGTTAGGTGAGGGTCAGCACATGTGATTCAGGTGAGGTTTTCTGCTGGCTTGTAGTTTCTGTGTAGGACTCTATAGCAGCCTGACTTGGTCAGTTTTCCTAATAGGAGATGTATTGGTGTCTTAAGGCCTGGTGTAATATTTTCAGTGTTGCCTTTTCTTAGGTAAGGTGGTTACTGTTAAGTGCTGGAAATTGGTGCTGTTTTGGTGTGGGATGTTTACTTTTATGCAATTTCTGTTCAGACAGAATATGTATCTATTCCTTGTGTCATTTTAAACAACAAAAATAATTACCGGACCTTTACTTTTTATTTCCGCCGTGCAGTGTGTCACACATGTGAGCGTGACCTGCCAGGTGTGTCACGATGGGGAAAAAGGTTGAGAACTACTGTTCTAATATATTGTTTTGCTACAGCAGTTTCCTTCTGCTATTTTAAACTTCAGCTCAGTTGGAACTGATTCTGGCTGGGGCTGTGGCATTCCTAATTCAAACTACCCAGGTTTTCCCTCCTCCCCCCCCCCCCCCCCCCCCAACCAGTCTCCTTTCTCTGTAGCCCAGCCAATGAGGTGACAGTATTTTGGCAAGGACCCAGAGACCACAACCCCCTTCATAACCCAGTACATGTGTACTTCATGTCTGACCCATTAAGTGTCACCATCGCACAATGACTGAGCCTTCACTCCCAGCCCCCAAGTGACGGGAACGCTGTCTCCGCAGCACCCCCAGCCAAAGAACAGAAGCCGGGCTTAGGAAGTGACCCTGATCTGCTGAGCCACTGGGCCTGTCCTCACGTCATTCCAATCTATTTTTCCTGAAGTGGATGTATAACTCTCTTCTGTAAAAGCTATTTCTGTGTCCAGTATGGTAGAGTGCCACAAAAAAGAGATCCTGGAGAATTGAGTTTAAAAACTGTTTTCTGCTGGGTAATATTGCCTGTAAGAGGTGGCTCAGCTTGCACAGAACTGGTCTGCACCATGCTTACCCACCAACCCCAGCACCAAAAATTGTCAGTTTCCTAGCATGTAGCCAGATGAACTCAGGAAGAATGGGGGTTATGCTCCCCTACCAGCTGATGGAGACTGAGTCAGATTTCAAAACTGACGTCACCCTAGATTCACCCCTGCAGTGACCTTAGCCCTCCTATATTCTCCGTCTCCATCAGATGGTGGACATGCTTTCCCTATGGGGATCGCGGTACTTTTTGGAAGGAGAAATTCTACATTCTAAGTCTCTGAGAAAAGTTAAGCCCCATTCTCCTGCGGTGATACCTAAAGGTCCCTCCCCCAGTTCAGAATTCCTGAGGTGATTTTAGAGATCCATCAGAGGTGAGCCTTGGTCCAGTAGCCGGTTCCCGGTGTGGACTTTGCTGCTGAAAGGCAGTGGGTGCAGAATGCTGAGCGTGGGGGTGTGACGTCCAAGCCCTTTCCCTCCACAGCCAGAGACTGTCTCTGTACTCAGCCGGTAATTGCTGATCCCAGGCAAGTTTTTTACCTTCAGAGACAATTAGAGGGTAAGACTTCTTCTGGCCTCCTTGCTCGGTGCACCGTACCATCGTTTCCGATTCTGTTGGGGTAAGAGGGAGTGGGCTTCTGAGCAGGTTGAGCAACCCCACCCCCGTGGGCTAGGCTCTATTTTAGGCTTGTTCGACACACCACATGGTAGGCCGCGGCGGCCCCTTCTTGCGCGCGTCTTTGTGCGTGCCATATTGCCTGCCATTGGACATTGGTATGTGCGGTGCATCGGTTCTGCGCATGCACCGCATGCTTACTGTTGAGTGCACACTTACGCACACAGTCTAGTAAGCGCAGGATACAGTAAAAGCTGGATGCACAGGCTGGGCATGCGCCTCGACACACCCTGCCCAGGTGCTCGAAATTTGTGCGCATACATTTTTAAGCATGAGCCGATTGAATGTATGGTTTCCGCCACCAATGGCACCAGCAGCCAAGAAACATAAAAGAGCCTTGTTGTCTGTGCTGATTGTCATATTAGGGCTTCACAGCCTGACCTGGATTCCAACTTGTCAGCACTGTGAGGAAGCCCAAGGGGATTTATCCTCCCTGGACTTAGCTAAGCCTGGCTCCTCCCATTCAGATGATGGGTTGGTCACAGCCTTAACTGGAAGTTCTCTGGATCTGAGTACCCCCTTGACTGGGTCATCCATGGGAGAGGGAAACTCAGCTGGAAGCATCCCAGTTCCCTCTGGACTAAGCATGGACCCGGCACCTTTTCTCGGGTGGAATTTTTCCAGTGGCCTACAAACCTTTGTACAGGCACAGTTTACTACCTTGCTTGCCCCTGTCCAGCCAGTAACCTTCCCTCTCCCATTTCTATCTGCAGACCGATTGGTTGATCCGGGCCAAGTCCATGGAAGAGAGCCTCTGGGTGACAAACAGGGTAACCTCCTTGCTTCAGGAACTCGGTTGGGTAGTAAATCTGGACAACAGCAGTCTCAAGCCTTCCCAGTCCTTGGAGTATCTGGGAGTCCGGTTTGACACCAGGCATGGCATGGTCTTCCTCCCGACCATACGGATATGGAAGTTGATGTCCCAGGTGCTGGTATGGAGCTGTCTCCAAGTTCTCGGCTTGATGGCAGCAAACCTGGAAGTAGTGCTGTGGGCGAGAGCACACATGCACCCATTTCAACGCTTGCTGCTGTCATGTTGGAACCCGCTGTCTCAAGACTATTCTGTTCAGCTCCACTTACCGATAGGAGTCTGCTCTCACCTCCAGTGGTGTTTGCAGGAAGCTCATCTGAACAGGGGTGTGTTCCTGGCCTCCCCAATCTGGCTGGTTCTCACAACAGACACGAGTCTCTGGGGCTGGGGAGCTCACTGTCAGGAATTCATGGCCCAGGGCCCGCTGGATGGAAGAAGAGGCCCTCTGGAACATCAGTCGCCTGGAAGCCCAGGCAGTAAGGCTGTCATGCTTACAATTCAGCCACAGACTCCAAGGTCAAGGGGTCCGCATAATGTCAGACAGCGCAATGAAAGTAGCTTACATCAACCGCCAGGGAGGAACCAAGAGCCAGCAAATGTCGCAGGAGATAGACCTCCTTATGGAGTGGGCGGAAATACATCTACAGATGATATCGGCCTCCCACATTGCAGGAAAAGACAACATCAGAGCAGACTTTTTAAGCAGGGAGAGTCTGGATCCAGGAGAGTGGGTGGTGTTGGACAAAGCCTTTCAACTAATAGTAGATTGCTGTGGCCTCCTGTCCATCGACCTGCTGGCCGCATCTCACAATGCGAAGGTCCTTTGATTCTTCAGTCACAGAAGAGATCCATGGTCCCTGGGAATCAACGCCCTCATTCAGCTTTGGTCAGAAGAAGTTACTGTATGCCTTCCCTCCATGGCCCCTGCTGGGCAGGGTCATTCGTAGAATCGAACAGCATGGGGTTGAGTCCGAATAGTAGCTCCAGATTGGCCCAGGCGTCTGTGCGTTGCGGACATGTGGAGACTCCTGGTGGAGAACCCCCCTGTGCCTCCCACCACACAGGGATCTGCTGCATCAGGGACCGATCCTTCACGAGGAACTGAGTTGATTATGTCTTACGGTCTGGCCCTTGAGAAGGGCTCGCCTGATGAAGCAAGGATATTTTGCAGAGGTAATCGTCACCTTACTTCACGCTCGGACGTTCTCCACGTTTGTGCGGGTCTGGAGAGTATTTGAGGCCTGGTGCAAGGAACGCAGTGCGCCCCCCCCCCCCCCCCCCCCCCCCGAGCAGTCAAAATCCCCCTTATTCTGGAATGTTTCAGGATGGCTAAAATAAAGGTTGGCCCTTAACTCCTTGAAGGTGCAGGTAGCATCTCTTTCCTATTTCAGGGGTGAGGTGAGCGGAGCCTCCCTGTTGGCTCACCTGGACGTGGTCTGTTTTCTGATGGAGGTGAAGCACCTTTGGCTTCCCCTACAGTTTCCGGTTCCCTTGTGAAATCTTAATCTAGTATTGGAATTCTTGGCAGGTCCTGCTTTTCAGCCAATGCGTAGTCTTCTTGCGTTTATTAACCTTAAACACGGCATTCCTGGTGGCTATATGCTCGGCGTGTCGCATCTCTGAATTGCAGGCATTGTCGTGTTGGGAGCCGTTCCTCCAGAAGACTCCAGAAGCATTACAGCTTTGTACTGTTCCAACCTTCTTGCCCAAGGTAGTCTCAGAGTTTCTTTTGAATCAGTCCATTTCATTGCCATCCCTAGATAAGCTCAAGGACGCGGAGGAATATCTCCTCCTCCGTCATTTGAATGTCAGTAGACTTTTGGTATGGTATCTGGAAGTTTCAGAACGGTCTGAAAAATGGACCGTCTGTTTGTCCTTCATGGTGGAAAGAAACAGGGCGAACCAGCTTCGCGGGCTACCATAGCTCACTGGATTAAGGAGGTGGTCACGGGAGCCTATGTGGAGGCAGGAAACTCATTACTTTCTCAGGTTAAAGCTCATTCCACCAGGGCTCAGGCGGTCTCATGGGCGGAAGTTAGACTGCTGACCCCTGCCAATAGCTACCGAGTGGCGACATGGTCCTCCTTGCACGCCTTCTCCAGGTTCTATCGCCTGGACAGTGAGGCCCAAGAAGATGCAGCCTTTGCAAGGGCGGTGTTAACCGGACTGTGGGCAGCCTCCCACCCTGATCAGGAGTAGCTTTTATCCATCCCATTGGTCCTGAGTCCATCTGGCTACAGGCTAGGAAATGGAGAAATCACTTACCTAATAATTTTGTTTTCCTTAGTGTAGACAAATGGACTCTGCATCCCACCCACGGCTGCCAAGAACGGTGCCAAGGATTCGCCCGTGGAGTGGATATTGAATCCAAGACATTATGAGTAAGCCTTCATTAAGTTCCTAGATCAGGGTATATTCTTACTGGGGGTTCAGTGTTTGGTTGAATACAATTACAATTATCTGTCTTTTAATCATATTTTAATCAAGATATTTTTCGATAATATGTCGACAGTGGCTTTTGAAGAGAATACTGGAGGGGTGAGGTCACTGCAGGGGTGAATCTAGGGTGACATCAGCTTTGAAACCCGACTCCGTCTCCATTTGCTAGCTGGGGAGCACATAACCCATTGGTCCTGAGTCCATCTGTCTACACTAAGGAAAATGAAATTATCAGGTAAGTAATTTCTCCAATTTGTGTGCAGTGCTGGATTTTTTCCCACTCAGTTTAGCAGAAACATGCTAGCTTATGGGCATGTAGGCTATGCAGCGCAGACATGTATTTCAGCATTGGCATAGGGCAAATCTATAGCAGAGCCGAAAAGTAGTAGGTGCACTGCATGCTCACAGATCTTGCCTTTCTGTCCTGCAGAAGCGACAGATCCTGGTCACCTTCATTGAGATCTCCCTGCCGCTGGTCTTCGCAGCCATTCTGATCACATTACGTCAAAGAGTGCACGCCGTCAATCACCCCAATGTCACAGACTATGGTACTCTGTCTGTGAAGGACCTGCCTTTGTACTTCCATTTTGGTCAGCGATGGCAGCTGGCATACGTGCCCTCTAACAGTGTTGCAGTGAAGGGCATTGCTGAAGCAGTGGAAGCGGCTTTACACGTCCACATAAGAGGTTGGTGGTAGGGTTTTAACAGGGTCTTGGGGTGCACCAGCAGGCAGAGCATAGGACTGGTTGTTACGAGACCTCAAAGTGCTCTTGCATTCTAGATGCTTTTGCGACTCAGCTCATATGACCCAAGAAAATCACTTTTATCTTGTTCTTAACCCATTATGTCCCAAATTTTTTAAGAGGCTATCCTCTAAATGGGACACTGGGACATAATGGCTTAATCTTCCCAGCTGTAACTGGTACATAACAGCAGTGTTGCTTCTTCTGTTACTGCCTCTGGTGGGGAATGGCATGTTCAGTTGTACTTTTCCTGTACCTAAGACTCCAGCTGGAAAACTGTTTCCCCAAAATAACAATCTGCAGTATGCATTTGAAATGTTCTAACTTGACATGCAGAGGATCAGTGAGTATCAGGATGCCAGTGTTTTTTGCAAATATGAGGTTCGCAACTCTCTGAAGCCAATGTTTCCCAGCTGAAATACATATATGTGTGTGGAGGGGTTCTCCTCCGTCCTTATCTTTTGGCTCAGTGTGTGGCGGCGGTCCAAAAAACGAATAGAATGCTAGGAATTATTTGGAAAGGAACAGAGAACAAATCTGAAAATATAATGCTTTTGTACAGATCCATGGTATAACTGCTCCTTGAGTACTGTGTGCAGTTCTGATCTTCCTATCTAAAACAAAAAAGACATACGAGATATAGAAAAAGTACAGAGAAGGGCAGCAAAAAATGTCAAAGGGGATAGGAAAACTCCCTTTATGGAGAAAAGCTAAATAGGTTAGGGCTCTTTAATTTGGAAAAGGGATGACTGAGAAGGGAATATGATTGAAATTTATAAAATCATGAGTGGCTTGGAAGAGCTAAATAGGGGACGGTTATTTACCCTTTCAGAGAACACTAGGATGAAAAAAGCAAACTGTAGGATGCATTTTTTCATTCAGTGCACAGTAAAACGAATAAAATCTGTTGCAAGAGGATGTGGTCAAAAGTTCAAAAGAGGATTGGACAAGTTCCTAAAGGAAAAGCCCATAAACAGGTATTATCCAGGTAGACTTATTTTTATTATTAGATTTTTTTTTTTTTTGTTTTAATCGCCTTTCTAAATAAGAAATCAAAGTGATTTACAATCAAAATTAGCTGCACTTCATAAAAACCATAACATCAATAAAATAGAAAGCAAGGATGTAGGAGATAACATCAAAATAAGAGGATTAAATGAGAGACTTGGGAAAGCCAATGCTTTATCCCTGGGATTCAAATAAAAGAAATAGATCAACTAGTGGAGGTTGCCGGGTACTTGCGACCTGGACTGGTCATTGTCTGAGACAAGAAGCTGTGCTGGATGGACCTTGGTCTGGCCCAGCATAGCACTTCTTCTGTTGCTGTACTCTGAGCTCTTATGTGTTGTTTTCCTCTACAGCACGAGGCTTTCCCACCGAAAAGGATTTCGACAATTACATAAAGTTAAATCACACGTCAGGCAATGTGCTCGCTGCCCTGGTTTTCGATCACAAGTTTAGCCACAGCAGGGAGCCCCTGCCACTGCAGGTAAGGCAACAAGCAGACAGCTGCCTAATCCCAGGCACGTCATCCAGGCTTTCTGCTAGGATGTAAGTCTCTCTCGTCTGAAGGCTCCTTTCCCTCCCTACAAATGCACATGGATTATTCCGCTTCCTCCCTCTCCCTCACACCTAGATTGAAATTGGGTCTCTTGGGGCCCACCTCACCCCCTCCATCTCCCTTGCACACAGATTCTTGTCGGGTCTCGCAGCTTCCATTACCCCTTTTGTCCCCTGCACCCCCTTCACTGTTATTCTCCAACCCATAAAACAGAATTACTTTTGAGTGTGTAAATACCTGCCTTTTGTCCTCTCCCTCTCTCACCCAGAGTTATATTGGCTGTGATTGCTTTTTTTCCTTTGCTGCTTAGGTTAAGTACCATTTGCGGTTTAAGTACAGCCCCCGGAATGTCCCACCAGATGAGCAGACGGGACTGAATCCTAACCTGGACCGGGACTGGCACACGCGGTACCTCTTTCCACTTTTTCAGTTACCAGGGCCCCGGGAGGCGAAATACACTGATGGAGGAACACCAGGTGAGTGATAATTTGCATGGAGATCATTAGATTGAAAGAAGACAGAGGTACAAACTTTTGATTGTTTGATTTTTCTATGTGGTTATCCGGGAGAAGGTGAAAAATCTCTAGTGTGCATTGTTAAAGAATTCTTCAGTGCTCAAGAAAGAAATCCTTCCTGACTCCCAAATATTGCAATTGGCTCCCAATCCCTGGATTAGCCCCTTTGCCTGTAGTTGGCATTCTCGTGGAGAATTCTCTTCTAAAAATGTGTGCAGTTTAATTTCGTGGTTGGTTGCTGTAGCAGTGGCTACCTTTGCTGGCAAAATATTCCATAGTTTCCCAGCTTTTTCAGTAAAGAGTCCAGTTCTCCCTCTGAAAGTGGTGATGTTTGATTCCCCTTAATTTAAAAGCAGGGGTATCAAACTGCAATCCAGTCTGGTTTTCAGGGGATCCCTAATGAATATGCATGAGATGTATTTGCATGCACTGCCTCCTTTGTATGCATATTCATTAAAAATATCCTGAAAACTAGACTGGTTTGCAGCCTTCCAGAGCTGCAGTTTGACACCCCTGCTTTAAAGAGTATCTCCTTGTTTTATTTTGTTGCTCCTTTAGTAAAAAGATCTGTGAGAGCCCTGTAGAGTCCATTAATGTATATTTAGAGTGAAATTAAATTTCTCTTCAGATGTGTTTTCTCTTTTTCCCTCCTGTAAATAGGTCTAGTTGGTACAGTTTTTCAGCACATGTAAGCTTGGTGCTCCTTCTTCAGGCTCTCTCTCAGAATTGGGTGTCCTTTTTAGAGGATGAGCACCCAAAACTGAATCCTATACGACATAGTGTGTCAAACACTTTGTATGGTGGAAGGTTGCTCTCCTCATTCCTAACTTCTGCCCACCCCGCTGCTCTCACTCTCTATTTAATGCATGCCAGCCTGTGCCCAGCTTTGGTTGTTACTTCTTGGCTATGTGCACACCTTTCTAATTCATCTGCTAATGTAATAAGGTCCGTATCTTGGTTCTTGTTAGCAGAATTGCCCCATTCAAAGTATATTGCCCTCATCTATTCTTGTGCTCCTAGTGTATTTACCCCCACTTGTCCACATTAAATCTTATTCTCAAGTCTGCCATTTTCCTAAAGTACCAAGCTTTTCTGAACAACGAGCGAGTCCTGCTGTTCATTTACAGTATGACAGTCTTGTGCCTACTCAAGATATAGCAATATTGCATCTTATTCCTTCCTCCAGAAGATTGGCTTCCAAACCTGTCCCAATGACCCATAGTTAGTTGGGTTTTCAGGATATTCACAAATATACATGCAATAGATTTGCACACATTAGAGAGCCAGTGTATTTAAAATTTTCTAATACATATTCATTGTGGATATGCCGAAAAGCCATCTGGTAGCATCAGTAGGAGAGGCTTGGAAACCAGCACTCTAAATCCATTGCTATAAAACATTAGATTGCAACAGTCCCAGCACAGACCCCTGTGGAATGCCCCTCCCTCCTACATATCATATATATATATATTTTTTTTTTCTCGACATTTGATTGAGGTAGGTGTGGAATCTTTGATCAGATAGTTCTTGCCTCTCTCTGAGGCCGATGTACACTCAACAGAGAGCACAATTTAACCTACAGTTGTGCGCACATTTTGGATGTAGAAACTTTGCTACCGATGCAGCATAGTTTAAAAAAAAAAAAAAAAAGTAAGAGGTTTGTGCAGAACAATGTGTGTTAGCACCCTCAACTGTAAATTCCATGTTAATGATGGCATTAGCCATTCCCTACCAATGCAGATAGGTGAGCTAGCTTACCCTGTCTTTTCTTGGCGCTGGAAACTTTACTCCACCTTGGACTGGAAGTTACGTTTCCAAGGCTAATCAGATTTTCTGCACATAAAAGGTTTATGCACATAAATCACGTTTTGCCATGCACTAAGCTTTTTCTTTGTGCACGTTTTCTGATTTGTATGCATTTTTAATTCCCGATGCATTAGCATACCATTAGCTTACTGTATTGGGAGTTTAAACAAAAAATTAACTTGTGCATTAAGAAACTGGGCTGAATTTCAGCACATGGTTTTAATGCTCAACTTTTCACATTGGCCTCACTGCCGATTGGGAGAATCCCAGTCTGCTTAGTATGACAGTTCTTATAGCACTCTGGGGCCACCTCTCCTCTGGATTAATTTCTCCTGGCCACGAGTTTGGTTAATAATATCTCAACTTGAACACGGCATACTGCACTGATTTTTGTGCCTCTGATACTGCTGTTGGATTCTGAGAGATCCTGTCCCTATAGTCCGATAACCTTCCAGAGCTTTCAGATGTTCTGCAGGAAAAGGGATGATTATGGTGGAGATAACTTCAAGACAATCTCATGCTGAAAATACTGCCAAGTCCAGAAAACTGCTGAGCCCTTGTGCTGGATTTAGAGAGATGTTTGATAGGGTATATTAGCTAATCTAATTGACCTTGTCAGCTTCCTGGAGCACTTCTAATCTGGGATGTGCCCTGACTGCTGTCGACTGACTGTCCCTCTCCTCCTCCTCCTCCTCTTTTCTGATGCAGGTTACTTCCGAGAAGGTTTCCTAGCAGTGCAGCATGCGGTGGACAGAGCCATCATGGAATACCACGCCAATGCCTCAACCTCAGGGCTGCTTTCCCAGGTTACTGTGGTCGTCCAGCGCTTCCAGTACCCAGCCTATGTCAACGATCTCTTCCTGCTCGCCATCCAGAACCAGCTTCCCCTGCTGCTCATGCTCAGCTTCACCTACACCTCACTCAATATTGTGCGGGCTGTGGTGCACGAGAAGGAGAAGAAGCTGAAGGTACCGGTAGTGTCTGTTGGAGGTCTTAGTGTACAGGTGTTCCAGGACGTTTTTCCAAGTTGGAAATCTAACATATTGAGTGCTCTGGTTTTATTTATTTATATATATAAAAAAAGTGTATTCCGCAGCATCCAATAACATATTGTTTAGTGTGGATTTCAACAATTGCGCTCCTAATGCTAAGTGAAAGAGTGAATCCTGTCTGTGCTGTGCTGTGGTGAAGGGGGGGAGAGCTTGGCATCCTGTTCAGTGGTCAGCAGCAGCCCAGAGGAGGAACTTAGCAAGCTGCGCTGAGGAAGCAACGGGGCGAGGCGAGGCGACCCTCGCTGCTTTTTGCTTTTGTGATATGTGGCGGGAGAGGCAAGTTTGGGTAACCCTGGTTAGGTTCAGTTGCAGGTCAAGGACCCAAGGCTTGGTGCCCTGCTCAATATTAGTGGTGGGTGTTGCCCAGTTAAATGTTCTCTCTGGGACTCTCTCCTCCAGGAGTACATGCGTATGATGGGGCTCAGTAACTGGCTGCACTGGAGTGCATGGTTCCTACTGTTCTTCCTCTTCCTGCTCATCTCGGTCTTCTTCGTCACCGTGCTCTTCAGTGTGCAGGTGAGTGCCAGCAGAATTCCTTCTCCTATGAAACGAACGTCACTCTCCACAGCAAGAATTTAGAATATTTATTAGCCAGCGAGGTAGTAAACCTGCATCCTGCCCTGCAGCACCTCCTGATATTTCCCTCGGCATATCAATAAGAACCATTTTTCTTGGTTTTGTGAGTGAAGTATTAGTCGTGTTGGGCAATTGTACTACAAGGGGGGGATTTCTTTCTCTTCAGCAGTTGGAGGAGAAATTAGATGGCTTTCTAATCCCGATTTTTAGGATTTTGCAGTTTCAGGGGACCTTTCGGTCTGATAAAGGCTTGCCTGCTTTTTGAGGAGTTAATTCTTGGGAAGGTAAACATCTGAGGGTTGATTTAAAAAATGTATCTGTTGTTACTTGAGGAGGAGGGAGATCCTATTAGTGTTTTATAAAACGACGCGCTGGGGTGCTGACTTGGGCACAGACATTACCGATGAGCAATGGGAACACATAATTTGGCAAAGCCATAAGGGCAACTCATTGTGAATGAAAAACAGTGAAAATGGTTAAACTATTGTGCCATTGATATCCTACTCCTGTAAGATTACATAAAATGAAACTTTGTGACTCGGACAGGTGTTGGAGGGCTTGTGAAGAGGAGAGTTCCTTGTTTCACGTGTGGTGGACATGCCCTAGGATAACAATCTACAGGAAAGAGGTCATATCATGGATACATGATATCACCAAGGTCTCCCTCCCATTACACCCTGCCATAATTTTATTGGGGTTTGCTGTCCCAGGTCTCACCTCTTCCCACCCCTGGGGGTATTCCCCTAGTGATTCATTTTGCTGGTGGCTGTGAGGTGAAATGAAAGCCTGCGGATGTCCCAACCTACAATCTCTCTGGATTCAGACTTTTTGGAAGGTTATTTCAATGGAGATCCTCACTTTTTATATCCAGGATAAATATCAAAATGTCCCACGCATCTGGGACTCTTTCCTTCAGTATGTGGGTAAAGAGCTGACTCTGTCCTCCTCACCTCTCGATATCTGATCTGTTTGCTAAGATTTTTAATGTTAAATGCTTTTATCCGGGCCTATTGTTTGGGTTGTAAGCCATTTTCCCTAGTAAATTCTGTTAGAGGAGAGAGTGGATCACATCATCTTTGTCATGGTCTGTTAGCCTTCTGGTTGGACCTCATTGTCCTTCATGTGCAATTCAGTGCTCACTTATTGTAGACAAATTTATTAATGTATTTGCTGTATAAGTCTGTTTATGCACATTTCTCTTTTTTGCTCTGTCTTTATATTTAAATCTGTTTGTTAAAGATTAACAAAGGAAAATTACAATCCATGCCCAGTAGCTTTGTTTCTGAGCTCACCAATGACTCTCTAATATTGTATTGTTTTGTGCATACTTAAAAAAAAAAAAAAATTTTTAATAAATAAACAAACCTGAGGCTTAGTGAATGGATGCTCAGATCAAGCCTAACAAGCCTAACAAACTTTTTGTTTTAAGGTGAGTAAGCAGGGGGCAGTGCTCACCAACAGTGATCCCTCCCTGGTCTTCGTGTATCTGCTGGTCTTCTCCATCTCCACTATCTCTTTCAGCTTCATGGTCAGCACGTTCTTCTCCAGAGGTGAGTCCTGTCACAAACCCCCATGCCACTTTTCGGATATTATCTGTGCTCTGGGAGTTTGGGAGGGGGGGAGCACTCTTGCTATTGGGTAGAATTGTGGTTTATTGGCAGCATTTTGTGTTTCTGACTTGCACAGAAATCTATTTGCAGTGTACTTGGCACTGCAATCAATAATCCTAAGCGAGGCCACCACTTTAGACCAGAGATGTGCAGAGTTAAGGCATGCATGCCTTCAGGAGACATGGAGGTGCTCCCAAGGGTTGGGGGGGAGGAAGAGGATGCTCTGGTTGGACGCTTACATATAAAACTGGCTTTAGGAGAGAGTGGCCATAGGGAAGAGCAGAAAGTGCTTATCTCCAGTGCTTCTGCTCCCAGCGCCTTATATGGCTGATTGCAAGTGCAGTAACCAATAGGCCATGCTGCAGGTCAAGGCAGGAGCTCTGGAATAAAAGCACTTCCTGCCACCCTCATCCCACAGCCACTGTCCCCCTACAGCCAGCGCTGAGAAGTAAGTGAGGGAAGGGACTGGATAGGAACCGCAAACAGATGAAAACCTTAATGCTGTTCTTTGGTTTGTTCTGGAAGAATGGCGTGTAGACTCATTTCTCAGTCAAATGTCAGCATACAATTTGTATTACTTCTTAAAATCCCAATTCATGCTTTAACAGATTTTGGGGATGACAAATTAGCTAATATGCAAATGAAATTAAGAAGTGCAGCCATCAGCATGTTGCCGTTGCCGTGCTTCTGGTCACAGGAATTTTTTTTTTTTTTTCATGAGGAGCACGGCGCTAAATGGTCTGGAAAGTGATTTATCTCTGCGCGTTCAGTATATGTCACAGCAGCTAGCATTGCGAAAGCTGTGGAATCAGTGTAAACCTCTCTCTTCTCCTCCCCCCCCCCCCTCCCCAGCGAACGTGGCGGCTGCAGCCGGTGGCTTCCTCTACTTCTTGTCCTACATCCCGTACTTCTTCATCTCTCCGCGCTACGACCTGATGTCGCACCACCAGAAGCTGGCATCCTGTCTCATCTCCAACGTTGCCATGGCGATGGGGGCCCAGCTGATCGGCATGTTTGAGGGGAAAGGTAAGCGGGGTCGGGTGTGGCATGCACGACAACAGCAGGAAGGATTTTGCCGTGCCTCTGTACGCCAGCGGTATAGCACTGACCGAGGCTACGGTGTTCAGTCGGGGAGACCATGCCTTTTTTTTTTTTTTTTTTGTAAGGTCGTTGAAAGGCCGGAAGCAGTTTAGACACAGGGCGCTAAAATGGTGCAAGGCTTGCCACACAAACCCTGTACAGAGAGGGGATATGAAAAAAGATCGGATTTCTAACAGGATTCAGTAAAAGTACAAGAAGGCAGCCTTTTCAGTAGAAAAAGGTATCTCGTGGACACGGTGATACCGCATGAACTTGGGAAGAAGGAGGCTCACATTGTTTAGCAGTTGGTTAGTCGTCTTGCATGGATGGTGCAGCTGATGTTAGGGTGAACGGCTTTTAGTAGCCGAACACTTCATCTAACAATGTCAGGAGAGGCTTGCAGGCCACACTTTTATGCTGCAAAGGAATGACTTCGTTAGGGTTCTGCCCTGCAGCCGATCCTCACTCTTTTGTGTGTTTCAGGGACTGGTGTGCAGTGGGAAGACCTGCTGAAACCGCTGAGTGTGGACGATAACTTCACTTTCGCTCACGTGCTTGGAATGCTGCTGCTAGACTCGGTCTTGTATGGTTCAGTGGCGTGGTACGTGGAGGCTGTCTTTCCTGGGGAGTACGGTGTGCCACAGCCCTGGTACTTTTTCCTGACGGTGAGTTCAGCTGGCGGACTAGCACACGTATAAACATGCACTCAGAACTGCAAATAAATTAGCAGTTGTTTGTACATGTAGTTGCTCGCGCGCAGAAAGTAATCTGAGGTATACTTGCACATGTCACACACTCGCTTGCAGAAAGTAATCGAACACACAGTTGCACGTGTGATTTCAGGCCTAGTCCCCAATTGGTTTACAGCTTGTAAGCACATTCCTGCTTACCACATGCAGTGTCTCCAGAAACCCATTCCAGACACAAAAAACAGGTATAAACCCTTCTGTTTCCAGATACACAGTTAACCTTTTCCATGTCCAGTAATTCATTATTAATTTGAACTCCTAGGAAGACAATATATTTTATTCCTGTAAGCACTGCCACACTTTCAAATTCTGGAATTTGATTATGCACATGCTAAACACCAATTCAAGCAATAGCCGTATCAGGTCAGGAGTTACTGAAACCTTCCTTAGTTTTAGTCAGAATCATTTCTTCAGCAGTGAGAAACATAATTTGAACTGCACTGCAGCTGCAACCTGGTGATCCACACGATCCTAGTGATGTTAAATGGCTGCGCAGAGAACCCTGACCAGTCCAGAAACTATTTGAGAGAACCTGCATTCATCATGGAAGATCAAAGCCCGGTGTGCAAATAGAGGGTCTGAGATTTGGTAGTGATGATTTCTCCGCTAGTCCTCATGCCACAGATCCTTGGCTAGGCAGACATTGCCATATGGGAAGGCATTATGAAAGATATATACTGCTGGAGAACTAAAGAGATTGTTGAATAAGGGCAGATTTAAATGAGTAGATCCTCTTCTGGAGTTTTCCTGTTCTATTCAACTTCCTGATGTGCAGGAAGGGCAGTATTGTTCAGTAGTGGCAGATAAGGGAAATTCATTGATTGGAAAGATTCAGTAATGACAGACACTGCAAAAATAAGTTGCACATCAGGAGGATAGCATGCTGTTCCCTGTAAGTACCTGGATCAGTCCAGACAGCGGGTTGTGTCCCCTGTCCGTCCAGCAGATGGAACCAGAGAAAACAAATAACTGAAAGGCATACCATATATGGGCATAGCTCACCCTGCGCTCCTCAGTATTTCTCTGGTTCCAGCAGATGCAGTCAGACGAACCTGCGGTTCCTCTCCTCAGATATTTCAGAGTTTTCTTCTCCTACATTGGGTCAAGCAAGTATTAAGATATTAAAAAAAAAAAAAAGGTTGGAACAGAGTTCTGTCTCCTAGCTCTTAAGGAGTCCTAGGGGGGGATTTCCCCTTGATTATTCAGCCTAGGACTGCAATTCCCGGAAGCCATAACAATTTCCCTGCACAGGGGTGATACTGGTGGTCTAGTCACTCCCCCTTACTGTTTTGGTCTCCCCTGAGATGTTCTTACCTCAGTCCCCTTGCAGAGACGTTGCCATTCCTCTGTTATGGTAAAAGTTCAACAAAGTTTTACAAAAAAATAAAGGGGATTAAAGGAGACTATTTCTGCTTGTTTTAATCTGAAGCAGAGGGAAAAAGTCTATGCAGCTATTACGCCGACCGGCAGGGATTTAAGCACCTCACAGCTGTTTTGCCGGCTCCTGCGCTTCACTATTTTTTTCAGCTCAGCTGATTTCTTGCTGCCCGATGCCGAGGTCACCTCTCTGCCTCACCTGCAGGGAGCCTGCTTCGCGCTCTCCCGCCAAGGGCTCTACTCTGTCTGCTTACCCAGAGGGGAAGCACCCTCCGGGACTGCTTCTAAGTCGACGACCCGGGGTTGGGTTGCTAAGCATGCGTCCGGGCCGGCCCTCCCTCAGAAAATCGCGGTAAAGGCGGCCATTTTGTGCCCAGACCTCGAAGCAGTTTCAGAGCCTCAGGGGGGAGGGGAGCCCGATTTATTACACTCTCCGCCTGACTTAAGCCCCATGAAGCCCCCCTGTTACAAAATTTTATTCTCAAGGGGCCCCTCCCTCACAGGTACCTGACGAGCCTTACCATGGTTTTTCCACAGAGTTTGTGCTTCTTCTACACAGGTCTTTTTTGGCCAGCTTGGAGGCACAGGGGGATCCCGTTCTGGGCCCTCCCTTGGCTAAGATTCCTCATTTGGTCGGTGGCCAGGGCTCTGGCCCACTGGACCCGCAGGGGGCTACTAGGGTCTGCACTGTATCCGGGGGCTCAGATACTCTTCACCCTCCGCAGCCTGCTCCTTTGCCAGATTCTGATTCAAATCCGGATCTGCTGCTTGTGAATCCACCCGTAGAAGGAGATGACCCATGGGTCCTGCGGTTATTTAAACACGAGGAGCTGGATCCACTTATTCCCTTTGTTCTGGATGAACTAGGGATTGAAGTCCCACCGGAAGATACCACCAGTGCCTCCACTTCTGCCAGTGCATCCACTTCCCGCACCGTGGATCCAGTCCTAGCTGGCTTACGGGCTTCGCCTCGTACATTCCCTTTTCATCCTGTGTTTATGCAGCTCCAACTCAGGGAATGGGAATCCCCCGTTCCCTGTACGTACCAGGATCAGTCCAGACTGCTGGGTTATGCCTCCCCTCCAGCGGATGGAGTCAGAGAGAAAACTGAAAGCACCCCTTAGATATACTGGTGTGCCACCTGCCATCCTTCAGTATTTCCTCTGACTCCAGCAGATTGAGAGGCATAACCTGCGGTCCTGTCCAAACACACTACCATCCCAGTTGTGGGGTCAACGGCTTTAAAAGATCTTAAAGACCGCAAGTTGGAGCTATACCTCAAGCGAATCTTCGAGGTGCTGTCCTTAGAGGTCCGCGCGATGGTATGTAGCAGTCTCATGCAGCGGGCGAGCCTTAGGTGGGTTCAACAATTACTCAGCACCCAGAACCTCCCGGCTGCAGAGGCCGAACAAGCAGAGCGGCATGAAGGGGCGATTGCGTATGGCGCTGATGCCCTTTATGATCTCCTTCGGGTGCAGGCAAGAGCCATGGTCTCCACAGTCTCCGCTAGGCGACTCCTCTGGCTACGTAACTGGGCGGCGGATTCCTCTTCTAAGATGCAGTTGGGCTCTCTTCCCTTTAAGGGTAAGTTGCTTTTCGGGGAGGACCTGGAACAGCTTATTAAATCCTTGGGAGACGACAAGGTTCATAAGCTGCCTGAGGACCGCCCTAAACAGTCCAAATCCTTTTTTCCTTCGCGCTCTCGTTTCAGAGGTCAGCGCAGGTACAACAAGCCGCATGGGTCTTTTCTTTGGAATACCCCCTCCAGATGTCAGGCATGGTCCCTTTCCTTTCGGGGACGTCAGCTGTAACGAGATGGAAACCCCCAAGGATCTGGCGCCAAGTCCTCACAATGAGATATGGAAGGCCCATTCCTCCGTTCCTGTCTTAGGTGGTCATCTGTCCCTTTTTCTCGGGGAATGGGCCAAAATTGCTACGGATCAATGGGTCCTGGATGTGATCGGAAACGGTTACGCTTTAGAATTTGCTCGAGACCTTCCGGACCACCACCTGATATCTCCTTGTGGCACTCTGAAAAGGCCTGCGGTGTGTTGAACCCTCAACAGACTCCTGGAGCTAGGGGCCATAGTTCCTGTTCCTCAAAACGAACAAGGATCCGGCCAGTATTCCACTTACTTCGTTGTGCCCAAGAAGGATGGCTCTTTCCCACCGATCCTAGACCTCAAGTGGGTCAATCGGGCTCACAAGGTTCCCCATTTTCGAATGGAAACCCTGCAGGTGGTCATAGCAGCAGTTCACTCCAGCGAGTTTCTGGCTTCTCTCGATCTCATGGAGGCTTACCTGCACATCCCTATTTGCAAGGAGCACCAAAGGTTCCTTTGCTTCGAAATTCTGGGCCAGCACCTGCAGTTTCTGGCTCTCCCGTTCAGATTGGCCACTGCTCCTTGCACGTTCACCAAGGTGATGGTGGTAGTAGTGGCTTTTCTTCGGCAAGAAGGAGTCCAAGTCCATCCCTACCTGGACGACTGGCTTATCCGGGCGAAGTCAATGGAGCTCTGTGTGACGGCAGTGAGCCGTGTCATATCGCTGCTTACCTCCCTCGGATGGATAGTCAACTACTCCAAGAGCAATCTCAAACTCTCTCAAGTTCTGGAATTTCTGGGAGCTCGCTTCGACACCTATGAATCCAAGGTCTCCCTACCCAAAGCCAGGGCGCTCAAGCTCATGAATCAGGTACAGCTTCTCGTATCTCTCTCGCAGCCCACGGCCTGGGATTACCTTCAAGTACTGGGCTCCATGCCCTCCACCATAGATTTGGTTCCCTGGGCGTTTGCGCATATGCGACCCTTGCAGAACAATGAACATAAGGCTTGCCATACTGGGTCAGATCAATGGTCTATCAAGTCCAGCATCCTGTTTCCAACAGTGGCCAAGCCAGGTCACAAGCACCCGGCAGGATCCCAAGGGGTAGATAGATTCCAAGCTGCTTATCCCAAGAATAAGCAGTGGATTTCTGCAACTCTAACTTAATAATTAACAGACTTTTCTCCAGAAACTTGTCCAAAACTTTTTTCTTAATTTTTTAATTAAATTTTAACATTACATAGCCATAAATGACAAAGAAATGGCAATTTAAGAAAGCTTTGCTTGCCCGTTGGAAGCTGGTTTCAGAGGATTTTCGGGCAATTCTACCACAAGTCCCGAATCTACTGTCATTAGCATACAGTGGTGGCTCTCTCTCAACCACCTCTCAAAGGGGAATGCCCCTGGAGTCTCCCCAATGGATGATGGTGACTATGGATGCCAGCCTCTCCAGCTGGGAGGCGGTGTGTCAGTCTCTATCGACTCGGGGCCGATGGTCCACAGTCCAGTCCAATTGGCACATCAACCGTCTGGAGGCCTGGGCAGTCCGTCTGGCTCTCAAGTTCTTCCTTCCCTTGCTTTGCCACAAGGCGGTGAGAGTCCTCTCAGACAATGCAACGACGGTGGCTTATATCAATCGCCAGGGGGGCACCAGGAATCGCCAGCAAGCTTTTTGATTGGGCGCAGCGTCACTTGGAACACCTGGCAGTCTCACACATTGCGGGGAAGGAGAATGTTCAGGCTGACTTCCTCCGTCGTCAGTATCTCGACCCCGGAGAGTGGGAATTGTCAGAAGATGTGATGGACCTAGTCGTACACAAGTGGGGGGTTCCCCACCTGGACTTGATGGCCACCTTGAGAAAAGCAAAATCTCCCAGGTTCTTCAGTCGCAGAAAGGAACACTGCTCGGAGGGCGTGGATGCTCTGGTCCTGTCCTCCTCTATGTATTTCCCCCATGGCCTCTGGTGGGAAAGGTACTCCGAAGGATAGAGGTTCACATCGGGCCGGTAATTCTCATTGCGCCAGAGTGGCCCCGCAGACCGTGGTTCTCGGACCTCGTGAATCTCGCGTCGGATGGCCCCCTTCGACTCTGTCACATCCACAATCTCCTCCAACAAGGTCCCGTATTTTTCGAGTAGGTGGATCGCTTTTGTCTAGCGACCTGGCTTTTGAACGGAGGCATCTAAGAGAGGCTATAAGGAGGAAGTCATCTCCACACTGTTGCGAGCTCGTAAAACCTCTACGTCGCTGGTGTATGTTTGGGTTTGGAGAGTGTTTGATAACGTGTGCGGAACTTGGGGTTTTGAAGTGCAGGGCCTCGGTCTCTCTAGTTCTCTTTTTTTTCTCCAGAATGGTCTCTCCAAGGGCTTGCCATTCAACTCCTTGCGTGTTCAAGTCTCAGCTCTTGGCTCTCTTTTGGGGAAATTAGATGGTTAAGCGGTGGCAGCCCATTCGGATGTGCATTTTTTTAAGGGGGTTAAGCATTTGAATCCGCCCGTCCGGCATACATGCCCGTCTTGGAGTCTTAACCTGGTCCTTCATGTTCTCTGCGAGGCGCCTTTTGAACCTCTACGTCTGTCCACGCTCAAAGACCTCACGCTTAAGTCAGTGTTCCTGGTGGCTATTTGTTCGGCCCGGAGGGTATCTGAACTGGAAGCTTTATCCTGTAGAGAACCCTTCTTGAGGTTCTCAGATTCGGGGGTCTCTTTAAAGACTGTTCCCTCTTTCCTGCCAAAGGTAGTCTCCTCGTTTCATGTCAATCAGTCAGTGGAGCTCCCTGCCTTTTCTCAGGAGGATATTGCTAGCTTGGCTAGTGGTGATTTACGCCGTTTGGATGTTAAGCGAGTTCTCTTGCACTACTTACAGGTCACTAATGATTTCAGAGTTTCTGATCATCTTTGTTTTATGGAGCGGCCCTCATAAGGGGCAGAAAGCCTCTAAAGCTATTAAGGCTTGCTGGCTAAAGGAAGCTATTGCTTCCGCGTATCTCTGCCAGAGCCGGCCAGTTCCGGAGGGTCTAAAGGCCCATTCGTTGCGCTCACAAGCTACTTCTTGGGCGGAGAGCCAGCTGGTTTCGCCGCAAGAAATGTGCAGAGCAGCTACTTGGAAATACTTACGTACATTTGCTTGGCATTATCGTCTCGACATTCAGGCACCTATTTTTGGTTCCTTCAGTAGACAGGTACTCCGAGCAGGACTGTCTCGGTCCCACCCTAACTAGATAAGCTTTGGTACATCCCGCTGTGTGGACTGATCCGGGTACGTACAGGGAAAGGAAAACTGGTTCTTACCTGCTAATTTTCGTTCCTGTAGTACCACGGATCAGTCCAGACTCCCTCCCGGTCTACTTTTTCAGTCTGCTCGTAGTCTTTTTCCTTTTGCAGCGCTGGTAAATGCCTTTTTTATCCTACAGAAGTATTAAATAAAGGATTCATAAGGCACCGGATGTTACTTTCACAATTGTTAAGACATATGTATAACACTGTTCCAAATTGGCGTGTAATTATTACTGTTGAATTGTTACTTGCTTGACCTTATTTGATTTCTTTTTCTGCTTTGTTAATGTTTATACTGAGGAGCGCAGGGTGAGCTATGCCCATATATGGTATGCCTTTCAGTTATTTTTTTTCTCTCGTTCCATCTGCTGGACAGGGGACACAACTGCTGTCTGGATTGATCCGTGGGAACGAAAATTAGCAGGTAAGAACCAATTTTCCTATGCACAATACTATGCAGTTGAATATACACTGGCAAGAGCAGAGATCCTTAAGTCTCCCAGGACACCAAAAAGTCTTGATAGAGTTGCATGCATACAGGCTGATGCAATATCCATGCGGGAAGAATGGGCACTCATGATTGAGCACGATGCAGTATGCTAAGGAGCTGCTGTGTTAAAAAGGAAGTGCTAGGGGAAATTGTGCATCCTTAGCGCCTCCTCGGCATCGGACACCCAGGAGAAGTGGCTGTGCGTGGGTTAGGAAAACAAACGCTCCATTTTACTTTGGCAAAGGCTGTTTCAGTTGAATGTAGAGGGTGAAAACCAGACTGTAATGAATCAAGAATGGCTTGTTCAAGTAGTTTGGAGGCAAAAGGGAGGAGGGATATGGATGATAGTTGGCAGGATAGGTAGGGTCCAGTGAGGCTTTTTTAAGGAGTGGTATGATTACAGCACATTTGAAGGCAGCAGGAACAGTAGCAGTGGAGAGTGATAGACTGAGGATGTGACAGATGGAAGGGATGACTGCAGTAGAGTTGGAGCTGAGGAATCGGGTGGGGACAGGGTCAGAGGAACAAGTAGTGTATATTTTAGATCCCATCTCTCAGCTTGTCACGCATACTTATAGTAATATCATAAATGATGGCAGATAAAGACCAGTTGATCCATTTAGCTTGCCCAGTTGAGATTCTTTCTCTGATTTTTCTACCACCCTGGGTAGATAAACATACAAATTCCCATACATAAACTAACACCATCTCTCTTATCTCTCAGCACTCCATTTCTTCCACCTGACCTCTAACCACTCCACTTCCACCACTGCTCTCTCTGCCTGTCATAAGCATGTCCAGAATCTGTCACAGTCCTGGCCTCCACCACCTCTGCTAGTAGGCCATTTCAAGCCTCTTCATCTTTCACTCTTGATTCTTGCAAGACCATTACTCAGGTCCCCTTCCATGTCCTTCTTCTTACCAAGTTTTGTAATAATCCAGATAGCCACCAAATCATCCAGCCTCCCTGTGCTCATTTGTGTTTGATTTTTTTACCGTGGTCACTCTGTGCAGGTTATCCAGTGCAGCTGTATCATTAATGTTGTAAGTTTGTAACCAGCAATCCATGCACATTGCCCCAGTGCTTTCTCTGTAAGCTCGAAAAAGCTGTGACACTGGTGCTTTGTGTGGTTTACCCCAGCATTTCTCTAACATCCCTGATTAGATGAGCATGTCAGATTCCATACTTAATCCATTCTAGTTGTGTCCCCCACCCCCGTCAATCCAGGCCTGTCCACCAAGCTTTGTAATAATCTAAAAAGCTACCAGACTAACAATGCTGATCCCTGAACATATGACCTCCTAAGTCCCCATAGACTTACTAGGAAGTTGCCAACCACTGTTGGCCTGCCAGCAATGGCCTGGTTGGTTTCTAGGCCATTGGCACCTCTGCATATTGGGCTTTGTCTCTTCTTGCACCAGATCTTTGTAATAAACTCTCTTCTGCAACTCAGGAAGCACCCTACCTTCACTCTGTGCTGATCTCATCTCAAAACACATTTCTTTCAAAAAAAATGTTTCTAGGTGCTTAATAAGAAATAAATATGTAACCTCTTCTTGATTCTGTGCAACTCACTGCTATCCTTCAGTTGACTGTACATTTTTTAATTTCTATCACATTTGCCCAATACCCTGGTTATGGCGCATAGAAAAATCAAAATAAAATGACCACACTCCATACACTCATTGCCCACTTGTGGTTACTCACATGCAATCTGTCACAATTACTGGTACATGTAATTGCACACACCCAGAAATATTTTCAAATAGCAATTGCTGGAGGAAAATCTTAGAAACCTCCCTTTATCCCATCCAATTCACTGCTTCAGTGAGTTAAATCTGAAAAAAATGATTAGAAGATCATTCATTTGCCAGTGGGGGTGCTAGTTAGGGGGACCCTCTATTGTAAATCTAAAATTCAATATTAATGAATGCAGATTCCCCCTCCTCCAACACACACAAACACACACCGCCATTTCCTGCATGCATAGTATAAGAGCTGGAGAAACTGAAAGTGGACAAAGCCATGGGGCCTGATGAGGTTCATCCCAGGATACTGAGGGAGCTCAGAGATGTGCTGGCGGGTCCGCTGTGTGACCTGTTCAATAGATCCCTAGAAACAGGAGTGGTGCCGAGTGATTAGAGAAGAGCGGTGGTGGTCCCGCTTCACAAGAGTGGGCACAGAGAAGAGGCTGGTAACTACAGACCAGTTAGCCTCACTTCGGTGGTGGGAAAAGTAATGGAGTCACTGTTGAAAGAGAGAATAGTGAACTATCTACAGTTGGGAGAATTGCTGGACCAGAGGCAGCATGGATTCACCACGGGAAGATCCTGTCAGACAAATCTGATTGACTTTTTTGACTGGGTAACCAAGGAATTGGATCGAGGAAGAGCACTCGATGTCATCTACTTGGATTTCAACAAAGCTTTTGATACAGTCCCATATAGGAGACTGGTGAATAAAACGAGAAGCTTAGGAGTGAGTGCCGAGGTGGTGGCCTGGATTGCAAACTGGTTGACGGACAGAAGACAATGTGTGATGGTAAATGCAACTCTCTCTGAAGAGAGAGCGGTTTTAAGCGGTGTACCGCAAGGATCGGTGTTGGGACCGGTCCTGTTCAATATCTTTGTGAGCGACATTGCGGACGGGATAGAAGGTAAGGTTTGTCTTTTTGCGGATGACACTAAGATCTGCAACAGAGTGGACATGCCAGAAGGAGTGAAGAGAATGAGACGGGATTTAAGGAAGCTGGAAGAGTGGTCGAAGATATGGCAGCTGAGATTCAATGCCAAGAAGTGCAGAGTCATGCATATGGGGAGTGGAAATCCGAATGAACTGTATTCGATGGGGGGGAGGAAAAGCTGATGTGCACGGAGCAGGAGAGAGACCTTGGGGTGATAGTGTCTAATGATCTGAAGTCGGGGAAACAATGTGACAAGGCGATAGCTAAAGCCAGAAGAATGCTGGGCTGCATAGAGAGAGGAATATCTTTTTCTAGTAAGAAAAGGGAAGTGATTATCCCCTTGTACAGGTCCTTGGTGAGGCCTCACCTGGAGTACTGTGTTCAGTTCTGGAGACCGTATCTCCGAAGAGACAGAGACAAGATAGAGGCGACCAAAAAGGTGGAGGGTCTTCATCGAATGACTTATGAGGAAAGATTGAAGAATCTAAATATGTACACCCTGGAGGAAAGGAGGAGCAGAGGTGATATGATACAGACTTTCAGATACTTGAAAGGTTTTAATGATCCAAAGACAACCACAAACCTTTTCCATCAGAAAAAAATCAACAGAACCAGAGGTCACGATTTGAAGCTCCAGGGAGGAAGACTCAGAACCAATATCAGGAAGTATTTCTTCACGGAGAGGGTGGTGGATGCCTGGAATGCCCTGCCAGAGGAAGTGGTGAAGACCAGAACTGTGAAGGACTTCAAAGGGGCGTGGGATAAACACTGTGGATCCATAAAGTCTAGAGGACGTGAATGAAGAGTGGGTGGCTCGCGGGTATGATGGCTACTACCTGGAGATAATAACCTTATTCAATAAACATACACACGGTTAATGCGACTCCAACATCGCTCTAAGCTTCAACGGCAAGAGGAAATGTGGAAAAAAGGATTTGCATTCACAAAAAAGAGGGGAGTAGCTTGCTTGTTATGGCGATTACTACCCCAAACCAATTAAGTCTGATACTATATCCAGTATAGCTCTCTGCTTCAACGGCAGGGGAGGAAGACCGGTACTTCACTTTCAATGCATATCCAGCATAGCTCTCTGCTTCAGCGGCAGGGGGAATGAAGAAAAGTGGATCTATATACAGAGAACAACCAACAAGGACTGAATTACATAGTCTGGGTAAACAAATGAGCATGGGTGTAGCTTGCTTATTGCGGCGGTTACTACCCCTAACTAATTAAGCTAGATATTTCACTTAGATGTAGTTGCAATACTGCTCTCTACATTAATGGTGTGGGTGGAAGGGAAATAGAACCAAAAGGTTACTAAGAGCCAAGAGAAACAAATAAGTATGAGAAGAAAAAAAAAGTGTGAAGTTTGCTGGGCAGACTGGATGGGCCGTTTGGTCTTCTTCTGCCGTCATTTCTATGTTTCTATAACATTTCCTCAAACACGAACACCACCACTCTGAGGAAGAGCGGCAGCTATAGCTATTGTAACTGTTGCTTAATTCCCTGCAGCCTTTGTACTGGTGTGGGACCCCAAGAACTGTCTTGGAGAAGGAGGAAGAGGAGGATCCGGAAAAGGCTTTGAAGAGCCAGTTCATTGAAGAAGAACCTACAGACCTCATATCAGGGATCAAAATCAGGCATCTGTCCAAGGTAAGCATGGTAGATGCATAGTGCTGAAATCTGCGAGAATGGGTGGATATGTATATCCTGCTGCACTATCCTGGCCAACATACAGGTTCAGTGCCCGTCCTGGGGAATAATGCTGCATAAAAACTGTCAGATTGGATTCCAGCATTTAAAAGTATGCTCTGTGTCTTTTGAGTCTCTAGTTTATGGCATGTCAGCTGCACTACAAAAGAGAAAAAAAAATGGTCACTAACACAGTTTGCACAAAGTCAACAAACAGTTCAGCCTAGGGAAGTGCAAATACCAATATTTAAATACATATAGGGGTAGATTTTCAGACGAGCGCGAACAGCCTACATTTGTTTGCGCTCCAGGCGCAAACAAAAGTACGCTGGATTTTAGTAGATACGCGCGTAGTCGCGCGTATCTACTAAAATCCTGGATCGGCGCGCGCAAGGCTATCGATTTCGTATAGCCTGCGCGCGCCGAGCCGAGCAGCCTACCCCCGTTCCCTCCTAGGCCGCTCCGAAATCGGAGCGGCCTAGAAGGGAACTTTCCTTTGCCCTCCCCTCACCTTCCCCTCCCTTCCCCTACCTAACCCACCCGCCCGGCCCTGTCTAAACCCCCATCCTACCTTTGTCGGGGGATTTACGCCTCCCTCCGGGAGGCGTAAATCCCCGCGCGCCAGCGGGCCTCCTGCGCGCCGGGCCGCGACCTGGGGGCGGGTACGGAGGGCGCGGCCACGCCCCCGGGCCGTAGCCACGCCCCCGTACCCGCCCCCAAAACGCTGCCGACACAACGCCGCGCGCTCCGGCCCCGCCCCCCGACACGCCTCCCGACACGCCCACTCCGAAAACCCCGGGACTTACGCGAGTCCCGGGGTTCTGCGCGCGCCGGGAGGCCTATGTAAAATAGGCTTCCCGGCGCGCAGGGCCCTGCTCGCGTAAATCCGCCCGGTTTTGGGCGGATTTACGCGAGCAGGGCTCTGAAAATCCGCCCCATATAATTTATATATATATATATATTCTTTTATTCTACAGGGTGGCCTATGGAAAAGTAGCTCGTCTCCCATACTAGCGCCACGCGGGCAGGCTACTTTTCCATGAGCCACCCTGTATTTTCCAGTGTATAATACCATTAATAGAAAAACAATAGAACACGCTTTCTACACGATTCAAAAAATCAAATACCATCAAACTCATAATTACAAAAAAATAATTGAAACAAATGTTACCTGAAACAATTACATAAGTAACAGTACAAGTTCTTAATTATATAGTTGATTATAAAAAAAAAAAAAAAAGATATTACCAGGGCAGGCCAAAGTGAAACTGGTTTGTCTAGAAATCTCCCTGCAAATATACAAGCAGCTCAGTTTCATATCTTCTGAAAGAGTTTTACATTCAGTGCATCAAAAACATCTTAACTTCTGAAACTCAGGAAAAAGCTTTTTAAACATTTAGTGAAATGCAGTGAAGAACTATGCATAGGGAAGGCATAACTTCTTATCCAGTTCAGCTGGATTATATTATGTAGACTGTGCAAGAAACCTTTTAGAAATGTGACTGTTTTTTAATGCAGTGAAGAAGACCAGTAAAGATTTGGAACCATGCTGCTTGTATCTTTCTGGAGAGATTTCTAGGTTGAAAGCAGATGGCAGTCCGTTGTTTACTTGCCGTCTCCTCCTTATTTATTAATTTGTATTTTTTATTTTATTAAAATTTATTGATCGCTTATGCCCAAGTCCTAAGTGATATACGTAGTCGCATACAAAATAAAACAAGAAATCGGACTGAAAGCAAACTGAACAACATAAATAATCACTACTCTTAAGCGATACGACAATCACAGAGATAGTCATCGACTAATCTGCAAGCCAGGAGGCGTTATGTTTGTAAAAACGTCATGCAAAAGCCAGACCCAGCAGAAAGGATTTGAGGAGTGTGACACCTACATGCTTGGGAGAGAGGGAGACTCGGGACCCATTGGCTGTTTTCTTGGCTCCAGCTTACTATTTATTTTATTTATTTATTTTATTTAAAAACTTTTCTATACCGTCGTTTAGTAATATACCATCACAACGGTTTACATTTAGGCACGAATAGGTTTGGTTTCTAGGTTATCCATAGTGTGCCAATATTTACAGTTACATAGATCAATAATATACTCTAAACGAGAAGTGGGATGAGGTTACCATTTGTATGATTCTCAGGATAATCATATATGTGTATACTGTTTTCATTTAATATTTAATTATGAGTAAAAAAATAAAATAGTTCTACTTTTTATATATAGGTGACTTTCAGCTGGAAGTATTTGTTGTTGTTGTTCAACGCTCTCACTGTGAAATGCTAACTTTGGATAAGACCCTTCTGATGGCTACAGGTGGATAGCATGCGTGCTGATGGCGTGCTTGCTACAAGTTGGGCCCACTGCTGCTTTTTGTATCCAGAGGAATAAGAAAGACCTACAGTTTCTTTGCTCCTTATGCTCCTCTCTGCTTTTCCTATAGGTGTTCAAGGCGGGAAAAAAGAGAAAGGAGGCTGTGAGGGACCTGACCCTGAACATGTACGAGGGGCAGATCACGGTGCTCTTAGGGCACAACGGTGCAGGCAAGACCACCACACTGTCCATGCTTACAGGTACGGGGGAGACTGACTGACTAACTCACTTGGCTGTGATTGGGCAGAGCGTGAGGATCCATCCATTGCGAGATGGGAGAAGGAGATGTCATGAAAAGTGCAAAAAAAAAAGAGTCTTCGCAACTCCAGAGTTACTGAGCTGTGACTTGCTTTGGTAAAATCTAATGTGAATGTTTTTGTGAGACTCTCTGGATTTATGGAATAATTGTTTTTTTCCTGGTATAATTTCCCTCCCTCAGGGCTGTACCCTCCCACAAGTGGGCAGGCGTACATCAGTGGCTATGAGATCACACGGGAAATGGTGCTAATCCGAAAGAGCTTGGGCCTGTGTCCCCAGCATGATGTTCTTTTTGATAACATGACTGTTGAGGAGCATCTGTCCTTCTACTCTATGGTGAGTTAAATACCATACGTATACACCGTACATGTACCTTATGAAGCGTGAATTCAGTGCTTCATCCATGCTGCAGTATACACTGTGTTTTGTAGGCAGAGTTATTGAGACAAGTACCTGCATTTATTGCAAATATATTAATTTTGCTCATCGTATTAATCAAGAGATTTGGGCTGCCATTGTCCTGTCTTCCACAAAATCCTAATAAAGAGCCCAAGTTTCAAAACTACCCATGGTACACCATTTGGGCACATAATTGGGCCCGTGGAGATTTATACTGCACAATTTATAAAATACAGCATATTTCTGCCCCAAAAGTACATGCATATATTTGTAATGTAAGGACACGCTTACTTTCTCTACCCATATTATTAGAATACAGGCATATATTTTACACGTATAACAAGTCACCCAGAATTAAATGTGGAGGAGGTATTCTATAGGTTATGCTCGTACTTCACGTCTGAAAATACTTGCGCGCCTACTTGGAATTGGCATTTCGCCGATGCCTAGACCCTCCAGCATGTCACCTTGACCTCCTGCCAGTTCACTCAGACCTCGCACCCAAAAGCTGCAGACAAAAAACACATGTATTTCAATTGTGCAAATCATTTAGCAGGTGTAACAGAGTACGGACAAGCTGGAGGGAATATACTGCTTGCAAAATAGCAACTTGTGTGCGTGCTTCCAGACCCCACTATAGAACAGTCAGCACAGGCGGAAGCAGTGCACACTACCCCACAAAGAGTGCCCCATTGTAAAACAAGGACAGTGCAGACAGCAGCAACTGCCTGCACTGTCCTGCATGAGATAGATTTGCATATTGGAGGCAAATCTATCTCATGCATATTTATTGTGGATATCCTGAAAATCTGACTGGCCAGATTTGCCTCAAGAACAGAATTGAGAACTCCTTAAAAAAAATATTCTTATACTATTTCACTCAACCTCATTCTGTACTGTGGTACTTACCATAGGACTATCTTAATGCAGGGGTTCTCAACTCTTTTTTTTTTTTTGCCCAGTTGCTATATTATTATCATCGCCCAGAGGAAAGACTGAGGTGATTGTTGGTGATGACCAATATTATGATTCCTTGACTTTTTCTAGTTCCACATTGCTCTGGAAGTACCCAGAACCGAGCAAGAAGACTAAAATCCTGTGGTGTCACCACATTTCAGACCTTGAGCCTTGTCAGAGGGGAGGAGCAGTTGGTCTATACTATCATGGTCTTGATTGGTGTGAAACTTAATAGAATGGGAAATGACTGTAAGACACCATTTGTAATACGTTTCATTGGCCTCTATTCTGAAGAGGCATAAATATTACATTAAACATGCCCTCTGCATGCAATGTTTGCTGGATATATCCTATAACTCCCTACTTCTTGAGGTGAGAGAGAGACCATGATACTGTAAACCAAAAAGCATGCATTGTCTCATGACAGATGTAGTGTGAAGGTAGATGTGATTTTTCTGCAGACAGCAGTGACTATGGAGATATCAGCATGATGCATATTAATGAAGGCAGGGTCTCTCTGTGCAATAATCAGCATAGCTCCAGTGAGATAGCACTGGCCAAAATAAATAGGTTCTGGGGAGAAAGCTTCCTTACGAGAGTTTGATCTGTTTGCCGGATTTGGAAAGTTTCTATTGAGTTGTCTGCTGGCTTTCAGGATGGGTGCTCCCAGTCCTGGAATTTTGTAAATTTTAATTTATTAATTGTTTTAAAAATGTTTTGACCTTCTTATCTCTCCCTCCAATCCTTAGCTGAAAGGATTCCCACTGTGGAAGCACCCGGAGGAAATAGAGCGAATCCTGCGGATCCTGGATCTGCAGGAGAAACGCTGCTCGCTCTCGAAGGCGCTGTCCGGTGGCATGAAACGCAAGCTGTCCATAGGCATCGCTCTCATTGGAGACTCCAAGGCAAGTCTCTTTCGGTCAGAGAACCTCGGCATGGACACTGGTCGCAATACATTTATTTAGTTGTGCAGTCAGGAAGAGTCCAGGCAGAAGCAAGTGAGGGTATATTAGTGTGTCGGCAAGCTTACACTGCTGTCGCCTGAGCTGTCTTTACGTGGTTCTCTGGTGGAAGCGTGCGTGGGTGAGAACCTTGCACCACTGCTGCCTGCGCTGCACCTGTTTATGTTGAGACATTGCGTGAATGACATTTGCTTTGCTGCTGCCTGCATTGTCCTTGTTTTACGATGGGGCACTATTTGTGAGGTAGCGTGCACTGCTTCTGCATGTGCTGATTGTGTATAGGACTGGAATCTTTGTAGATTGTTAAGGCTGCTTTTTTTTTGTACCAACAAAAAGATGATGTTGCCTGTGAGCTTTCTTGAGTAGACATTGGAAGAAGGCCCCTTGCGGTGTGGAAAGCTCGTGTCCAAAGATTCCACTTTTCGCCATGGCCAATATGGCTATTAGCAGTCTGCTGCCGAGAGAAATGGAGAGCGTCACTCTTGCCAGTCAGCAGTCCTAATTCAGTCAGTTTTTATGTTTAGAAGGAAATTATACTTTTTGATCTTAGTCATGCTATAAACAGAGTACATACGAGCCAGAAATGTTCTGCTTTCATGAACTTTGTATTCTACTTGGACTAATCATGGTGTTTTGTTACTAATCCTAGTCCTCATGATGGAATCTAATGACTCAAAAAAAGTGATTGAATTACAACAAATGCTTTTGTGTGTGTGAGTGAGAGAGAGGCTACAGAAGGGGAAATTATTTTCTGACTCCTTTTTTTAAAATGTACTCCTCAGTATTTAGCACTCTTTTGATTCCATTTTAGCCCAATAGTCTTGGTCCTCTTGTCGCCCAGATGATTGCCATGCTCTGGGTGGCTCTTCTTGCTGACCTTCCATGACTAAGTCCTTTCAGGGGCACTTCTTCACAGGGTCAGGAGAAGGAGGGGTGTTGGAACGCCCAGCGTACTAAAGGTCTTATGCTCTCTAGTACATCGGGTGTTCAGCTAGGTGCTGATGCCTGCATTAAAATCGGTAGATATAGCACAGCTTAGCATGCAGGTCCCTCCCCTAGGTTTGAGCACAGGGGGTTTAATTGTCTCGTTACTCTGTGAATAATGGAGGTGGGACTGAAAGGTGGAGCTCTGGGCGTCACTGCTCTGTGTTCAAAGCTTTCTGCTTACAGCACAGGTCTGAAGAACGACCCATCTGGCGCTGCCATATAGTGCTGTGATGATTGTAAGTGGGTGGGACTGTGTGTTCTGTGACCTCAGGTGGTGATGTTAGATGAGCCCACATCGGGAATGGACCCAGCATCCCGGCGAGCCACCTGGGATCTCCTCCAGCAGCAGAAGAGCAGCCGCACGATCCTGTTGACCACCCACTTTATGGACGAGGCTGACTTGCTTGGCGACCGCATTGCCATTATGGCAAAGGGTGAGCTTCAGTGCTGTGGCTCCTCCCTTTTTCTAAAACACAAATATGGTAAGAGTACTTTTTTTTTTTAACTAATAAAGATCATTTACTTCCTGATGAATTTAGTGCTCTTGAAAAGTTCTGGCTTGACAGCACTGGAAACTGAAGTCTTCCATTTATGCCTACGAGAGATGCCAGTTGATTAGTGGCAGAGTAAACCTCCACACGCTGCCCTGCCAATGTGCAGCAGCGCTGCTGGACGGACCAAGTATACAGGGGAGGGTGAGTCGGTAGCCATGTATGTGCCATCTTTAGTCTTCCAGCTGAGACTGGACACTATGAACTAGACTGAGCTCATTTCACAGGCCACTGAACAGCTCTCAGATGGTAATGAATTTCTTTTGCTACTGGATTTAATTCCTGTCACCTAGAGGTGAAAGGCTTCAAAGGAACTGGTCATCTAAGGCAGTGGGTTTCAACCCAGTCCTCTGGACACACCTATCCAGTCAAATTTCCTCAATAAAAGTGCATGAAATAGATTTGCCTGCAACAGAAGCAGTGCATGCCATTCTATATAGTGTATATTAGTTGTGGATATCCTGAAAACCTGACTGGCTAGGAGTGGATTTTGAACCCCTAGCCTAAGGGAAGATTCATGCAGAACTGTTCTGAGAACAATGACATGAGAACTGGGCAGAGCTGGCTGTTTATGTACAGAGATAATGGGAGTCCACAAGTTCAGACTCCAGCAACCTTTTGTTCAGACCATGGGTGCCCAACCACATGACATAAGAGCACCTGAGTTCAGGTCAAATGACCTTTCCTCCTCAGCCTGGGTCACTGTGCACTAGAGCAGTATTGGGAGCTGCTGACTCTCTCATCACTAGCCTGCCCTTTCTGTATTGTGCTTTCTCTCTTCCCCCTGCAGTCAGGTGACTCAGTTGACTGAGGCTGCAGTGGTTAGCCTGCTACAAGTCTAAGCTTGCAATGCTGCCTTTACCAGGAGCGGGGAATACTTCTGCTTTCTCCTCACACTTACTCTGTGAAGCAGGAGGCCTGCACCTAGTCTTCTCGCTCAGGCCTGGGGATCAGTCCTCTGCTTTCCCATCTCCTTTTTTTCACTCTTTGTTTTCCAATGTCCTTCATACAATGGCTGGGGCTCCTTCCATGCATTTATCATGCCTTGGGTCTCAGCAGCCGTACTGCCCTCTGAATTCACTGCAGGGTTTCATGCAAAATGTTTCTTTAATAATATAAAGGAGTCCTGTGCAGTTTTGAAAGTGAAGCTGAGTGTAACTGACCAACCTTTGCAGGGATGCCTAAAATCTGTTTCTTTTGATACCTTAAATCTTTGATTTATTCTTTAATTCCATTTCTGTAAAAGCAATCTCTGTGTCCCTCAGGGGCCGGCTACCACATGGTGATGGTGAAGGAGCCATACTGCAATGTGGGGGAGATCTCCCAGCTGATTTGCTGCTATGTGCCAAATGCCACTCTGGAGAGCAATGCAGGGGCAGAGCTGTCTTTCATTTTGCCCAAGGAGAACACACACAGGTAACTCCTGGAGCTCACACACACGAGTGCCTGCTCAGGGGCTTTTAGATGATAATGCTGTGTCCTCTGGCACTACTTCCAGTGCTGCTCTTTAGCCAGTCATCAGATGTGACTACTGCAGCTGTACTCTGCGGTCCCTCAGCCTGACAAGACTGTGAGTGCTACTTCAGCAGCACTTCCACTAACAGTCCGAGGTGCAGGAGTCAGAGCTAATAAGAGATTACAGGCTTCTTGTCTGGTAATATGGAGCAGTGGTGGCTTGCCGTAAGACCTGGTTCTGAGGGACTGCTCTGGCAGAGTCTGTCCTTCCTAATGGGGATAATGACACCATGCTGTAAGAGAGAGCAGCCCCCAGTAGTTAAACAATCTTTATTCCCCAGCAGAGCAGCCTTAAGCGCTTCAAGGAAATTGCATTTTATGTGTCTCACCTTAACAGTTCATGAAAGAGGCATATTGAGCAGCCTGTAGAAGCTATTATCAAACACAAATGAAGGAAAACATTTTGGGTAAGTGGTAGCAAAGGAGAAGCTAATCCCTTGGATGTTTCTTTGTGCCCCCCATCCTTTGCAGGTTTGAGGCTCTGTTCACAGAACTGGAGCAGAGGCGAGGGGAGCTGGGCATCGCTAGCTACGGAGCCTCTGTCACCACCATGGAGGAAGTCTTTCTCAGGTCAGCGCTCGCAAAGATTTCTTCCTCATCAAGCCAGTCCTGTATTTGCCCTTTTTAAATCTTAAACTGTGAAATAATTCCCTTGTACAGGACACTCTTATAGCAGTAAGAGTCCTGTGCAAGATGTTGAAGGCATGTGACCCACTGTTGCCTGAGCTGTAACTAAATATTATCTCGTAGATTTGCTTTTGTATTGTAGGAAGGAGAGGGACCAGGTTATCTCTCACATAAGGCTGCTGCTGAAGTTAATGATTCAGTGTTACAAATTGCCTTAGAGACGCGTGTTCCTTTTCTGCTAAAGTACATTTTCTGTAAAGGCAGTTTTTAAAGGCCCATACTCAGATAAAATGGCCTGTTTGCAAATTGCCCTCTCCCTTTCAAATAGCGCTAAAAGTGTGTGTGGGTTATACAGCAGGTGCACACTTAGCTGCAGGAAAAAGGAGCACTCTGAGCGTGATTAGGACGGGGGAGGGTAACAGCATGCGTACATTCAGTTTTTCAAATGTACATGAGCTTTTCTGCCCACGCAAATAGCAGGCACAGAGTAGAAGATGAGTGCTTTTAGCGGGCACACTTTTCACTTGCCAAATTTCATAGAAAAACAACTTGTGAATTATCCGTCTCCATTTAGACTGGTAATTCACAAGTTATCCATGTAAATGGCTTATACAGCATATTCAGTCTCTTATCTGGCTGAATATGGGATCGTTCCTTGGGGCTGAGGGGTGCTGAGCCCGATTGGGCCATTTATGTATAAGAGGCCTTTGATTTTTTTTTTTTTTCGGTGACAATGACAACACTACTTAACCGGATGTCTTTGAAGATATCCGGTTAAGTAAAAAGTTATCTTGCCACTTTCTCCCTAGAACGCCCATGAAACGTCCTTTTTTTATATGCCTAAAAGGTCACCTCGGGCTGACCGTTATATGTAGCCAGATAACTTTAGGCTGGTATATTCAGCGGGATGTTTGTCACTGAATATATGAGACAAGTTATCCGGCTAACTTTAGCTGGATAACTTGTCCACTAACCAGTCTACTGAATATGGATCTCATAGTGCCACAAGACACGTATAGCACTATATAGACACACAGAAGCGAGAGTCCCTGCTTCATGCAATTTACAATCTGGTCAAGATTCACAGACAAGACAAATACAAGATTTTAGGAACTTGATTATTATTGAAAATGGTTAAAGCAAGGCCATAATTAGGGAGAACCAGTTTGAGGATTTAAAAGCTGCCTCAAAAAGGGTGGTTTTCAAGCAGGAGCCAAAGGTATCTGCTTTCTAAATCTCTATGTAAGAAAATAGGTAGTGGACCTAAATAAGAGAAATTAGCATTTCAGAGTCTGCTTTAATTATTCTATGACTTGAAGTAAGAAGCTATAAGCAGTGAAAAAACCTTGTAAAACAGAATTTTAGTCAGACTGTTAGGTAGCACAATTATTAAGCAATAAATATTTCTCTAATATTAAAACCACACTTAGATTTAATGCTGATTGTCTGGTAAATCACCATGGAGATGCAGGAAAATAGTCAGTCCCAGAAATTCCAAGATAATTTTGAATATGCAAATATTTTTATTCATCAAATCGGCAACTCCATTGCTCAAAAGACACAGAATTTTTTCAACACAGGGTCCCCCGACACGGACCCGTGTTTCGCCAAACGCGGCTGCGTCGGGGGGGGAACAGTATATTCTTTGTGGCATTCAAACTTTAAATTTCAGCGTCTTTGGCGGCAGTTCTGGCAAGGAGAGCCAGAACTCTCCTTGCCAGAACTGCCGCCATTTGCTCCTTTGGATGTTTATGGATTGTCTGGTAAAGCCAGGAGTAAGATTTAAAGCTGTTCAAAAGGTGCATTTATAGATCACACACCAGTTGCAAAAAATCAGACCTCTGCCACCTTCCCCCATAAGAAAACCAGGAAGTAGGGTGAGAGGGTCTCCTACTGTTTCTTCCTTCCTTCAAGCCAGGCATTTTGGTACTGTCTGAAAGTGCTTCGTAAAACACAGATTTTAAAATCAGTTATCCAAGAATTAAAGCACACAAAACCAAAGAATCAATTTGACATCAATGTTTCTAGCTATTGGGGACAGGATGGGAGGTATCGCTGTTTTCTTGGTCATAGGTAGGCTTTTAAAGATGATGGCATCAAACAGCTTGTCCATGCTAAAACAAACAAGTAAATAATTAGTGCTTCCCCATGAAGACAGAGCATTTCCTCCATTAAATCAAAGGTTTCTTTTTTTTTTTTTTTTTTTTTTTTTTAGCATGGGCCGCCTTTGTTTCCAAAGAATGGAATGGAATGAAGAGTGTGAGGTAGGGAGGCAGTAGACTTCCAGAAAAGTAATGTGGCTGAAGTCGCTGATTTGACCCATTTTTCATCAGTCAGTGATAAAATAACCACAGTGGTTGAGGGGGATTTTGACCACTCTAAAGAAAGGGCCACTTATTGAAAGCATGCCCTTTTATTTATTTGTTTTATCCCACTGTGCTTCTATACACTGGAAGAGAAGTGAACAGGGTAAGACTTGACTCTTTTGGGTTTTTCCTCAAGTGGAAAGTCCTGTGAGGTG
Source organism: Rhinatrema bivittatum (assembly GCF_901001135.1). NCBI lineage: Eukaryota > Metazoa > Chordata > Amphibia > Gymnophiona > Rhinatrematidae > Rhinatrema > Rhinatrema bivittatum. The sequence continues at coordinate 40,480,251 of NC_042628.1, forward strand.
ATCTGTTGTGGTGGCTTTTTGTTTCTGTGCAGGGTAGGGAAACTGGTAGACACTAGCATGGATGTCCAGGCCATCCAGCTACCTGCACTACAGTACCAGCATGAGCGCAGGTCAAATGACTGGGCAGCCGACGACTCCAGCAGCATGAGTGGCATGACTGACATGACGGATGACAGCGGGGCTCTCATCACCGAAGACTGTTCCAACATCAAACTGAATATAGGGGTAAGCATGATCTGGACCCACTGAACCATGGGAAAGCTCTGAGACAAAGGATGCAAGCTCCCACAGCCAAAGTCACCAGTCACCCAGCCAAATCAGCTTGCTATTACAAAGAGCAAGTAGAGCCCCCTACTACCCAAAGGGACCAAACTTATAGAAAACCAAACCACAAATGATGACAGGAAAAGTAAGAAGACAGTTTGTTCCTTGTTGGGCAAGGGCTGGAGTTTGGTGATGTGTTTGAATGCTACTTTCTCAATTAAAAATGAAACTGCCTTTCCAAAACTCATAGTAAAAGAAAATGAGAAGGAAAACTCCATCCACTTCCCAAATCATGTTGGCGAAATGATTCATTATTGGCTTATAAGGAAGCGTGTCCCCCATCTTCTGGCAACATCTGGAGTAGATATATATTTTCCAGTTCCCAGCTAACATTAAAAGATCTTAAGGGATCAGAAACTAGACTGTAACATCTGAAGGCCATAGACATGTTCCTGCTTTTACTTTAATAACATAAGAAGTTGTCATACTGGATAAGACTGAGGGTCCATCAAGGCCAGCATCCTGTTTTCAACAGTGGCCAGTCCAGGATACAAGTGCCTGACAAGTACCTAAACATTAAATAGATCCCATGCTCCTAATGCCAGTAATAAGCAGTGGCTGTTCCCTAGGTCAACTTGATTAATAGCAGTTTATGAACTTCTCTTCCAGGAACTTATCCAATTTTTTTTTTTTTTATAATTTTTTCTTTATTAAATTTTCAATTAATTTAACACAAAAATACAGGAAATGTGTAGATTCTCATAATATTTTCAAAGAATACAGCAAGGAAAATTAATATTATCTGCATCATCAACATAATAGCTGGGGGAAACAAGAAAGTATGCAACCTTACATATAGTATTCTACTATAGGTGCATTCATTCAAAATAATAATAGAAATAAGTGAGGAGAGTTTTCAGTTAGTTGTGGTCATCATTTCTTTCCCCTACTGGACTCCTATCTAACAAAAAAAAGTCTCTCGGTGAAGCGGGTCAGAAAAACTAAAAGTTTTCCCCTGAAAGGTAACATAACAAAAACAAGGGTATTTTAAAAAGAAATTAGCTACTATGGCTAACAATTTACCTTTCAGGTGCAGGAAATGCCTCAGTCAAGCTTGTGTAGCTCTGGAGACATTGGGGAAGATTTGTATTTTCTGAACACACAATGCCATATCCTTATTCCTAAAGAAAACTGTAAAAATCTTATCTTTGTCAGATTCAAGCACAAAGGATACAAAAAGCGTGGATCTATTATGAATGATGTTAGTTGATTATCCAAACATTTTTAAACCCAGTTACAAAATTATTCAGTGTAGTTAAATCACATGCAGATTGTGAAAAATTTCAGGAGGACCTGGCAAGACTGGTACAGAAGTCTTTAAAATCGTGAGAGGATGAATAACTTCCCTAACCACATCCTCTGGCAACTAATTCCAGAGGTTAATTGTGCACTGAGTGAAAAATAATTTTCTCCACTTTGTTTTAAATGTGCTGCGTGCTAACTTCATGGAGTGCCCCCTAGTCCTTCTATTATCTAAAGAAGTAAATAACTAATTCACATTTACTCATTCTCATCCTCTCATGATTTTAAACACCTCTATCATATCCCCCCTCAACTGTGTCTTCTCCAAGCTGAAAAGTCCTAACCTCTTTAGTCTTTCCTCATAGGGGAGCTGTTCCATTCCCCTTATCATTTTGGTAGCCCTTCTCTGTACCTTCTCCAGTACAACTATATCTTTTTTGAGATGCGGCGACCAGAATTGTACACAGTATTCAAAGTGCGGTCTCACCATGGAGCGATACAGAGGCATTATGCCATTCTTCATTTTATTCACCATTCCCTGTACGTACCAGGATCAGTCCAGACTCCTGGGTTTTGCCCCCCCTCTAGCAGATGGAGACAGAAGTTTATAAACAAAAACTCCGCCTACATATAGGCTGGTGCCACCTACAGTCTGGCAGTATTCTTCTGTCTCCTAGCAGGTGGAGAGGGTGCAAAACCTACAGTCTGTGTTAGGCCTACGTTGGTTAGGTGGTTTTTGTAAAAAAAAAAAAAAAAAAAAAAAAAAGGTAGGAAAGTTTGTTGGTTTTTTTCTAGTGGGAAGGGACCGCAGAGGCTTGCCTGCTGGTCCCAATCCCCGCCTCCCAGGGGAAGTTAGGGTCCTGAGGGGACTGTTCCCCCTGGTAGAGGCAGCCGAGGAGTGGGAGAGCCCCACGTACCGGCTCCACAGAGCTGGGGGTGATACCGGGGGTCCCGGCTCACTCCCCCCAGCCGGCTCCGGATCCGAGGTAAGCAGTTTAAAAAAAAAAAAAAAAAAAATTTGTTTTCATTTATTTTGTGTGGTGTGTGTGCTTGTGCTTGCTAGGCTGTGCTTGCTCGCGGTGACTGGGGCCCGCCGATCCGGGGAGAAACTTTGATTTTTTTTTTCTCTCTCTGCCTCCGTTCCCCGCGGCAGTGTGAAGGATGCCTCGGCAGGCATCGTGCAGGGCCTGCGGGTCCGCGGCGGGACGGCTGTCGCGCGACAGCCTCTGTTCTGTGTGCGTGGGCGGCGGAGAAGGGGGGTCGGCGATGGCCTCAGCGCCTCGGCGGAGTAGGCAAGACCGCGAGGTCTCAGCGTTTACGGAGCGGTCTGCGGCCATTTTAACAGCGGTTTCGGCGGGAACGGCAGCCATTTTGTCGGCGCGGGCGGCACAAATTAGCGCGGGCCGGCAGACCACCGCACAGGTGCGTGACCCGCCACGTTTGTCCCCCCAGAGGGTGTCTGGAAGTGAGGAAGGGCCGTTAGGGTCCAGGTCTCCTGGGGATGATTCCCCCGAGGAGGGGGGAGAGGAGGAGGGGTCATCGGACTCCTCATTTAACTCGCGGTTCGTGTTGCTCATGCATAAAGCTTTTAAAGCACGCCGCCTGGCTCGGAAGAGAGTTCCGGGGATCCCCGCTTCTGGGAGCGGAGCGCCAGCGGCCAAGGCCCCAAAATCCGACACGGGGGGAGGGGGGCTGTCTGGGCCCAGGCCCAAGCCAAGGCCTCTTCGTTCCAGGGGGGCGGAGGGGCCTTCGCTCTCCTCGTCGGAGTCGGAGGTGCTGGCGGATCCGGAGGAGGATCTGGACTGCCCATCCCAGCCCCCGAGGGGGGTTGAGGGGGAGGAAGAGCCGGAGCCTAAGGATGCAGGGACACTGCACGCTACGGATGGGGACGATCCGAAGGTAGTTCGGTTGTTCCATAGGGATGAGCTAGGGCCCCTCATCCCTGAAATCCTGGGGGAACTGGGAATCCCACTTCCCCAGGTAGAATCTCGTCTGGGTCAGACGGATCCGGTTGTCTTGGGCCTCAGGGGTCCCTCGTCGGCTTTTCCACTGCATTTCTCGGCATCGGATTTGATGTTTAAGGAGTGGGATACTCCGGATTTGGGACTCAAGGTAGCTAAGGCTATGGATAAGTTATATCCACTGCCGGAGGACGTGTTGGAACTTTTGCGTCTGCCAAAACTTGATTCGGCGGTGGCAGCGGTTACCAAAAAGACCACCATCCCGGTAACGGGAGGTACGGCTCTCAAAGATATACAGGATAGGAAGTTGGAGGTTCAACTGAAGCGTATTTTTCAGGTCTCGGCGTTAGGAATCCGGGTCGCGGTCTGTAGTAATTTTTCGTTGCGAGCCGGGTTACGCTGGGCACAGCAGCTGTTGGCGAATGAGTCTCTGTCGAAGGATGAGGCCAGACAGTAAATGGGAGACCCAGGAAAATATAGCGATAATAGGGGCAATTTCCAAATAATATTAACGCACGGTTATTTGCTGAATATACTACTTCAAGCTAACACTTCAGGATATTAATCAGAGTGAGAGTCTAGATATACACGCAATTGTTCCAATTCAGTGAATACATATCTATTATTATTGTGTACCAAAGTACAGCGACAGGGGTATTTTAAAAAGAATTTGGCACCCCTAGCTACTATTTCATTCCTCAAGGAAAGAAAGGCTTTTCTTTTTTCTTGAATTTTTCTTGTTACATCCGGGAATACTCTCACTTGGTATCCATAAAACAATTCAGACTGTTTCTTAAAGGATCTCATCAAAACTTCGTCTCTATCTGACAATTGTAGAAAAGTTAAAGAAACAGTTGCTCGTTCTGTAATTCTTGCTTCATAAGATTTTTCAATAAAGTCTGTTAAATTATCAGGGGAGATAACTTCTTCTGACATGGCTTCTTGATGTTCTCTCTCTTTCGCTTTCCCTCCAAAAGTATAATACATTCTTGTCACAATTGGTATTTCTTCCGTAAAAAGTAAAACATTTTTAAAGTAACTTTTAATTAAGTCCCTTAATGGTAGCCATTTTGTTCTTGGAAAGTTTAATATTCTTAAGTTGTTTCTTCTTAGTTGGTTCTCCAAGAAATCTATCTTTCCATTAACATATAAATCTGATTTTATTAAATTGGTATTCACTTCTTTGATGTTACTAATATCTTGCTCCAGTAATACAATATGTGCATCATGTTTCTGCACTTCTTTCTCCAAACATTTAGATGTTTCTATGTTCTGTTTCACAACATTAGTTAGATCTGCTATAGCTTTATTCATTTGCATCAGCGCCTTCCAAATTTCTTCAGATGTAATTTTTTTAGGGGTTATTAGGGAGTGTTGTAATAGTACGTGTAATGTCTTTTCCTCACCTCCTGTGTCCTGAAGGTTCCCCTCCTCTCTCTCCTCTCGTTCTGAACCAAGCGTTCCTCCCCTGGAGCCTGCACTTTCTAGGCTCTCCGAAGCCGGTAGAGTATTCAAACCGCTTCTCTGGGGATCCTCCGATGTTTCTGGAGGTTGGTTCAGTGAGGTTTCTCGCAGCTGTTCTCCCCCTTCACAATCCGGGGGCTTGCATGATAGAGAGGGGATAGTCGGCTCGCCGGGACTTAATGAGATCTCATCGGCCTGGGCGTATGGCGTTCGCTCACCGCCATTATCGCCAGCGGCCCCCCTCACCGGCTCGATCAGCAAACCTGGCAGTACGTCCTCGATTCTCGTCTGTCTAGCGGAAATAACGGGAGTAGAGGCCATCACCTCTCTAATTCTGGCCTTACGCTTTGTGTGAGGCATAAAGACAAGTAAGAAACCAGAAAAAAGGCACTTCAGAATTAGCCAGCAGGCAAAAGACGCGGAGCTCGAGAGACTGCTTGTTCACCGTGCGGCGGCATAATTCCTAATATTCTGTTTGCTTTTTTGACTGCTGCAGCACACCGAGCCAACGATTTCAATGTGTTATCCACTATGATGCCTTGATCTTTTTCCTGGGTGGTAACTCCTAATATGGAACCTAATATTGTGTAACTTCAGCATAGGTTATTTTTTCCTATATGCATCACTTTGCACTTGTCCACATAAAATTTAATCTGCCTTTTCGTCTCCCAATCTTCCAGTCTCGCCAGGTCCTCCTGAAATTTTTCACAATCTGCTTGTGATTTAACTACTCTGAATAATTTTGAATCATCTGCAAATGTGATCACCTCACTCATCATATCCCTTTCTAGATCATTTATAAATATATTAAAAAGCACTGGTTCAAGAACAGATGACTGATTATCTTTTTCCACTGAGAAAACTGACCATTTAATCCTACTCTCTGTTTCCTGTCTTTTAACCAGTTTATAATCCACAAAAGGACATTGCCTCCTTTCCTATGACTTTTTTAGTTTTCTTAGAAGCCTCTCATGAGGGACTTGTCAAATGCCTTCTGAAAATCCAAATACACTACACCTAACAGTTCATCTTTATCCACATGTTATTAACCCCTTCAAAAAATATAGCAGATTTGTGAGGTAAATCCATGCTGGCTGTGTCCCATTAAACTATATCTTTCTATATATTCTGTGATTTTGTTCTTAGGAAAAGTTTCTACGATTTTTCCCAGCACTGAGGTCAGGCTCACTAGTCTATAGTTTTCCGGATCCCCCTGGATCCCTTTTTAAATATCAGGGTTAAATTGGCCACCCTCCAGTCTTCAGGTAAAATGGACAATTGTAATGTTAGGTTAGAAATTATTATTTATAGATTCAAATTTCATTTTTCAGTTTTCAGAACACTGGGGTGTATACCATCCAGCCTAGGTGATTTGCTACTCTTCAATTTGTCAATTTGTCCTACTACATCTTCCAGGTTCACAGTGATTTGGTTCAGTTCATCCAAATCGTCATCCTGGAAAAAGTCTTTGGAACAGAAGCAAAGAATTAATTTAGACTTTCCGCAATGGCCTTAACTTCCCTAAGTTCCCCTTTAACCCTTCGATCATCCAACCATCCAGCCAACTCCCTCCCAGGCTTCCTGCTTTGGATATATTTTTAAAAGTTTTCATTATGAGTTTTTGCCTCTATGGCCAACCTCTTTTCAAATTCTCTCTTAGCCTATCTTATCAGTGTTTTACATTTAACTGACAATGCTTATGCTTTTTCCTATTATCTTAAGATGGAACCTTCTTCCAATTTTTGAAGGATGTTTTTTTGGCTAAAATATCCTCTTTCACCTCTCCTTTGAACCATGCATGCAATCACTTGGCCTTCCACCTTTCTTAATGCGTGGAATACATCTGGACTGCGCTTCTAAGATGATATTTTTTAACAGTGTCCATGCCCTTTGTATACTCTTAACATTTGCAGCTGTATCTTTCAGTTTTTTTCTAATTATTTTCCTAATTTTATCAGTTTCCCTTTTGAAAGTTTAGTGTTAGAGCTGTAGATTTACATTTCCCTGTACGTACCCGGATCAGTCCACACTCCTGAGTTTATTCATCCCTGCCAGCAGATGGAGACAGAGAAAAGCCTCGCTGACACTGCTTGATAAGCCCTGGTGCCACCTGCAGTAATTCAGTATTTCTCTGTCTCCAGCAGATGGCTGGTGCATAAACCTGCAGTGCTGCTTTTACCCTTGTTGTTTTTTCTAGATTTTTTTTCTCTTTCGGGTGAGCCTTCCTCCCAGGGAACTGGTTCCTTGGGGAACCATTCTCTGCTCGGTTGAGGTGGACCAGTTGAGGTCCAAGTTGTTCCGTGGGGTGTAAATCTGGTGGTAGCCAGCCCGGGGGGGGCGGCTACGGGAGGCTTTCAAGTCCCTGTCCCTCCGGCAGGGGCAGCAACTGGGTCCTCAGCGCAGGATCTGGCATCCCTGGATGGGGATCAAGGAGATGACATGGGGATCCCTTCGGTGGCAGAGGGGGACGATTCAAAACTTCGGTTGATCTGGAGGGAGGAGTTGGATGCTCTGCTTCCGCAATTCTTGAGCTTGGTTTGAAAGCTCCTCAGGAAGTTCCAGAATTGGATGGGGCGGACCCTGTCCTGGATAGTCTTCGGGCTCCTCCTTCCGCCTTCCTGTATCATAGGTCGGTGCAGCAGTTGGTGGAACGTGAGTGGGATTCCCCAGACTCAGGCTTGAGGGTGGGGAGAGCTATGGCCAAGCTTTACCCCTTGCCGGAGCAGACCTTTTCTGCTTCTGCAAGTCGATGCGGCAGTTTCCGCGGTCACTAAGAAAACGACGATTCCGGTGGCGGGGGCCACAGCGCTTAAGGATGTCCAAGATCGGAAGTTGGAGCTTCATCTCAAGAGAATCTTTGAGAGGGCAGCCTTGGGGCTCCGAGTCGCCATTTGCTCCAGCATTATGCAACGAGCTTGTTTACGCTGGGCGCAGGATGACCAAACGTTACCTGGAGCTGACACATCAAATGCAGATTGTGTGGAAGCGTCGGTCACATATGTGGCTTATGGGCTCTATGATTTGGTGCATTCGCTGTCGGGGGTTATGAGTTCTGTGGTGGTGGCCCGACGTTTGCTATAGCTCCGTCACTGGTCTGCGAATGTGTCCTCTAAGGCCCAGTTAGGTTCCTTGCCCTTTAAGGGGTCATCTCTTGTTTGGGGAGCAGCTGATCAAACAATTGAGTGAAACAAAGGTACACAAGTTGCCAGAGGATAAGCCTAGGAGTCGCCAGGTGTTTGTCACTGTCCCGGTTTAGGGAAGGTAGACGGTCTCGTCCTTCTAGAAGTCCCAGGGGATCGTAGTCACAGGGGATCGCAGTTACAAAAGCCTTTTCAACCGCAGGGCTCCAGTTGGGGGTCAGTCCTTTTGCGGCGAACAACGGCCTTTCAGGGCTCCCTCGGCTGGGGGAGCAGCTCCAGTCAAGTCCTCCCAATGAAGCGAAGCCAGTCCACTCCACCGTTCCCTATATAGGGGTCTGGCTGGAGTGGGCCAAGATTACACAGGATCAGTGGGTCCTCTCGGTGGTAAGAGACGGTTACCCGTTACAGTTTGGACGTCCTGTTGGCGATCTCTTCTCAGTCTCCCCTTGCGGGTTCTCAGCGAAGCATTGGGTAGTTCGGGAGACTTTGCACAGGTTGCGTGACTTGGGGGTGGTGATCCTGGTATCTCCACACGAATGGGGCAGGGGTCGTTACTCCATCTATTTCGTGGTGCCGAAAAAGGAGGGAACGTTTCGGCCCATCCTGGACCTCAAGTCGGTCAACGTGTCCTTAAAGATACCACGCTTCCGAATGGAGACTTTACGGTCCGTGATTACGGCGGTGCGCTCTCGGGAGTTTTTGGCTTCCTTAGATCTGAAGGAGGCATATCTGCATATTCCCATTCGCCCGGATCATCAGCATTTTCTGAGAATCGCAGTTATGGGTCAGCATTTCCAATTTCAAGCTCTTCCCTTTGGACTGGCCACGGCTTCTCGCACATTCACGAAAGTGATGGTGGTGGTGGCGGCAGCTGTTCGGCACGAGGGAGTGTTGGTGCACCTTATCTCGATGATTGATTGATTCGGGAGAAATCGTTGGAGGGTTGTCGTTCTGTGGGGTCCATAAGTTATTCGTTTGCTAGAATCTCTCAGCTGAATGGTCAATCAGGTGAAGAGCCATCTAGAGCCATCCCAAATGCTAGACTACCTCGGAGCTTGTTTCGACACAAGGCAAGGCAGAGTGTTCCTCACATAGGAGAGAATGTTCAAGCTACAGTCACAAGTTTGCTGCTTGATGGCGTTGAAGGTGCCCTGAGCCTGGGATTTTTTGCAGGTTTTGGGATCAATGGCCTCAACGCTCGAGTTAGTGTCGTGGGCCTTCGCTCATATGTGTCCACTCCAAAGAACCATGTAGGAGAAATGGAACCCTCTGTCGCAGGAGTTTCATTTACCGGTCTTACTGGATGTGTCTACGCGAAGCAGCCTATCGTAGTGGCTACAGTCGTCCAATCTGCAGCATGGTGTCAGTCTCGAGGTTCCAGAGTTGGTAGTTCTCACTACCAATGCCAGTCTCTCTGGTTGGGGGGGGCGGTCTATGAGTAGCAGTCTGCCCAGGGCACTTGGTCACCGGTAGAAGCCTCGTGGCCTATCTATCGGTTTGAGACCAAGGCGGTGCGGCTCACACTTCAAACCTTTCTCCCCCTCATGCAGGGTCGTTTGGTCAGGGTTCTGTCAGACAATGCCACAACAGTTGCTTACATCAATCGTCAGGCGGCACCAAGAGCCAGGGGGTGGCACTGGAAGCTCAGGAATTGTTTCAATGGGCGGAGCTGTACTTGGTTCAGTTAGCGGCGTCTCATATAGCGGGTATCGACAACGTTCAGGCGGATTTTCTCAGTCGTCAAAGCTTAGATCCAGGCAAGAGGGAGAGGAGTCCACAATGCGGCTCATCCGAAAAAGGTGGGGTTGTCCTCGCGTCGATCTGATGGCAACTTGGCTCAATGCGAAAGCTCCTCGGTTTTTCAGTCGCAGGAGGGAGTACAGGGCTGACGGAGTAGACGCTCTAGTAGTACCTTGGACTCGGGGAATCTTGCTTTAAGTTTTCCCTCCGTGGCCTCTGGTGGGCAAAGTATTGCGCCGAATAGAGAGGTACCCCGGACAGGTGATCCTAGTAGCTCCAGAATGGCTGCGTCATCCGTGGTTCACAGATCTCGTCAATCTAGCGGGGGACAGTCATCTTCCGGATCTCCTCCGTCAAGGTCCCATATTTTCCGACCAGGCAGGTCACTTTTGTCTAGCGGCTTGGCTTTTGAAAGGCGTCTCTTAAGGCGGAGAGAATATCCAGAGCCGGTGATCACTACGCTTTTGCAGGCTAGGCGGCAGTCTACTTCCCTCTCTTATGTTCAGGTTTGGAAAGTGTTTGAAGCTTTGTGTACCGACCAAGGGATACAGGCGGTTCGTGCCTCGATTTCTCAAGTCTGGTCTTTCCTACAGGAGGGTTTAGCTAAAGGGCTATCAAGTCCCTGCGGGTTTGCGGGCCCACTCGATGCGGGCTCAGGCGGCTTCATGGACGGAAGCTCAGTTAATTTCTCCACAAGAAATTTGCAGGGCGGCAACTTGGAAGTCGCTGCATACCTTTGCAAGGCACTACCGATTAGATTTGGGATTTTCTGATTCCTGGTCTTTTGGTGAAGGTGTCTTGCGAGCGGGACTCTCCAGGTCCCACCCTCTCTAGGAAGCTTTGGTACATCCCAGGAGTCTGGACTGATCTGGGTACGTACGTGGAAAAGAAAATTGGTTCTTACCTGCTAATTTTCATTCCTGTAGTACCAATGGATCAGTCCAGAACCCACCTGGGTTGAAGGGGGAGAGTCTTCTGCTCAGTTATAATCTTTCAGCAAACTTCTGTTCTTGGTTGTTCATAACTTACACATTTTGACAACTTTTTTGACATGTTATTTCTATTCAGTTTTTTTGCACACATTGTTTTCAACTTGGGTACAGATCAATACTGAACTACTGCAGGTGGCACCAGGGCTTATCAAGCAGTGTCAGCGAGGCTTTTCTCTGTCTCCATCTGCTGGCAGGGATGAATAAACCCAGGAGTCTGGACAAACGAGTTGATAATACGTATGCCAGCTTGTGAATAGAGGGTCTTACATAAGTATATCGGTGACAGTGTGCTGTATCAAAAGGAGACCAGTACATTGGATATTTTGATTGTTTACATTGTGGTGTACTGGAATACACAGTTGGTGTGTGTGGGTAATTTGTGTGATTGATATGTTTATGGTCATGCCAAAGACTGAAGATCTGACCTAACTATAGATCATTAAGCTGTGCTGTTGGTCTTTTTACATCCTTAAGTCACAAAAATATTTTTAAACTGGTGCAGAAAACATCAGGATGTGAATTTTCCCCAAATTTACACAAAAAGGGATTGAATTAACACACATATGAAACTTGTGATAGTAGCACCAATCAAGGCTACTATCCCCTCCAAGTGCTACAGAACTATCCCCTCCAAGTGCTACAGAACGCTGCCGCCAGAATCATCACTAACAACAAAAAACCCTCACACATCACACCCACCCTCAAAGAACTCCACTGGCTACCCATTACCCAAAGAATCCAGTATAAAACCCTCACCCTCATGCACAAAAAAATAAACAACAACAACATGAACTGGCTAAACAACGGAATACAACCTTACCCTACTCAAAGAACTCTCAGATCCACCAACACTGGCCTCCTAGCCGTACCCAATCTCAAATCTGCACACCTCAACGTCACCCGCAAACGAGCCATAACAATTGCGGGCCCCTCCTTATGGAACTCCCTCCCCACCTGTCTCAGAAATGAACCTTCATTGCAAGTCTTCAAAAAACACCTCAAAACATGGCTGTTCCTAAAAGCATTCCCACCTGACACGTAACCTACCCAAATTCAACTGCAACACACCACGCCCCCCTACACAAGCATCTCGCATCACCATCTTCCCTCCCTTGCACCACCTTCCCCCCTCCTATCCCCCCCATTCCCCCCTTCAACCCTCCCTGCCAACCTAACCTTAATATATCCTCATCAACAAGTCATTTATGTACATATGCTATACACTACATCAAATGTTCAACGTAATCCTGTTATTCCTGTTATAATATGTATAATTTGTTATATTTATTACAATGTTACAATTTATTATATTTATTACAATGTTATAATGTAAAATAGGGCTGTTACTACCCTATTCTTTGAGTTATCTGGAAACCGATGTGATATCTCGATCGAACGTCGGTATATAAAAGAAATAAATAAATAAATAAATAAATAAGGCTTCAACTCAAGTGATTTAGTAATTGGAAGCTATTTTAAAAATGTAGCATGCAAAATCACTTAAGATGTGCCAGATCGTTGATCTGATGCAGGAGACCTAATCCTGGCCTCTGTTCCTCAGTGCAGTTAGGACCAGGAATGCTGTGGAAACATCATTCCTAGTCCCTGCAGGGAGGAAGCCCCCAGCCATCACACACTTATTACTGGCTAAGGTCACACAGAGGGAATCCATACCTCTCAGCCAGAGGACTGTAGCTTCTGTAACTAGGCTAGACTGGAAGGGTTAAACATGGGGGGGAATCTCTGGTAGCTGTGAACAAAAACTCGTGATACCTTTACACCAGGAAGGCTTCATTGTGATTGTTCTGGATCCCCAAAGGAGCAGGAGAAAGCTGTTGTGCAGAACAAATTGACTTAGGCCCATTTGCCCATTTTATGTGCTGATGTTCTCTCTCCTCCTCTCCTCCCAGCTCTCCCTTTGCTGTCAGCAGTTCTACGCCATGTTTATCAAACGAGCCATGTACAGCTGGCGGAACTGGAAGATGGTGGTCGCACAGTTCCTGGTGCCTCTCATCTTCACGGCCTTTGCACTGATTGTAGCCAAGACATTCCCAGGGCCTCAGGATTCTCCTGCACTGCCGCTTAGCCTGGAACCCTATGGTCGCACTATGGTGCCCTATTCCCTCACGCCAAAGTCATCCATACTGGCACAGAAGCTGGCCCAGTACTATACGGAGCTGCTGGCATCGCAGAAGGGCACGGCACAGGAGGTGCAGGGTAAGCACAAAGGTGGTGGTAAAGAATGGCACTCTTGATATTTGTATAAAACATGCATGATGCTTACTGTGTTATGTTACAGATAGTGCTGCCCATCTCGCAGTAGGAAAACCAAACCAACCTGCAGACACAGACTTATTAATGCCAGGGTTAGGAGGGCTGCTGAAGAAGTACTACCAGTCCCCTTCAGCCAGGAAGCAGTGCTAAAGGAAGCTGGTTCCTTTCTCAGTGCCTATTAGAGGCAGCTGTAAAGCAAGATCTGCCTATGAAAACTGAGAAATATAGAAGACTGTTTATGATGATCCCTGTTGGGAGCTGAATGGGAAGAAGTAAGGGGAATGGAAGCTTTTGAGACCATTAAATTTGTAGCATGGGAGGTTGGTTTACACCTGAAAAAGGGTGTCTGTGAATCTTGAACGTTATGTACAATGACATCTTTGACTGATTCTTATCGTGGTCCAGGAAATGGTACCACAGGCCATGAAGGATCTTATCGTCAGCTCGATCAATAGGGCTGCATTTCATGGGAACAGGACCAGAAATAAAACATGACAAATCATTGCTCTAATGGTTTTTCCATTCTTTCATCCCAGATGCTGTCCAACACAATAGATTTATCTTTCGAGCAATTTGGGAAAAACAATGGAGCCATTCTCAGCTGTCAGTCCTGGTCCCTGCATTGCAGGAAAGGCACAATGATAGGGTATGGGATGGGAGTCACTTCTGCCACTGTCCATGCTGTATCTTTCTGTGGGACTCCAGTGGATGTTAGACTTGCTGCTGGCTGTCAAGCATCTGCCTTGGAAGATGTCCGTATTTAGTGAGATCCAGCACTACCTTTTACCAACTCAAATTCCACTATACATTAAAATGATTTTTTTTTCCTAGCATGTAGCCAGATGGACTCAGGACCAATGGGTTATGTGCTCCCCTGTTAGCAGATGGAGACAGAGTAAGGTTTCAAAGCTGACATCACCTTAGATATACCCCTGCAGCGACATCGGCCATTCAGTATCTCTCAGTCCCCTAGCAGATGTGGATGTGCTATCCCTACACCAGCACTGGTATTTAATGGGATTGTAGTACTCGTTAGAAGAAGGAAAATGTTACATTGAGGAAAGATTGAGCCCCGCTCTCCTGCGGTGATACCTAAAGATCCCTCCCCCAGTTGAGAATTCCTGAGGCGATTTCCGAGATCCATCAGAGGTGTGCATTGGTCCGGTAGCTGGTTTTCCAGCATGGACTTACTGCTGAAGCAGCTGAAAGGCAATGGGTGCAGGAAACTGAGCGGGGTGGTGACTACCTAAGCTCTCTCCCCCTGCAGCTAGAGACAGTCTCTATACTTGGTTGGTAAGTGCTGGGCACAGGTAAGTAGAGAAGAACTCTTCTGATTCAGAAACGTGGAAGGGCGTCAGTAAGTCTTTCCTCAGGTCTCTTTGCTCAGTGCGCCATACCAACAACATTCCTGATCCCATTAGGGCAAGGGAGGGGGATTTCTGAGCGGGTTGAGCGGCCTCTCCGATGAACTAGGCCCCGCTTCAGGCTCGGTGGGCACTCCACGTGGCAGGCCACGGCGGCACCATCTTGCGTGTGGTTTGGTGCAGCACCACTCCCCCCCGCCCCCGCTTTGACTATCGGTACATGCAGTGTGGGCCGGCCCTTGTGCGCCTAACGCACGCATACCTGTGGTGCACCAGTGTGCGTACCTGAGCGCATAACTGCGCACATACCAGTATGCATGATTGCATGCATACACTCGCACACAACCGGACGCTTATGTTCGAGGGCGCTTATGCATATGCGCATTGGGGCGGATCTGTGCGTGCTCGAATCCAAGCGCTAGTCGGCTGAATGCATAAGACAACTATGGCTCCGGCAGCAAAGAAGCACAAGTGACACTCTTTGTGCTGCCTGCCATATTAGGGCTGCAGAGTCTCACCTAAAATCCTTCCTGTGTCAGCACTTTGAGGAAGCCTAGGGAGGGCTAGGCCCTCACAACTTCTCTAAGCCTGGCCTCTCCCAGTCGGAGGACGGGTTAGTACGACCTTATCCGTACTGGCGTCGTTCCTGCTTCCCCAGAGGGTAAGGGGAATTGGGCCTCCCAACGGGTTGAGCAGCCCTCGGTGGGCTAGGCCCTGCTTTAGGATGATCACACCGTGTGGTTGGCCTTAGCGCCAACTTGCACGCTTTTCTCTGTGTTGTATGGCCCCATGTAGAACGCCGGTACGCGCAGTATGTCAGCGGTGAGCATAACGTTAGCACGTACTTACACAATTCTAAGCATGTGATGTCAGCGCGTCCTTATGTGCCAACTCTGAGAGAGCTGTGCGCAAGATGTCAGCAAGTTCTTGCACGCACAACTCTGACAGCGCTTGCATTGTGCGCGTGAAGTCAACGCATTCTTACGTGCACAACTGAAAGCGCTGTGCACGTTATGGTCAGTGCGTACTTAAACGCACAATGTCATAAACACATTCAGGAAAAGCTGAGTGCATCCCCTCAACCAGTAAAAATAATAATAATAATCCCTCTCCCACTGCTATCGACAGACCTCGAGGCATGCCTCACCTCATCATTGGTATTCCTGGCAGGAGCCCAGACGACACGGTACCAGATTCCTTGGTCCAGTCTGATCTCCCTACGGAAAGCCTCCTGCTATTTTCCAGTACCACGGCCAACTATCCCTCTTCTGTCAGCGGCGGGTTGAGATCACGTCAGACAAATGGGTACTGGACATAATATGAGAAGGATACGCTCTGCAATTTCGAGCATCCCTCGGGACATGTTCATGATGTCGCCCTTACACTCTCAGCCCAAGAAACTGGCAGTGGAATCTACGTTGATAAGGCTCCTCAGTTTGAGGGCTATAACTCCGATACCTACATCCCCAGGAAAATTCGGGCGTTATTCCATCTATTTCATTGTACCCAAGAAGGAGGATTTGTTTTACCCCATCCTGGACCTCAAGAGCATCAATCATCATCTGCAGATATTCCACTTCCGCATGGAAACTCTCCGCTCCGTTATAATGACCGTACAACTAGAAGAGTTCTTAACCTCTTTGGACCTCTCAGAGGCCTACCTTCAAATTATTGGCAATCGACCCCAGAACATTCTCCAAAGTTATGGTGGTTGTGGCAGCGGCACTGAGGAAAGAAGGGATCCTGGTGCACCCTTGTTTGTACGACTGGCTGATCTGGGTGAAGTCATTGGAAGAGATCCTCCAGGCGACCAGCAGGGTCTCTTCCCTGCTTTAGGAAGTTGGTTAGGTCGTGACTTTGGACAAAAGCTGCCTCAAGCCCTCCTAGTCCTTAGCATACCTAGGAGTCCAGTTCAACACCAAGCAGGACAAAGTCCTCCTCCCTTCTTTGAGGATAAGGAAGCTGATGGACCAAGTGGGTCGGTTGACAAGCACAATGCTTCCCAGGGTATGAAGCTGTCGTCAGGTCCTTGGCCTGATGGCGTCAACCCTGAGGTAGTACCGTGGGCGAGGGCTCACATGCTTCAATGCTCCTTGCTGTCACATTGGAACCCACTATCTCAAGACTACTCGATTCACCTCCACCTTCTGATAGAAGTATGTTATCGACTCCAGTGGTGGCTACAGGAAGTTCACCTAAGCAAGGGTGTAAGTCTGTCCCCACCAAACTGGCTACTCCTCTCGACAGACACGAGCCTCCAAGGGTGGGGAGCTCACAGTCAGGAACTGACAACCCAGCGGCGACGGACCAAGGAAGAAGCGCACTGGAACATAAACCACCTGGAAGCCCGAGCTGTCAGATTAGTGTGCCTACAATTCAGCTACAGACTCCAGGGCCAGGTGGCCTGCATGATGCAGGACAACACAACAATGGTAGCTTACATCAACTACCAGAGAAAAAACAAAAGTCACCAAGTGTCTCTGGGAATTGCCCATTCCATAGGGGGTCTGAGTTAAATCTACAAGGGATCTCAGCCTCCCACATCATGGGAAAAGATAATGTCAGAAAAGACCTTCTCAGCAGGGAGAGTCTGAGTCCAGGAGAATGAATGTTGTTGACCAGAGCCTTCCAGTTCCTGGTAGATTGCTGGGGCCTCCCATTCATCGACCTACTGGCCACATCTCATAATGCTAAGGTCCCCCGATTCTTCATTTGCAGAAGAGATCAGCACTTCCAAGGGATCGACGCCCTTGTCCAGGCCTGGTCAAAGGAAGACCGATGTACACATCCCTCCATGGCCTCTGCTAGGCAAGGTCATTCGCAAGATTGAACGCCAAAGAGTATTAGTCCTTCTGGTGGCCCCGGATTGACCAATATGCCCATGGTATGCTGACACGTGGAGGCTTCTGGTAGAAAGCCCCCTATGCCTCCCTCCGCACAGGGACCTTCTCCAACAAGGTCTGATCCTTCACAAGGATCTAACTCTGTTTTGCCTTACGGTCTGGTCCTTGAGAGGGCTCACCTGATGAAACATGGATATTCAGCAGTAATTGCCACCTTGCTCCACGCACGGTTCTCGATATCCTTGGCGTATGTGCGGATCTGGAGAATATTTTAAGTTTGATACGAGGAGTGCAGGGTGCCCCCTCGCACAACCAGGATCCCCCATGTTTCTGGAATTTTTACAGAACAGCCGTAACAAAAGGTTGCCCCTCTACTCCTTGAAGATCCAGATAATGCCTCTCTCGTCTGAGGTTAGGTGAATGGAGCCCACCTGTCGACACATCCGGACTTGGCACGTTTCCAAAAAGGGGTTAAACACCTCTGACCACCCTTAAAAGTGGCTGGCCCCCTATGGAACCTCAATCTAGTACTGGACCTTTTAGCAGGACTTTCCTTTCGGCCGCTGTGCAGTCTGTCTCTACGTCTGTTAACGATGAAGACTGTATTCTTGATGGCAATATGCTCAGCTCGTTGCATCTCTGAACTACAAACAGTGTCATGTCGGGAACCATTCCTCTGGTTGAATCTAGGAACATTACAGCTTTGCACCGTTCCTTCCTTCTTGCCCAAGATGGTCTCTGAGTTTCACCTGAACCAGTCCATCTCATTACTGTCCCTGGATAAATGCAAGGACTCTGAAGACTACTGCCTTCTATGCCACTTAAACGTTAGTAGGCTTTTAGTATGGTAATCTGGAACGTTCAGAACCGGTGCTCAAGACGGACTGCTCGTTTGTTCTTCATGGTGGAAAGAAACAAGGGGAAGCAGCTTTGTGAGCTACCATAGCTCGCTGGATCAAGGAAGGGATCATGGGAGCTTTTGAGGAGGCAGGGAAGCCTTTACCCCTTCAGATTAAAGCTCATTCCATTAGGGCTCAGGCAGTATCCTGGGCAGAAGCTAAGCTACTGTCACCCGTCGATATCTGCCGAGCAGAGACGGAGTCCTCCTTGCACACCTTCTCCAGGTTCTATCGCCTGGACATACAGGCTCGAGAGGACGTAGCCTTTGTGAGGGCAGTGCTATCCGGACTGTGGGCAGCCTCCTGCTCCATTCTGGAGTAGCGTTTGTACATCCCATTGGTCCTGAGTCCATCTGGCTACATGCTAGGCATGCTAGGAAATGGAGAAATTACTTACCTGATAATTTTGTTTTCCTTAGTGTAGACAGATGGACTTAGCATCCTGCCCATGGCTGCCCATGAGGTGAATCATCCTGATCAGGTCATCTATAATATTTCTGGGATTCAGTGCTTATGTTTGGTTGAGTACAGTTATGGTCACCAGTTTTTAATCAAGTTATTAAATTGTATTCAGGTTTTTCATAGTATGTCCACAATAGCTTTTGAAGAGAATACTGAATGGCTGAGGTCACTGCAGGGGTATATCTAGGCTACCACCAGCTTTGAAACCTGACTCTGTCTCCATCTGTTAGCTGGGGAGCACATAACCCATTGGTCCTGAGTCCATCTACACTAAGGAAAACGAAATTATCAGGTAAGTAATTTCTCCATTCAAGACAGGTGAAATATTGCGTACTCGAAATAAGATCTTTAATTTTTCATACACTTTAATACTAAAAGCAAACCAGAAATAGTTTGGAGTTTATACTAGAGTCTAATATACTATAGCACACTGTTCCATAGCTTCAGCCAAAGCAATAACCCAATTTTGTTTTTAAGTGTTAAATTATTTAAAACTCCTTTTCCTACTAGTTTTCCGCTCTAAGGGGGTTACCTTATTTTTCAGGTGATCTGGAGAAGTATCTAATTATGCGAGCCTCAGAAGAGGGCGGGGCCTTTAATGAGCGCTGTGTTGTTGCTGCATCCTTTGAAGAAATCCAGAACGAGGTTATAATCACTGCCCTGTTCAACAATCAGGCGTATCATTCTGCCGCCACCGCGCTCATGCTAGCTGATAACACCCTTCTCAAAATTGTGGCTGGGCCCAACGCCTCCATATCTGCCACCAACTTCCCTCAGCTACGCAACACCACAGAGACTGCCAAGGACCAACTTATGGAGTGAGCAGTCTCTCTCTCTCCCTCTCTCTTTCTCTCTCTCCCCATGTCTGTGTTTCTGTCAGTAAACAGAGGGTGGGGAAAACCCCTATCGACTTTCTGCTGCCAGCAGTGCCACTACAGAATAAGAAATCATTCACTTCGGCGGTCAGAGCTGTCTTTAGCCAGGGCTACGCAAACCGTTGCAGAAATTGTGAGCAGTGCACTCAGTGGGCTGCGTGGATAGGATGCGGTGAGGGATACTTGCTGGCTAGGTGACCGATCTGGAAAGTATAAAACAGTGTAGCCAATCCTGATCACTGCTGCTGGTTCTCTTATTGGTGGGGGGGGGGGGGGCGGTACAGGCATCTTGTCTAAGAGGGTCTTATTCAGAAATTACTGACCACAGTGAACTGGTGGGATGAAACAAAACCTTTCCTATATATTGTTGGAATTCTGGGAGAAGTAAGGGAATAAAGTACTATGGTTAGTCCCATTGATTTCCTGAAATTTGGAAGAAATTGCTGTCCTCCATCAATGTATGATTATGTTCATTTGTGTGTAAGATCTTATTTACAAAATAAACATTTAATGTGCCAAATGGTGCTAGCATATCTAGTTCCATAGGGCCGATAAAAGATTAGATTTTTTTTTTTTTAATGAGTTGAGATCTTTGAAATTGCTGTATGTTTTCTTTCAAAACTTGCCTTATTATTGCTCTTCTATTCTCTTCCATCCTGCTCATTGCCTCTGTCCCTCTTCCCCCGTCCACATTCTGCCCGTCCCATGCAGGGGTCAGACTGGCTTTGCTATCGCCATTAATCTGCTCTATGGAATGGCCTCCTTGGCCAGCACCTTCGCCCTCCTGCTGGTCAGCGAGAGAGCCATCAAGTCCAAGCACGTGCAATTCGTCAGTGGAGTCTACATTATCAATTTCTGGCTCTCTGCTCTGCTGTGGGATCTCATCAACTTCCTCATCCCCTGTGTGCTGATGCTGGTGAGATGGGACAGAAGAGCGTTGGGGAGAGGGGATTCAGGTGGCAACCTCAGCGTGGGGGTGGTGGTAGGCACAGAGTGGGGTACTGGACCTGGAACTAGTGTTGGCAAACAGTAAACCGTGGCTAACATGCCAGGTGAAGATGAGCAGAAGAGATCAGCAGAGCTGTCTGGCAGACATGTTAGGCCGTGCAGGAAGACTCAGAAAGGGCTCCAGAATGGGTTGCACCAGAAATAGTTTGAAACTGCTTATAAATTCTAAGTACTTTTCTACCGTAAATACACTTATTATTTGTCATATCTGTTTGTCTTGACCTAGATTGTAAGCTCCGGGAGGAAGGGACTGTCTCTTATGTGTGCCTGTACTGCACTGCGTATGCCTAGCAATGCTTTTCAAATTTATAAATAGTGGTAGTTTCACCACAACCGATCTTTAAAACCTCATTGCTATTGATGTTGATCGCACACTAAGTGGGATATTCATAACTGTAGTTGTGATCAAAGCAATTTCAACCACCGCTGAGATGAAAATGAGGCAGAAATGTATTACACATGCTATCACCTGTGTGCTTTTGTTCTCATGCCTTCCTCCTTTCCAGGCAGTATTCCAAGCCTTTGATGTGAGAGCCTTCACCCAGGACAACCACCTGGTGGATGTAATGCTTATCTTCCTGTTGTATGGCTGGGCCATCATCCCCCTCATGTACCTGCTCAGCTTCTTCTTCTCGGTGGCAGCCACAGCATACACCAGGCTCACCATCTTCAACATCCTCTCGGGCACTGCCACCTTCCTGGCTGTCACCATCATGAGCATCCCAGGTGAGGCCATACTCACTCTTGTCTCCAGCACTGTAAACCCCTCTGTGTATCATACGGCTACCGAGGCCACAACTTCAACATCAGAGCTAGATGGGAGAGGGTAAAAAAATGGGAAAATACCCACTACCCCCTCCTTATTAAGACTGGTTTTGATTGAACTGGAAGCCCAAAAGGGCTGCCTGTGTTTTTTTGGGAGGTTTTTTCCTCTAGAAGCAGCAGAGGTTTGTATCTGAGAGATGGAGTAAAGGTGTTACCTCTTGTTCATTCCACAGAGCTGGGTTTGGTGGAACTCTCCCAAACCTTGAATAAGGTCTTCCTGATTCTTCCCAATTACTGCCTCGGCAAGTCTATCAGTGACTTCTACCAAAACTACGAGTTCATTCAGTTCTGCACCTCCTCCTGGGAAGCAACGAACATCTGTAGATTTCTCAGTGAGTTTTGTTGCTTTCAAAGTCTAGTAGTCATTTATGATCTTGAAGTAGGACACCTCAGTGACACTGGATTCTTCTAGCTGTCTTAGTCTCCATAAGGAGTTTCTTAAATACCATACTGCTGTTATCCTCTGCATGTTCTTACAGTGCAGCCCTGCTACTGTGCCAAAGCATGTACTTGCAAAAAAAATGTAGCATAGCTAGATCTGACAGGCAGGACTGGAGATTGTAACACAGAACTACCTCATTTGCATCTACTCCATAGTACAGTCTTTACACCATAGCACTGTATCTGAAGCTTTGATTTTAAAAGCACTTTTAAGATCTCTGCTTTGTGATTCTTACCATACAGAGAATGCACGCGAGTTTGCTCTCTCATGAAGAAACTTTTCAGCGAGTTTACTGCTGAATTTTAGCAATACGCAGAACATAGCAGCATTTCAAGTGAGCTGGATTGAAATTCCCTTTCAGAATCTAACGATAAAGACTGCCATAGATTCCTAGCAGATTTTGTGGATGATAAAAGCTGACTTTTCCATACAACTGTAATTTCATCTTTTGAGCACTACAGTTTACCAATGGAAGGCCCTGCAGGAATATGGTTGAGATATTTTATTGCTTGCCATTTTCTGTTTGCATCTGCTTCCTGGTAGGCTAAAATGAACCACATCCTTTCAAAAATCTCAACTGAACAAGAATGCAGAATTCCATTTCCTGTGGTTCATTTTTTTCCTCCCTTGTCCTCAGATATTACTTACCAGCCAAATTACTTTTCCTGGGACTTTCCGGGAATCGGACAGTATCTCACATCCATGGCTGTTCAGGGCTTCGTCTTCCTCCTCCTCCTGGTCTTTGTCGAGACCAACATCCCTCACAGACTCCGAAATCTGTGCAGCCGCCTCTGCTGGAGACGGAAACGGGTAAGCCAGCCACATGCTTCTGCAAAGAGAGAAGGAAAAGCAGTCTGCAGTCATGTTTGATATGGAAGACAAGCTATTCTAGCAATACAAAAATGTTTTTCATTTTATGTGTTAACTTTCATATTCAAAACATATAACATGGAGAGAGCCATTTTGCTTACCTTAACTACCCACCTGAGGTTAACCCCACGGCCACTCGGAGGGTCCTGACAAGGGCTGCCTCGGCCAGTCTACACCTGGGCATGTGCTCCTACACTGGCAACCTCCAGCCCACAACCTGGGTTCCCACTTGCTTTGGCAAGTCCCCCATCTGAAGCTATCCATCCCCTGGTGGTTTCTAGGGACCTTGAGACTCCACACAATTGAGTGGTCACACACTTCCTAGAAATGCAACCAAAGATCAAAAATAGAAGTTCCTCTTCACTCAGACCAGTGGGTTGTGCATGCCAACCAGTAGACGGAGACAGAACAGGCTTGCCAATGACACTGACACCAGCCTGCCAGTATTCTCTTTCTCTAGCAGATGGTAGGCAAGCACCATGCTGTGACTCAGGCCTGGTCACTAGGTGAAGATTGGAGCTCCTGAGGTGAAAGACTACCCTCCCTCCCTCCCTCTCTCAGTTGAGCAGGGGTCCTGAGTTTTTAAAACAGAGTAAAGAAGAGGTCGAGATAGGAAGAGCTTGGGACAATTCCCTACCAGAGGGTGACAGCTACTGTTCCGTCCCTCTGGTTCTGGGCCATTGGTTTCTCTTTTCTTTTTTTTTTTTTTTTTAAAAGTGATTCTGTGTTCTTGTTCTCTGGAAGTCCACTGGTTTGAAATGTTTTTGCTAGAGCATTTATTAATTTATTACATTAAAAATTCATGGTGTTCTTCAGCTTGTCCATAGTTAACTTGTTACAGGAATACTGGCAGGCTGATGTCAGCACAGAGGGTATATATGCAGTGACATCAACGAACCTGTTGATCTCTGTCTCTATCTGCTGGTGGGTGTGCACAACCAACTGGTCTGGCCTGGTCTGACTCAATTAAAGGAAAGCACATTATCAGGTAAGTAGTAATTTCACAATACTGGGATCATTAATCTGTGCAAGAGGGGCAGAGCTAACAAACTAATAAGCTTATTAACAAAAAGTAAGAATAGTGAACAGAAAAACATTAAATTTTCGAATAGGTAAAACAACAAAGATTAAACAGCAAAAGCTAGTTAAACACTTTCCATTATACTTATCTGGTGCCTGGTGAGGTCAGGAAAAAGGCTGTCCACATGTGCTGCTCAGCAGAGGGCTGCTCCTTCTGTTCTCCCAGCTAAGACTAGAGAATTCCTGTACCTTCAAAGCCATTCTCCATCTGAAAGGCCAGTCAAATCACAAGTATTAGCATTAGTTCCCTGACCAATGACCTGATTGGTAAAGGTTTTCTGGTCAATGGCACTGCAAGTTGTTAGTCTTATAGCTTCCTTAAGGGTACTGGCATATGTATGCTGTCCTCCTTCTGAGTTAATCCAGCATCCCAAACTTCTGTTTAAATTACAGTTCAGAAGTCAAATACTACCTGCAGGCCTCCCCAGAGGAAAAGAGCTCCCTGGGGAAAACAGGTACAGGGCAAAACAATAAATCACAAAACATAAGAATGATATATCATAAAAATAATACATTAGACCTCGTGGGTCCCGATGGTTATTCCACCTTAGGGGGAGTAGTTTTTTTGGATATGAGAATAATAAGAGAGTGGTTGTACAGTCTGGAGGGACTGGATGGTTAGTTAGTGGGGGGTGTGATTTTTTTTTTTTATTTTTTTTTTTTTTTGCAACTGTGAGCGTTATCATAGTTGGGGGATGGTAAAGGGATGTTGAGTGTAGGGGGAAAAAGTTTACTGGGATAGCAGACTTGAGGCATTATTACTTTTGCTTTAATCTACAGAGCTAAATTTCATGTGAATGATATGAGACTGAGATGGGTTATGCAGAATTCTTTGTATGTGCCTTAGTGTTCAGTTATTTGTATCCTGCTGTAGCAATATTTTATTTACAGTCCTGATTACATTTATATGGGCTCAAATGTGAAGATAATATCCCTTAATGTTCAGGGTATCTCTTCCCTGTACAAGAGAAAATGTATATTTGCATGCCATAATAAGGCTCAAATATTGATGTTGCAGGAAACTCATCTTACAAATCATGAGCCAGATAAACTGAAGATAGGTTGGGTGGGTCAGAGATTTTATTCCTCTCACAATTCACATAGTTGTGGGGTTTGTGTTTTAGTGGATAAGCATATACCCCTTGCAATCCATCGCTCTTTTTGGTAGATGAGGGCCAGTACGTTTTACTGGACTATTCGTTATGCACTTTTCACTTTACTCTGGTTAATGTATATGGTTATAATTATGATCAAGTGGAATTTTACAAGATGCTCACTGATAAAATTGTTCTATTTGGTTTTGAACACCGGACCGGAAAGCTTGTCCTGATCCCCTCTTAGACAGAACCTCTCAGCCTAAGCCTGGGGCCTCAGGTTCCTTTTCTCCTAGGACAAGCAGGATGGTAGTCCTCAAACATGGATGACATCATCAGATGGAGCCCGGCATGGAAAACGTCTGTTAAAGTTTCTAGAACTTTGACTAGGCACACTGAGCATGCCACTATCCACGTGTCCACGCGGGGGTCCCTCTTCAGTCTCTTCTTTTCCGCGGAGCAATCGTCTTGCAGATGTGGAGCTTGTGCTGGTTTTCTTTGGAAAACTGCCACGGTCGAGTTTTTCTCGTTTTTTTCTCTACACTAGGTCCCTTGATCCTTCCCGCCTTAGAGGGTGTCGCAGTAAGTCCCCTATCCTTTGCAGTCGATATCTGACGGTGCCGTCTTCCGATGGCCACCGTTAATCGACCGTTCGTCAGCTGTTTTTTTGCTATAGCATCGTCAGGCTTTCGCCGATGCCCTAAGTGCCCCTGGACTATGTCCATTACAGACCACCACGAGATCTGCATCTTGTGCCTGGGGGTGTCCCACGATGTCAGGGGGTGTTTGTTCTGTGCCCAGATAACCCCCAAGGGTTGCCGTGCGTGCCTTCACAAAATGGTGAAGCTGATTGCCCAAGGAAGTCCGATCCCTCGGCATCGGGGGCATCAATGTCTCGGAAAAAGGAGGACCTGTCTTTGGCAGCATTCGAGAAGGAGTTGGAGCACAGAGAGCAGTTGGCGGTTGGCCGAGCCCTACAAGGTATTGAACTGCTGCCGGAGCCTGTGCTGTCAATGCTGGCACCGTTACTGGAGCGCTTGGATTGCTACTCGGTGCACTGCCAACCTAGTCCTTGCCGGTGCCTCGGGTGCCGTCGCTGTGCTGGGAGGCACCCATACTGCCTCGACCAGAGGCCATTCCTATTGCTGACTCCTCAGACAAGGGAGGGCCGTCAGGGCCAGTATCTCGTCTTCCATGGCCAGCCCCGCGGCCGGTGTTGTCCAAGTCCCTGCCGGATCCATCGATGCCTCCAGTGCCCTCATGGCTCTCTGTGCTCTGTGGCAAGGGCACAGTTAGGGCTCCCCCACCGGTGTCCCCGGGTGATCTAACCGATGAGGGTGCCCCTTATGACCTGTGGGGATTCGAGGCTTCTGTGTCCTCTTTGGATGACTCAGAGGACCTGCCTTCTGGAGGAGAGTCATCTATCTCCTCCCGAGGATTTGACTTTTGCGGGCTTTGTCCAGACCATGGTGGAGACTGTCCCCTTCCAACTCCTGTCGGAAGAGTACTCCAGGCACGAGATGCTGGAGGTCCTCCAGTTCATGGATGCACCTAAGGAAGTGGTTGCTGTCCCAGTCCATGACATATTTAAAGAATTGTTTGTCTGACTCTGGGAGCACCCCATTTTGGTTCCCCCGGTGAACTGGAAGATCAATGTGGTGTACCTGGTTCAGCCTACCACGGGATTTGAGTGGCATCAGCTTCCGCACCAATCCGTGGGGGTGGAATCCGCCCTCAGGAAGGCAAAGAGGTCTTGTACCCATGCTTCGGCTCCTCTAGGCCATGAGCATAGGACCTTGGATGCCCTAGGGAGGAAAATCTTCCAAGGCTCCATGTTGGCGGCCCATAGGTGTGGGCTACGTTATTCTTCATTGCTGGGCAGCATGAGGGAAGAGGAGGTTGAAAGTTTTTGTGGCCCCCACAAACTATGGTATTCTTTACTGCCAGGGCAGGAGGGGGAGGAGGAGGCTGATAGTTTTTACACGATGGCGCCTCTGGTGGAGGGTGCCTATGGCCGAGGCCATATCGGCTATAGGCTAGCTACGACTCTGCTCGCTGCTGTCTCAAAAAATGTCATATGCAGACCAAACCTCATGCTTGTTGCACTACAGACCCTGCTGTAAACCTTCAGGAAGACCTCCTGCAGTTGCTGAGGGAGGCGCTCCACCAGATCTTGGACCTGCTTCCAAAAGGTTCCTGGAATACTGGCTCATATACAATTGGTAACGGGCATCCTGAGCCCTTTCCTGCCCTGACAATGAAGAGCAGTGCCACAAACACATCGGCCTTCTCCTTCCCGTCCCAATAGTGCAGAGCAGCGCAACCCACACTCCCGATCCCTCCCTGCCCCAGCAGTGAAGATCGGCGGGGCCTGCAGGGCCGTGAAAAATATCTGACCCCTCCTCTTCCCTTCCTGCCACCCCGATAGAGCAGAGCAGCGTGGCCCCACACTCCTGATCCCTCCCCGCCCCAGCAATGCAAAGCAGCGCGACCTGTGGGACCATGGAAATACATCAGCCTCCTCCTCTTTTCCTCCCTGCCACCCCCATAGTGAGAAGCAGTGCAGCCCAAAGGGCCGCAAAAAAGCATTGGCCTCCTATTCTTTCCCAGCCCAGCAATGAGGAGTAGCACAGCAGGGCCTAAAGGAGCAGCAATGAAGAGAAGCATTGGCCTTCTTCCCCCATGCTGCAGCACACCTGGAGGCAGGATGAAAGAGAGAGAGAGAGAGATGAACGTGTGTGAATGACTGATCATATGAGAGACAGGTATGAACGTGTGTGTGTGATTATGCTTGTGAGATAGTGAATGAGTTATTATCGAACATGTGAGAGCATATGTGCATGATTTAACATGTAAGACAGAGTATGAATGTATGTGTATTGAGCATGTGTGAATGATTCAGTATGTGTGGTGTATGAACATGTGTGAATAATTGAGCATGTAAAAGTGTATGAGCATGTATGATTGCGCATGTGAGCGTATGAGTGTGTGCGTGTATACGGTTGAGCATGAAAGCGCGAATGAGCATTTGTGTATATAAAATTGACATGCATTAGAGAGAGCATATGAGCGTATGTGAGTGATTGATCATGTGAAAGAATGTATGAGCATGTATGTGTGTCTGACCATATGAATGAGCATATGAGCGTGTGTATGATTGAGCAAGTGAGAGAGCACATGAGAATGTATGTCTGTGTGTGTGTATGATTGAGCATGAGAGAGCGCAAGTGAGCGAATGCATATGTGTGTGTGTGTGTGTATGTATGATTGAGCAAGTGTGAGAGAAAGTTTGTATACAACAATCTCCACCCCTCTCCCTGCTAATCCATGACAATCTCAGGTCATCTGGAAATCAAAATTCCCCAGGTACGGACAACAGGAGATTTTTTATATCCTTATTAGTTTTAATTATTGGGTGTATCAACTGTTTTGAAATATTTTATTGACATTTGGAAATGGATAGAGTTGAGTTTTTACTTATTGGATGTTCTTTTTGTCAGTTTTTTTAAATATATCGTTGTTTCCTAATAGGAGGTGTATTGATGTTTTAGGGCCTGTGTAATATTTGGAGGGCTGCCCTTTCATAAGTCTGGGAGACTTAGTATATTGTAATTGTAATTCAGTGTACTCATGGCTTTCTGAGGGCCATGAGTATCTTTTATCTGTACCCTGCTACAATCATTGAAATGGCAGGTAACAAATATTTTTTAAATAAATATACCTAACGCACCCTGCCATAGGCCTAATACCATATGGGTTCCAAGTGTCTGTTTTGCAGGGTTTTTGGTTGGCACCACAGCAATGCATGTAAATATTCAAGTTGTAAGTCTTTTTTTTTTTTTTTTTTTTTTTGAACCTAAGAATCTTTTTCATGTACAAGCTAGTATTATAAATGCATCATTTTTAATTTTATGTGGGAAAGGCATGATTGGGAGAGGGGTGACACCTAGTGGTTGGATGTGGGGCCCATGATTGCAGGGTTCTGAAGGGAGCTCGGTGCAGGGTTCTGAAGGGAGCCCTGGTACATGGCCCCAAAACTGAGCTGGAAGCCAGGAGGAGCAGGAGGAAATAAAAATAAAAAGCCCTATACATTTAACAGTGTCTCCCAGCTCATGGTGGTGTGTTCAGGATGAGGGTGCACTTTTTCATTTGGCCATAGGTGCCAAATGGCCTGGCTCCAGCTCTGGCAGCGAGAATGGCCGCAGTGGGCATTGGCGCATGGCTTGGCTATGTACCATTGCCCGAGGTGCAAGAGCGTATAGCAGACTTGCCCTATGCCAGGGAGAATCTCTTCGGGGATAAGATTAAAGAGGCAGTAGCACAGCTGAAGGATCATCATGAGACCCTCCGGCATCTTTCAGCCAGCACCTCGGACCAACCGTCCTCTGGCAAGAAGTATTTGCGGGAGGGGCCCAGACTCTACCGCCTTAGACAACCAGGTACCCAGAGGACTCAGCCAGCACCCCAGCAGAGCCCTTCCATGGAGTTTTGACTGGCTACGAGGGAGTGTAAGCCCAGCCACCCATGCCCTCGATGACGGAACTCCATTTGGAGGCTAGCTGCGGTTCTTTGCAGACCTTTGGCCGGCCATCACCTCAGACTGGTGGGTCCTGTCCATTATTCGTCGGGGATACAGGTTGAATTTCCAAGAGGACCCCCTAGACTCTTCTCCCGTGCCCCTCTTGGGGGTTTTTGGCAAATCAGGAAATACTGTTGATAGAGCTTTCCATCCTGAAAATGGCCAGGGCAATTGAATCCATTCCACCAAGGCAGCGACGAAGCGGCTTCTACTCCAGATATTTCCTGATTCCAAAGAGATTAGGGGGCCTTTGTCTAATTCTAGACTTCAGGGCCTTGAACATATTCCTCAAACAGGAAAAGTTCAAGATGGTCTCGCTGGATGCCCTGATTCCTCTCCTTGCTCCCTTGATCTAAAAGATGCCTTTAATCACATCAAAATTTCCCGTGTCCACTGGAAATACCTCCAGTTTGTGGTGGGCGAGAACCACTTTCAGTACCGGTTGCTGCCCTTTGGACTGGCATCTGCACCTCACATGTTCCTGGCGGTGGTGCGGGCTTACCTGAGGAGGCTGGGAGTGCAGATTTTTCCCTATCTGGATGACTAGCTCATCAAGAGCGCCACCCAGCAGGGAACACTGTAGTCCCTACACTTCACCATTCTGGTGTTGGAGACCTTAGGCTTTCTGGTCAACTATACAAAGTCACAGCTGGTCCCCTTACCGCAGCTGGACTTCATTGGTGCCAGGGTTGACATGGCTCAGGCTTGGGCATTTTTGCCCCGGGATCGAGCGCTCACCTAGGTGTCCCTGGCAGGAGCCATCTTTGAGTCACCAGGTCTCTGCGCACCACATGCTGCACCTGTTGGGACACATGGCGGTGATCGTCCATGTCGTTCCCTTCACTCGTCTGCACGTATGTAGGGCGCAGTGGACCCTGCGGTCCCAGTGGCACCAAGCCACTCAAGATCTTCGGGTATGCATCAGGGTTACTCCGCCACTCCAAGACTCCTTATTGTGGTGGGAGACCCTACTTTGAGATAGGGTTACTTTTTCAGGTTTCCCCTGCTCAGGTTATGCTTACCATGGATGCCTCCCAACTGGGCTGGGGTGCCCACGTTGCAGGTCTCTGCACACAGGGTTGATGGTCAGCACAGGAAGAGCAGTGTCAGTTAAACTTCCTGGAGCTCCAGGCGATCCGATACACGCTTTGGGCATTTCGAGATCACCCGGCCAGACCTCATCATTCGCACTCTATAACAGTCAGATCTTCACCAAGGAGTACTGTGCTGTTCGTACATCTCACTCTACATGCAAAACTGGCCCCTAAACCACCACTAACACCTAACCTCGACCTATTAGGTGGCCCTCCTATACAGATATAAATAGATGCACACAGTGAGGCCCTCCCCAGAGTCTGTCTCTCTCTCTCTCTCTCTCCCCAAAAGCCCACTTACTCAAGTAATGTACATTTACATATGTTAAACCCAGTTTACCTCAAATTTGGTTTAAAATCAGGCCTTTAATTTTTAGAGTATTGAATTTCAAGTGATCTGCTCAGGAGAAACATGGGGGGGGGGGGGGGTTCTGTCCCCTGAAAATGGCCGGTTTATTGTAACTGCTTGGAATGTTTGTGTCAACTGCTAAGTATATCACGCAAAAAGATAAAACATTAAAAAGTCCTACAACTAGCAAGCTTTAGCTTACAATCGCAATAATGCCCTCCAGACTGGACATTTGCTGTCTAGTAACACACTATGTGCTGGGGATTGTGGTATAATTAAATGCCTGCATGGTCTCGCAACTTCATGGCTGTGCTTATGTCTCCTAGTTTGCCTTTGTTTTTCTCTGTGCAGCAGCAGGACAAATATGCAAATTAAGAAACTGGATTAGCAGGCTCTTCTGTGCCGATTCATGGAAAACCACAGCTGCATTTTGCTTTAACTTAATTTGTATATCTTTGCTGATGCACTACAGTTGTAATCGCATGTTGATGATTCCCGTGTCACCAGCACTGATTAAGTTTTCTCCTTCTGAGGCTGCCTAAGACTGCAGTTCAGCACTGCATGTCCATAGATAGTATTCCTATTCAGCTGATCTTTTGAGGGCTACTCGGTGAAAATGGCACTGAAATATGAACTAGAATGGATAGCAGCCTTCTAGAGTTGCTTTGTGATGTTCCGGTGGTTCTTCTCCCAGATGCTGTTACAGAGTCGGGCAGCTGTGTTGCCGGAGGACCGGGATGTGGCCGACGAGAGGAAAAAGGTTCTCGAGTCTCCTCCAGAGCTGTTGACGTCTTTGAATAGCCCACTGGTCATTAAAGAGCTCACTAAGGTAAAAAAAAAAAAAAAAAAATTTTAAAGAGAGTACAGCTCAAGTTATGATGGCTTTATAATGAAGCCAAATGACGGTATATAAAAATAGATAAATATGTTGGCTCCTTTCTTTCGAAAGTTGGAGTCAATGATTTCAAGGTACCTTATGTAAATGATACAGTAGGAAATTGCAGGTAAAGGAGAGCCAACAATCACACAGCATGGCACCCCTAGGCAGCTAAAGAGCAATGTTGAGGCATGCACTCTATCACAAGACATTAGGAGTAGATGAATGGATAACCTGGATGAGGGCAGATATATAGCAACAGGAACCTGGAATGATAGGGACAGAAGATATAGGTAAAGGGCTTGAAGGGGTCATGAAGAGAACAGCTGTATAGATGGGAAGCCAGGGCAGGCAATGGGATCAGGGAGGGGAGAGGATGGAGGGAATGGCAGTGAGGTGAGCGCCATATAGATAGGAAGCTGGAGAGGGAATGGGAGCTTGGTGGTAGCAGAGAGCAGCTGTATGGGTGGTAAGCCAGGATGTCGATATGCAGAAGTATAGAAGGGGAGCTGATAGTGGTGAGGGGGGGGGTGGGTAGCAGCTGTGTGGATAGGCAACCATGGTGGGGGGGAGCAGATGTATAGACAAAGGAGCCAGAGGAGAGTGGTGGTGTAGAACATCTGTATAGATAGTAAACCTAGGCAGGGGGCAGGAGGAAAGGGAGCTGGAGAGAGCAGCTGTGTAGATTGGGAACCAGAGGGAGAAGCAGATGTAGAGCCTGGAGTGAGGGGTGGTGAAGGGATAGATGTCTTGGGCTGTGTGTGATAGAAGAATAGGTAAAGGATCCTGCTGGCCTTGTATAATCCTAGAATTGTAGAAAAATAGCCTGATGGGTCTGTTATATCATCCCAGACGCATGCTGATCTATCATACTTTTAAAATCCTTAAGTGACAGACTTTGTCCTTTGGTTGATAACTGTGTTCTGTGCTTGACCACCCTTGCATTTAGAAAGCTCTTCCTAGTGTCTCCTCTGCTGTAATTTCAGTCCGTTGCTGCTTGTCTTTTCACCACTCATCTGTTGGAGGACTATCACATCAGCCCTCCATGTTTTTTGTTTTGAGTTAAGTAAATGCAGTTCCTTCATCCTCCCTTGATAGATTATATTGTCTGGGCTTCTGGTTTTGTTGCTGTTGTCTGGACTTTTTCCATTGCTCTACATCCTTTCTGAGGTATAAAGCCCAGAACAGGACATGATAATCTTACCAGTGTTTGAATGGCATGTGAGAATGTGTAATATTGTGTTTTCAATGGAAATTCATTCTGGTAGCCAGCACCCAAAGGAAACACACTGCTTACACCAAACACATTTGGTATTGAAATATTGGGCTGTGTGCATTGCCTTTAGCTCTAACTGTAAACCATTATTACAAAGCTCTTATTGTAATCATTGGCCCCTTTAAACCACATATATATATATATTTTTTTTAAACAGTTTTGTTTGCAAATAAAACATGACTTATTTGCAGATCTGAGGACACTGAAAAATTGAAAAAGCCGTGACTCCAAAACGCTGTGACACCACTAGAAAACAGTCAAGCGCTGCGACTCCAAATGTTCACATCCCGAACATGAACCTGGTGACAGCATTACTCAGCGTGCTGCTGGATCTGCTGTCACCAGGTCACATTGAACAAGGAGAATAAGTGGTTCCCCTTCAGGCAGGACGATATTTCTGAAACTTGGTTCCTGTCAGGACACTAGCGTGGGACACTGAAGCTGAAACAGTGGTTCTTGTTCAGGGTATGAACATTTGGAGTCACCGCGGGTTGACTGCTTTCCAGCGGTGTCGCTGCATTTTGGGTTGCAATGGTATCAATTTTTCAGCATCCTCAGCTCTACAAATAAGTCCCATTTGTTTTATTTGCAAATGAAATTGTTTAAAAATAATAATGTGGTTTAAAAAGGGGCCAATGATTACAATAAGGGCTTTGTAATAATGGTTTACAGTTAGAGCTAAAGGCAATGCACCCAGCCCAATATTTCAATACCAATTGTGTTTGTGTTTCCTTTGGGTACTGGCTACCAGAATGAATTTCCATTGAAAACACTGTCAATAGCATATATTTCATAGAGGAGTTTTTGTTTATTTTTTTGATTTTATACATTTCTTTTTTTATAACAGAGCAGCATTGCTGTCGTTGTTTAGTTTCTGTCCCCGGTGGTTGTCACTACATTATTCTCAGAAGAAATTCTGCAGGCAGACCATAGAGAGGGACTGAAATCAGCTTCTTTGGTACTTGGATTTGAGAGCCCACTGCCCTGGGCAGACTAGATGGGCCTTACAGTCCTTGCCTGCTGTCATAGTTTGTTTTCTTCTGTAAGGGAACCTGCTTGTCTTCCTCAGGTGTACGGCAGCAGCAACTCCCTGCTCGCTGTGGACAGGATCTCGCTGGCGCTGAACAAGGGAGAGTGCTTTGGGCTTCTTGGCTTCAATGGAGCTGGAAAAACCACCACGTTTAAAATGCTGACAGGTGATGAGGCCGTCACGGCAGGAGATGCCTTTGTGGCTGGGCACAGCATTCTCGCCAATATCAAAAAGGTACCAGGCGGGCTATTGGCAGATAGTTTGCAGGGGCGTGGGCAGGAGAGAGAGAGTATCCGGGGTGGCAATCAGTGTTGGGGGTGCAGTTCTGCATCCAAGATTTGATCTTTGGCTGCCTTGTATCAGCCATGTAGGGCGCACAGGCATGTCGAAAACAACCTCTTTCACCTTCTGCTGGCTGCAGTTACTATGGTTCAGATATAAGTTACTACGTGCCCTTGGTGGTGCCTCTTATTGTACAGAAGTATCATTGTTTGAGAGAAACAAACAAGTTACTATCATTTAAAACAAAAAAAAAAAGTAGCGCCTTATTATTATTTATTTTTCGTTTCCATGAACTCCACATCCAGAAGTGATTGCAAACATTCACACTATAAACAGTCAAAACTGGCTCAGCTGGGTGGAAAAAAAGTCATAATTTTATATCCAGGGATATTATATCAAGATGCTCAGTGATGGTTGTGTACATGATGAATTTATATGTTAAGTATATTATAATAGTAGAAGCGATAGACTGCAGAGGGAGCCATTGTTTTTCAGCAAGGTTTTGTTCAAACGTGATACTTTGTTGTCTCTTTCGGGGCATGGATTTGATTGTACGCTCAATGCAGTTTTCATTCATTTCATAATTGCCCGACAAATAGTCCAGAAACTTTGAGAAAGGAGCCAGAGAGTTTTCACTTTTACTTGTGTGAGCAGCTGATCCATGCAGCCCTGACATTAAGGGGCAACCCAAACCCACTGTAACCTTCCGTTTGATACCTCTTCAGCAGGAGGAGATCCCGGGCTGCTGGAAGGGGAATAGAGCACCTTGATTTTTGACCCAGTGGCAGTGGCCATTTCCCCCTGGCCAGCTCATCAGTAGCATAGTTTTCAGCTTCCTACTGCTGAGTGCAAATGTGAAAGACCCATTCCCCGTACATGCCCGCATCAGTTGTGTTAACCCAGACTTCGTTCAGTCTGGTATGAGGTTAGCTGCTTAGCTTTGCGTGATTGGCGATTCATTGGACAAAAATAACCTGGCAGAGGGTGCGTTTCTGTCAGTGTGAGGGAAGTTGCATACAGCGTGTGTTGGATGCATTTGTTTTGCGCCAATGCCTTTGACTTTGCAGCCCATATCTAAATCCCAATGGCCTGTAGAAGCTGAGGGTCCTCTGTGCCTCACCTTACCAGCATTAATTACACTGCAGCCAGGCTGACTCACCTTGCTAACATGACTTACAAATCATGCTGCCTAATTATGGACTGAATCCATGTTGCATCTACAGTTGTTTGCAGTATCTTCCTGGTCCCTGTTAAGTTAAATGGTAAGGTGGGAGGGGAGAAGCCAAGATCACTGACTGTTCCTGCTGCTGGGAACACACGAGATGTCCTGTAATTACATAAACTGGCTCTGTTCCACAGTAGGTCTCTTGATTGTGTCCTGTCTCCATGCCTTGGTGTATGTACTCTCATATCCCCCCTCCCCCGCACACACGCACATGTTTGAGTCTCACTACATCAGTACAGTGGGACTTGTCTTATCTTTTTGCTGACTCTTTCTTTCTATATGTGTGTCTGTTTCTTGCTTATTTCCTGTTTTTGTGTGTCATTTTGTTTCATTTGTGTATCTCTTGCTTGCGCTCTCCTTTTTTGTATGTGTGTGTGTCAGACCCTCCCTGTGTGGGTGTGGTGTCCTTTCTCACCCCTCTGATGTGTCCATGGCTTATATTCTCTTTCTGACTGTCTCTTTCTCTTACACTGTCAGGTTCAGCAGCGAATCGGATACTGCCCTCAGTTTGATGCCTTGTTGGATCACATGACCGGCCGGGAGACCCTGAGCATGTACGCACGGCTGCGAGGCATTCCCGAGCGGTACATGGGCAGCTGCGTGGAGAACATGCTGCGGGGCTTGCTCCTGGAACCCTACGCTGACAAGTTAATTGGGACCTACAGGTGAGACTCCAGGAAACTGCCTGTCTGCTCAGCCACCCCTTCTTCCTATCCTTTCTGTGCAGGGCTGCTGCCTCCTGCCTTAAAGGGCAGGGCATGATTACGCTTTCACTTGCAGCTCTCAGTCTTATTTCAACTGGTCATAACTCACATTTATTTATTTATATATGTGTACTTGTATATCCTAGGCAGTTTACATTCTAAAACCCATATTTTAATATTATGATGGACTAAAATAAAACATTACATGCAAAAGATAAATGGAACTGGATTCACTACAACATTAAGACCAGACCCAATTTAGGAAAAACACTTGACTGAAAAGAAACGTCTTTAGTAGACTCTTGAATGCCTTTGTGCAGCCACTTAGCCTTGGCTCTTGAAGCAATGAATTCCAGAATGAAGGCGCAGCAATCGAGAAAGCACATTCTCTTGTATCAACAAGTTTTGCCTGGCGAATGGAGGGCACATCCAGTAGAGCTCTTTGTGAAGGGTGCAAGGCTCTTGTTCGAGGACCTTCAGTGGTTACACTAGAGAAATGCTGAAGTCTCTGGTGAGGAATGGCATAGTAAGAGAGATTTAAGAGGGCGACCGCATCAGCATCTCTGATGGGTGGTGGGGTTCGGAAGGTGACTGCCTTCCTGTGAATGAAGGTGAGTTGAGAGATCTGGTAGAAGTACTGATCTGAGCTCAAACTTGCTGGCTGCATGGGGCAATGTAGACCTCTTTAACTCTGTAACAGGAAGCCCATCTCTGCCTGCATCTGTTGAGGAAGAACTAACTGAAAGCAGCAGTAAGGACAAAAAAGATCAACTGAATATGCAAAAAGCTTCTTGTGAATGCTACAAAGCCGTTAAATCGGAGTCCTCTGTACAATGTTAGCTAATCCAAGAGATGAATACCGTAACTTTGAATGACTTCCTCCTTTTGGTCCTTGGGCAGTCCTCTGTGCCAAACAGAAACTGAAAGAATAAGAGTCTTTGAAAATGCATTGGCAGCAGATGGAAATGACATCTTCCTCTGCATCCATTCAGACCAGTCCCTATGAATGGGTTATTCATGCCAACCAGCAGATGGAGACAAAGATCAAGACTCGCTGATGACACCTTCATATACTCCCGTCCTGACATCAGCCTGCCAGTATTCTGTCTCCAGTAGATGGTGGACATATGTTCTCTACTGTGGATGTAGGCCTGTCTGGATTAAGGCGGGTCTGGGTGCTGCTGAGGTGAGACTCCCTCCCTCAGTTGAGCTGTACCCAGAGTGCAAGGGGGGGGAATCCTGAGGTGAAGGCATGTGCCCTTTCCTTCTGGTGTGTGCTGGGAGTTCTTCCAAGAGCGTAAGGTAGCCCTTATTTCTCCCTTTCTTCCCTCCCCTTTTTTTTCCCTTCCCCACTTCTAAGTGGCACTCTTGATCTCTTTTGGCATTTCCTGCGCTCCCTCCTCCCGAAAACCATGGGTCTGGTGCAGTATGGCTCTTTAAGGTCCAGCGCTTCCGGAGCCTCCAACTTCCCACAGCGTGGGATTACCTCCAAGTCCTAGGCACTATGGCTTCTACTATAGATTTAGTGCCGTGGGCTTTTGCGCATATGCGTCCCCTACAGAGGGCGTTACTCTCCCGCTGGAAGCCGGTATCTCAGGATTTTCAAGCCCTACTTCCTCTGCCCGACATAGCCAGCCGCAGCCTGGGCTGGTGGCTCAGCCTCGACCACTTGCTGAAGGGAGTGGATCTGGAGGTCCCACAGTGGGTGATTGTCACAACTGATGCGAGCCTCTCCGGTTGGGGAGCAGTGTGCCAGCGGCAGTCGGCTCAGGGACTTTGCACGTCACTCCAGGCCTCATGGCCGATCAACTGACTGGAGACCAGAGCGGTCCGTCTCACCCTGCAGCGATTCCTCCCTTTGGTTCATCGTCAAGCGGTGCGGATCCTCTCCGACAATGCAACCACGGTGGCATACATCAATCACTAAGGAGGGACGAGGAGCCAACATGTGCGGGAAGCGGACAAGCTGATGGCGTGCACCTTTCTCGCCTCGCCGTGTCCCTCATAACTGGGGTCAACAACATTCAGGCGGACTTCCTAAGACGACAACGCATAGATCCAGGGGAGTGGGAGCTCGCCGAGGAAGCGGTATCGCTCCTCTTCAGCAGATGGGGGAGCCCCACACCTGGACTTGATGGTGGCGCTCCGGAACGCGAAGGCTCCCCGCTTCTTCAGCCGCCAACAAGAACAAGGCGCAGAGGGCATGGATGCTCTTGTCCTTCCCTGGCCGCAAAATCTCCTCCTGTATGTATTCCCGCCATGGCCCCTGGTGGGCAAGATGCTGCGCAGAATAGAGCTTCATCAGGGGCCTGTCATTATGGTGGCCCCGGAATGGCCTCGAAGACTATGGTTTGCAGACCTAGTCAACCTAGTGGTCGACGGTCTTCTCCGCCTCTGACACCTACCAAACCTTCTGCGCCAAGGGCCAGTATTTTTAGACAGGGCAGATCGCTTCTGTCTTGCGGCATGGCTTTTGAATGGCAGAAGTTGAGGAGACGTGGCTATCCAGAAGCAGTCATCTCCACGCTCCTCAAGGCGCGAAAGACATCCACCTCCATTTCCTATGTCCGGATCTGGAAAGTGTTTGAGGCTTGGTGCGCTTCCATGAACATCTCTGTGCGCCAGGCTTCCATTGCACATGTTTTGTCTTTCCTACAGCGTGGCCTGGACAAGGGCTTGGCATACAATTCCCTGTGGGTTCAGGTCGCAGCATTTGGGACTCTGGTTCGTCATTGGGAGACAGCTCCTCTTTCTGCACATCCAGATATCGTCCGATTCTTGAAAGGAGTAAAGCATGTCAGGCCACCGATTCACCTCCTTTGCCCTTCGTGGAGTCTCAACGTGGTCCTTCGGGTGCTCACCAGCCCGCCATTTGAGCCTTTGC
This sequence comes from Rhinatrema bivittatum, assembly GCF_901001135.1. Lineage (NCBI taxonomy): Eukaryota > Metazoa > Chordata > Amphibia > Gymnophiona > Rhinatrematidae > Rhinatrema > Rhinatrema bivittatum. The sequence continues at coordinate 40,519,450 of NC_042628.1, forward strand.
GGAGTGCATCTCTCAAGGATCTCACCCTCAAAGTAGCCTTCCTTGTGTCCATTTGTTCTGCGCGCCAGATCTCGGAGTTACAGGCTCTATCCTGCAGAGAACCTTTTCAATGTTTTACGGACTCCGGGGTGTCCCTGTCCACAGTGCCCTCCTTCTCGCCTAAGGTGGTTTTGCCTTTTCATCTGAATCAGTCGGTGGAACTTCCTTCGCCGCCAAAGATCGGCTGGAACTTCGGAGACTGAATGTCAAACAGGTTCTTATTCGTTATCTGGAGGTCACCAATGAGTTTCGCTTATCGGACCACCTGTTTGTTTTCTGGAGCGGTCCCAGGCGCGGCCACCAGGCGTCCAAAACCACGATCACGTGCTGGTTGAAGGATGCCATTGCCTCAGCGTATATTGGTGTCGCCCTCCGGAAGGCATCAAGGCTCATTTGCTCCGTGCTCAAGCAACCTCCTGGGCTGAGAGTCGATCTGTCTTGCTGCAGGAGATATGTAGAGCTGCTACATGGAAATCATTGCATACCTTTGCATGACACTATCGCTTGAATCTGCAACCTCCTGGGTTTGGCTCCTTTGGAGACCAGGTCCTTCAAGCCAGGCTATCCAGGGCCCACCCTACATAGGGAAGCTTTGGTACATCCCACTGTCTGGACTGATCCGGGTACGTACAGGGAAAAGAAAATTATTCCTTACCTGCTAATTTTCGTTCCTGTAGTACCACAGATCAGTCCAGACTCCCACCCTCAGAATCATGGACTTGAGATAGCGGCTCTCCTTACCAGCATCTGTTTTCCTATATGCTCTCTGCTGTTATTACTGTTCTTACCAGTTGGTTTACGTTGCAAGTTTTTTGCCTGTTGGCATGTTTCTTCCAAAATTTTGATGTGGTTCATACGTTGAGTATTTTATACCGTTCCTTGATCCATCCAAACATTTTCTCTTGCTTTGATATTCTTAATACTGAAGGGACAGAGAGGGTGCTCCAGCTTATGAGGCCAGCCTTTGAGTTTTGCTATGACTCCACCTGCTGGAAGGGGGACATAACCCATTGTCTGGACTGATCCATGGTACTACAGGAACGAAAATTAGCAGATAAGGAATAATTTTCTTATTCATGCACTTCATTCATAGAAAGGATTGGATGGAGACACTGCAAGGGACAGCACAGAGAGGAACTCAAAATGCACCCGCTGGAGGAAAAAGGGGAAAAGGGATGATATGATGAAAATATTAAAATATTTAGCAGGCTACAAGGAGGTACAAAAAAGGAGGCATTTTCTATTAAATAAAGAAATTCAAGAACATGAGGTCATGATATAAAGTTGTGAGAGGGGTGTAGAGGAAATATAAGAAAATACTTTTTTACTGAGGCGGGCAGTGAATGCCTGGCATAGCCTCCTTGGGAGGTGGTAGTAACCAAAACTATGGGATGATGTAAGTATGCTTGGGACAGGTGGCCGAGGGTAGTGCTAGGAGCAATAGGGGAAAGACATGGGCGAGAACAAATTCTGGAAATCTGTGTTCAATCACATGGAACAGAAGAGGATCAAAAAGGGGAAAAAGAGAGAGTCAATTTGCACAGAGCTATTCTCATGCTCCCCAAGAAGAGGAGGCAAAGTCAGTCGGCAGGAAACTGCAGCAGATTTAATTGGGGAGGTAGGCAGCAAGTTTTCGAGCATGGGCTGCAGGCTGACTTGGTTGCACTTTCCAGCTAGAAAGATGCAATAATCTCTTCCAGGCACCTGAGACACATCCTCCGCTATAGCATTATAAGATATAAGCCAGAGCATCTGGACAGACTGGGTAGGTCAAAATTTACTGTGTTACTGCGTATAAAAGCTTAATAAAATTACTAACAGATCTTGGAAAATCAGAGTAGGTGCAAAAAAGCCATGTGTGACGGCATGATCCTGTTTTCCCCCTTTTGTGTGTGCAGGATCAGGCTATAGATGCCTGGTTCTTCTTGAATCCCACCGAGGGAGAGAGCTCTGTGGGCAGGACCCTGCTAGGCAGGGGGAGAGTCCTGAGGGCGGGACCAGCTGGAGCAGGATAAGAGCGTAAGCCCAGCTGGCTTCAGGAGGCCCCCACGTCTCCAGGAGAGGCAGCTCCTGTAAATCTATTCTGACCAAGCTCAAGGGCGTGGGGCGGGTTCTGCAAAGGCAGGCAGTCATTCTTATTGTTGAAGTGCTGCTGAGGTGAATAAAGTGAAATAGCATTTGAAAAAGCTCGAGTCAGTGTGGTTTTCTACTCCAACCAAGGTGATTTGCTGGTTCACCCTCACACCATGTTTTTTCAGGGCAAGCAAACAGCCACATGCACTAGGGTTGCATCAGATAACTTTGCTGTATAGGAACTGTGAGCTGCTGGTTCATTCCCTGTTCCAAGTTATCTCTAATATACAACCAAAAGGAAGTGCAGAACAAGAAGAAACGGGGAGCATTGAAAATGTGTGCATTAAACTAATATGTGCGTACATCTGAAGGTCATACAAATGATACTAACTGGCTGTGGGTTACTCTCGAGGCCAAGCTGACTTCTCTTGAGTATCTGGTAAATGTTCGGCATGCTGTTCTGGAGTATGTTCCATTGGGGCTGATAGAATGTGACTCTTCTTAAGCAGTGCCTCATTCCCTCCGCAGCGGTGGAAATAAGAGGAAACTGAGTGCTGGCATTGCCCTGATTGGAGGTCCCCCGGTGATCTTCCTGGATGAACCTTCCACCGGCATGGACCCAGTGGCCAGGCGTTTGCTGTGGGATGCGGTGACGCGAACGCGGGAGTGCGGGAAAGCTATTGTCATCACCTCCCACAGGTACAAGAGCGCCACTGCTCTCTCATTTCTCTGCATCCTGCTCCCCCTTCTGCTGGTACTTCATCTCACTGTTAGCATTCTGTTGCAGCTGAATTTATTTTTAATAATTTTTATACATCTATTTTTAGTGCTGCCATTGAAAATACTAGTTGATATAGCAAATGCTGATTTTTCTCCTGCTGTAAGTTTTGTTTTGGTTTTTTTTTTTCATGGGAAATTGTAGTTTTTTCATCCATTTATTTAAAAAAAAAAAAAAAAAAGTTTTTATTTATGAACAGTTTAACAAGATAATTTAACTTGCTGTTAGAATGCATAAGCCTGTGTTGGAATTCAGCAAGGACACCAGACTAGACTTCCCTATAGCGAAATTCAGATGTCGACAGGGCATTCAGGAGCTTGGTTTAATACTTCCTCCAAAAGATAGCACCGTCAGCAGCATGCAGCTACTTAACGTTATACTGAGACATTAGTTCAGAACAAGCTCAGAGGAGTGACCCCTAAAATTGTACTGGCTCATGGGGTTAGTTCTGCCTCAGAGGAATGTGTGCCCACTAACACCAGGCTGGGATATTGGATCAGTATTAGCTCAGAGGAAGAAGTGCCCCCCAACACCAGGCTGGGACAGTGGATCAGTTCTGGCTCAGAGGGAAAAGTGCCCCCTAACACCAGGTTGGGACACTGGGTCAGAACTGGCTCAGAGGGAGGAGTGTTCACCAACACCAGGTTGGGACACTGGGTCAGTACTGGCTCAGAGGGAGGAGTGCTCCTAACACCAGGCTGAGACACTGGGTCAGTACTGGCTCAGAGGGAGGAGTGTCCACTAACACCAGGTTGAAACACTGGGTCAGTACCTGCTCAGAGGGAGGAGTGCTCCTAACACCAGGCTGGGCCACTGGGTCAGTACTGGCTCAGAGGGAGGATTGCTTCCTGACACCAGGCTGAGACACTGGGTCAGTACTGGTTCAGAGGGAGGAGTGCTTCCTAACACTAGGTTGGGACACTGGGTCAGAACTGGCTCAGAGGGAGAAGTGTTCACTAACACCAGGCTGGGCCACTGGGTCAGTACTGGCTTAGAGGGAGGAGTGCCCCCTAACACCAGGTTGGGATACTGGGTCAGTACTGGCTCAGAGGGAGGATTGCTTCCTGACACCAGGCTGAGACACTGGGTCAGTACTGGTTCAGAGGGAGGAGTGCTTCCTAACTCTAGGTTGGGACACTGGGTCAGTACTGCCTCATAACATCATTCTGTGGTATTGGTTTAGTACTGGGTTGCATATTGTTTGTTGGATTTTTGGTAATTAATTTTATTGTGAGCCCACCTAGTCCTTTCTTTTGAGAACAGGATGTTTGATTTTGTTAGGTTTTTGGATGATGATTATTATTTTCAGATTATTTATTAAATTGTGGTGGTGTTTCAGTAGTTGTATGTAATTGATGTCTTTTTTTTATTATTTGTGTATTTTATTTTATGATATTTTTATGTACTGATTATTTTGTAAACCACTTTAGATTAAACCTTGGTTTGAGGGAGATGATATAGAAGTACTAACATAGCAGATTTCTTTTGGGTTCAGGATGGATTTAGACAAGTGAAAACCAGTCTTTGTCTCCTGGGGCCTTTGCATAAAAATCTGAATTCCTTCTTAATAAAAGATGTGGTGAGTGAGTAAACCAGGAATCTCTCTCTCTCTTACATGTCTGTTTTCTTTATTTTGGGACTACCCCCTTCACCCTTTCAGCATGGAAGAGTGTGAGGCCTTGTGCACCCGGCTTGCTATCATGGTGAATGGGCAGTTTATGTGCCTCGGCAGCCCACAGCACCTGAAAAGCAAGTATGGCAGTGGCTACACTTTGGTGGCGAAGACCAGCAGCGAGGAGGAGGCAGGCGAGCTACAGGCCTTCAAAGAGTTTGTGGACGGGACCTTTCCAGGTGAGCAGTCTACCTCAGTCAGATTTACTTATGTTTTCCATTAACTGGGACGCAGCCTTTGCATGGTATTAACAATGTTCTAACTGCGCAAAGCTGTTGCTTTCCAATCTGGATTGCAAAACCATCCAAGTGGAAGCTGGTCTGAATGCAGCTTTTCATTTATAACTCAGTTGTCACACCATTGTACTCCTCATGGAGCTTGCAGATCTGGGGGTACATTAGGACCTGCAGGTAGCACAAGCTCAGTTTCAAAGGGAAGCTCCCACAGAGTTTCCCTTTGAAAAAGCGAGCCGGCAGAGGAACACAGACTTTGCATCTACCTTGAAGCGTGCATGGTAAATGTGAAATTACAAACACATTTCAAAATGACTACCCCCCTCCCTGCAATTACCCAACCTGTCCCTACAGGTGAAAAGAATATTAGTGTCATGTAGGTTTAGACAAGGTCTATCAAGCCCAGTATCTTGTCTCCCACAATGGCCAATCCAGGACACAAGTACCCAACAGATCCCAAAGAGTAAATCTATTTCCTCTTCGTACCCTGGATCAGTCCAGACGAGCTGCTTTTTGCCTCCCTACCAGCAGATGGAGACAGAGAGCAAAACCTTGAGGCACTGCTACATAACCAAGAGTGCCACCTGCACTCACTCAGTATTTCTCTGTCTCCAGCAGATGGTAGAGGTACAAACCTGCAGTCTGAAGGGTTTGATGGGAAGAAGATCATAAAAATTCGGCTCCCCAGGATAGCAATGGCTTTCTCTAGTCTACCTGGCTAATAATGATTTGTGGGCAGGAACTTGTCCAAGCCTCTCTTAAACCTCGTTCTGCAAGTCATCTTGACCACATCCTCTGGCAACAGGGTTCCACAGCTTGATTGTGCTTTGAATGAAAAAATACTTTCTCCAATTTTTTTTAAATCTGCTAGTTGGTAGTTTCATGGAGTGTCCCCTTGTTTTAGTATTTGAAAAGGTAAATAACTGTCCTTTTTTTTTTTTTTTTTAACCTGTTCCACCTCCCTCATGACCTTATAAATTTCTTATCATCTCCCCTCCCAGCCTTCTCTTTTCCAGGCTTGAAGGGTCCTAACCTGTGTAGCCTCTCTTCATGGGGAGCTGTTACATCCCCTTTATCAATGATGCTTTCCTCTGTACCTTGTTCCGCTTTATTGTTTTAGAGATGGGGTGACCAGACCTGCACACAATACTTGAGGTGTGATCACACCATTGATCGAATCAGAGGCAGGTGCTTTTATCCGCACTGAGTGAGAGACAGCATTCAAACACGTTTATCTGCGTAAAAACTTTTGATTATTGCCCCTTTAATATAATTATATGACAAAATAAAATGATACAGAACATTTTTTCGTAGTAAATTGGTTTTGTTTTGACAAATATCTTGACTTTGCTTCAGCAATATTTTTTTTATATAAATGTCTTGGTATTTATTTCCATTTAATGAATCACTCATATGAAGCATTTTAAATTATTTCCAAAACTGCTGGAAACAGTTAACCTGCAGCAGTATTGAATCCTGTTTTTATTTCATACAGTTGAACAGGGGGGTGTTCTGCCCTCTGTCAGTTTCACATGCGAGACCATTTGGGCAAAGTATGCCAAGTGAGAGCAAAGGTAAGCTGTCTAGAACAGGCAATTACAGCTATTAGAGATGCATAGCACCAGCTGTATGTGCCCACCCTGGAGAGTTTACCCTTTGACTTCACTTGGCTTGCCTTGTCCAAATGGCCTTGCATGCAAGATTGTGTCAGAGTTGGGATGCCTTGCATGCAAGGTCATTTTGGTCACACTCCTTCCAACTTCAAGCACTTACCTCCTTATTCTTGTTTTAAAGCACAATGTTGCATTAGTGCAGATTATTCAGATTAAGTCATATTTTAAAGCACTTTGTTCATTTAGCTTGCTTTTTTTTACTCCTGTTCGATTTGCATCCCATTAGCTTGCTGCAACTCGTGGCGACCCCTGTTTTTAATACGTGTGTTAAGTAAAATCCATGCTAAACTTTAACTACAATTTTAGCACAAGTTTATTATATCAGCCTCTAAATTTTGTCAGCTGAGCTGTAAATATCACTTATAGACTTCCTACGTGGCTGAGTCATTCAGTACTGTTTGGTACAAACATCTATTTCCCCCCACCCCCACCCCCCCACCCCCCCCATTTATAGTATTGTCTAAACCAGTCCTGCCAGGACCCCAGCTCGGGCCTTGTGTGCAGTCGTGCACAGTGCTGCGCTAACCTGTCCTTTGCTTCTGCTGCCTTTTTTTAATCCTATCTGAATGGTTGATTGGCATCTACACCAGTGTTTCTCACATGTGGCCAGTAGAAATGAAAGAGTATGCTAAAGTTAAGTATTTTAGGTAAACTTGTCAATGCAGCTGCCAGCAAGACTTGGTGGTCACAGTCTGAGGCCATAAAACAATTTGTTGTGAGAACCCCTGATCCGTGCTGTGTTTTTAGCGCCTTTGGTCAGGTACATTCTTAAGGGGCATTTTGAGATATTGAACATGGTGTTGCAGTAACCCCATGCTTTGAGGTGACAGACACTCAGCTTTCTTTACAGTGCACTCAGAGAGCATGCCTCACTGCCCCTGTTTATTTTATAAGGTGGCTTTACGTATAGTGGTACATGAATTCTTTCTTGGCTTGTGCACCGGCTCTCACGGGCTCCTGTTACCCAGGGGTTAAGTCTTTGCTTTCTCTTCCAGGCAGTGTGCTGAAACATGAGCACCAGGGAATGGTCCATTATCACCTGACCAACAAGTACCTCAGCTGGGCACAGGTAAGCAGTAGATAGGGCACTGGTAGTCATGGGGAGCAGAGAAACACGAGGCACAGAAAGGCATAGGAGGTACAGGTACCAAGTAATAGACATGGTGAGCATATGTGAGGAATGAGAGAGGCCAATTGGTTGGGGTAACCTAGGTAGTGGGCACGAGGTCAGGACTTGCTATTACTAAGCACTCATCATGACTGTAGTTCCATGAATACAATGTCAAATGCAAATTGCTTAGTCTTACCTCTTTCTGCTGTTGCTGGAGCCTGTAAGAATACTAATTACATATTCCATCAGAAATGCATTATATTCTTACAGGGACATAGTGTAAAAGCCTCTGGTGATATAAAATGAATGAATTGCACCATACATAGTACTGATTGCCCCTACAGTACCTGAATGTAATCCACTTTGAAATGCTTGAAAGTGAAATATAAAATAAATAAATGGTCCACATGCAATAAAGTCATCTGCTCGCTAGCACAAGGATGCATTTTTATCAGCTTCCACAGAGGGTTATGACCCATGTCCTTGGTTTTCAGGACTGCTGTGACAAGCATAAGGAAAAAAATCCCAGATGCTTCTGCTTCTTACCTTATCCTTATCGTGTGTCAAAAATGGCAGATAATAGAGCCCGAGCAGGTTCTGATTGGGCTGGTAGACCAGTAGTCCACCAAAGAAAACTGACAAAAATATCATATGGATATAGGGACATGCTGTTGGCAACAAAACATGCCACAAAAGGCAGTGAGAACATTGGCTGCTGATGCCCAGGCTGTGGTATTACTGAATAAGTGCATTTTTTAGAGCAGGCGATGCAAGCGTTTCTAGATAAAGTGCAGCCTGAGCTTGCTAGGTGTGCTGTTGCATTCTGAATATGGGCAGAGGATAATGTGGAGAAAGCTGGAATGACAGGTGGATTGTGCACTAGAGCTCTGTCCTACCCATTGTCTCAACAAGGTAACCATAATAGGCAGGAGAGAGGGATATTAACAACAGATTACAAGGAGCTAAAGTGATGTGCTCTCTGGGACGGAGAGCCAGCACCCAGCTGAGGTTCAGCCTCTCATCCCCATGAGTTCTTCAGACCTGTGTGGCTGTTCTTCAGTCACCAGACTGCACCGCCCCTGTTTTCAGGCACCTGCTTGCCATAAACTTTGTTGTAACGGTTACACATAGCTTTTCGGACTGAATAATGACAATTTGTCAATTTCAGCCTCTGCAATCATTTTGAGGTTCTTTTTAAAATCCCCCCCCCCCCCATACCACTAAATATTATCAGCTAAATATGTATCAGATTTATTATTAAAATACCTCTGTGGAAGGTACCCCGGTTATTGCCAGCTTTTTTCACAGTGCTCATCACCTGGACTAATAAACATAGCCCACAATGGCAAAATGAATGTATCCTTTCAGTTGCATCTTCTGCCCTCTGGTTCTGCCTCTTCCATCTCTCTTGGCCAGTCTTTTACAGAGCTGGGTGCTGTGGGTTTGTGACTTGGTTTTTTTTTTTTAATTAAAGGTGTTTGGGACACTGGAGAAAGCCAAAGAGAAGTTCCGAATAGAAGATTACTCCATCAGCCAGATCTCGTTGGAGCAAGTGTTCATGAGCTTTGCACACTTCCAGCACTACACGGAGGAGAAAGGGAAATGAACACACCTCTCCTGACACAATGCATAGACATAGTGTGTATGTATATATAAATATATACACACACACACAAAGAGGCAGTAAGTTATAATATATCAACGTGTGTCTTAATGTAGAAACATAGGGAAGAATTATTTGACCGATAAGGGAAAACCGACCTTCTGGTCACTGGGACAGTGGGGTGGGGAAGGGGTAGAAGAGAGCATGCGTTTGTAAGCGTGCATCCGTCCGTCTGCTCAACAGAGAGAAGGAACAACTCAAGTGCTCCAACCCTGATGCCTTTATATGGAACCTCTGCTTTCTGTCCCACTGAGGAAGAGGAAGTGAGTGAAACGGGTTGTTCAGGAGGTTCAAACATCTGCAAGATCTTCTGGGGCCGTCTCTTACACAGCCAGGAATCCTGTGGGTCAAGTGGTACTGTATGTCTGGAAGGACTCCTGGGATTACGTGAAGGTGACTGAATATGCAAAGCCCTGGCATACTTTTTAGGTTTCTCACAAATATACTGCCAACATTCCCACAAAAATGTGATGTTCTGTTGAGCTGAGCAGCTCTGGTAGGTCCAGATATGATCTGCGGACATTATTGGTCATTCTTTGCTAATGTCCTTCCTCATGGGCTTCCTCATCTTTCCTAGTCAGATGTGGAGGAGCCTTGGAGACCTGATTGATTACTTACGTTGGTGATGAGAGTTAGAGATGTTTGCTCGATTAACTGAGAGGTAAGTCAACAGGTGGGACCACACATCACAGGGTGCTCAGCGAAGCACATCTGGTGCATTGTGTGGGCAATTTCCCCATTCCCCCACCTCTCTCTGGAGAACGACATGAGCTTCCAGGAGATTTGGATGGAATAGAGATTTTAAAACATTATTTTGCCATTTGAAGTCTGAGTTAGAAGGATGCTTGAACACAGAAGACCAGGAACGGGCTCATCCAAAATCCAGCTCTGAAATATAAATGAAAATGGGAATGGCTTGCTTTTCTCATCTTAGCTGCAAGAGTTTTGTGAAAAGTTTAGGAGGTAAAATTTAACAAATTGTGTTGAACCTTGTATCCCATTCATTTCTGTAATAAGCAGTCTCAAAGTTGCACAGCTGAGTCACATGGCTCTGTCCAGTGTCCCGACAAAACAGCCTCCTAAGCCTGGCACTTGTAATCATGAAGCTTTTGACCTGGCCGCTAAGCCACCTGCAGCCACACTTCCAGCAGTATGTGCAGCCCCTTCCAGTCGTCCTGCCCTGCAAAATCGTCTCCTTTTAACATCTCACATTTTACTCTACTCGTTCAGCTGAGATTGTTCATCTGGAGAATGACACTCCTTCAGGGCCGCTGTTCTCTTTCCCACAAGTGCCCTCACCTGAGAAGGGCACTTTAAAAGGAAATGACACTTCTATACCAAGAATGGCCTTCTTTTCTGTGCTCCGTCCCCTGGGCGTGGTACTGAGATATGTGTTCATACCTTTCAGCAGTTCCAATCAGTGGTAGTTTTCTAAATAAAAAAAAAGGTACTGGGTCAGCAGGCTTCACCTTCCACGTTTTCCCGATGAGGGAGAAGAAAGCAAGTTCAAAAAGGTTCCTGATTGGTGTCCTTGCAGAAAATCAGCACTGGTTCTAGCGCCTGTGCCTCCAAGCTACAGTATGGATGCCTTAATCCTGGTTCCCCAGGCCGTGCCTAAACGCTGTCTCTCATGTCCTATCAGGCTCTGTGACAGAATCCTGTTTCAAACTGCAGAGTAAATCTTTAGATCTCGGGTAACTTCCAGCGCCTAAGATCTTGACATAGATGTGCTCTTCACATATACAGACATTAGGATATTGCATGAGCCTGTGAACGGCAGCCCTTCAAGTTTATACTCCAAAGATGAGGTTGACGGAAGGGCCACATGTGGAAGCTTATGTCAGTGCTGTGCCCTATCTCTTTCTGCACGGCTCCATGCTTATAGGTCCTTCAGATTAGACTAGGCATGCAGTTTGGGAAGCATTGTCAGCCTTCAGTCCTGTATGCCAATCTGAGTTACTCTGAGATCGTCTTGGCCCATCAGTTACTTAAAGTCTATCTGGGCTCAAGGATAAAGCTTTTTTCCTCAAACTGCCCTTCCTTTCACTTGCCTCACTCGGGTTTTGTCTCAGTATGTCCAAATTCCCTTGATTCAGTCTTTCTTCTGTATCTTCAGTCCTAGAGTGCATTTGCAGTCCAATCTTGATGTATTCCTTTCACTGAAGCAAGGTCAGGTTCCTTAAGCCTTAGTTCAAAGGAGGAGGGGAAAAAAAGAGGCAGGTGCACATCATGCCTTGTTTGCCATGCTTCTGTCTGCTACGTTTTTATCTAAGCTATTTTGCTTTGTCTTTTCTATTGGGAATGTGCTCGCACTTCCTGTGCACATCTGTCTGCATGGCTCTGATTGCAGTTCTCATCCTCGAGGCTTCATGGAGCTAACTATCCCTTCTGGTGTTAACCTTATGCACATAGTAGATCTCTTGGGTTTGACCCTTGGCTTGCTCAAGAAAGTCCTGGAACACTCTACCTGTATGTTATCAGGTTCCCTTGTCCTTCACTCTACCTCAGTTATTTGCATTTTCAGTGATTTCTGATCTATTAACTCAGCACACAGCTCCTTTCCCTCCTTACCCACTGCACTCTGGCAGACATCCTTACCTGGCTAATTTCAATCTGTGTGACTCCATGGGGATTGTTTGTTAGAAAAAGTGAAATCGCTTACCTGTAATTAGTGTTCGCTAATAACAGCAGCTGAGTGCGTTCGCACTACTCATCCATCTCTCGCAGAATTATGTCGTAACATAATAAATGACAGCAGACGGACTAGTCTAGATTCTTTCTTTCTGCTTCTGTACCATTTTAGTTAGGTAATCATGCAAATTCTCATGTTTAAACCAACCCCATGTATTTTATTCAGCCTCTCAGCCCTGTTTCTAGTACTGCCCTCCATATGTGTGTCGTAAGTGTGTCCAAATTCAGTTACAGTGCCTGCTTCTGCTAGTGGAGTGGACGAGTAGCCTAGAACCAGGGAGGCCAAGGTTCAAATCCCCACTGCTGCTGCTGCTTATAACCTTGGGCAAGTCAGGCTCAAACTTAGATTGTGAGCTCTCTGGGGACAGAGAAATAACTGAGTGTAATCCATTCTGAAGTGCTGAAAAGTGGAATGAAAACAGTCATCTTTTTCAGGCATTGTTGCCATCCTCTTATTCTTACAAAACCAACACTTAATCCAGCATCCAGGCCCTCTTCCACGTCTCTCCACTATGTTCTGTAATAGTCCACACAACCATAAAAATTTGTGAGACTTTTCTTTCCCCCCCAGCTTCCTCATGCTCATGGATGTTTTCACCCTAGTCTCTCCAAGCAGCTTACCCCAGCGTTCTGGGAAGCCCGATACAGCCATCCTGCAGTGGTTAGGGGGATGGATCTGCCACTCTGTGTAAGTTGCCCCACTGCTGTTAGGCTGTAACCGTGTCAGCCTAATGCAGCCGCACCTGTAATAGTAACACCTCCGCGCTCTGCTCTATGGCTTCTGCATTCTCTTTTTGGCCCCCCCCTCGAGTCTCGTGTGATTGAGCAAACACTCCAGCTCCCTTCTTCATTTCTTCTGGCTGTCACGTTAACCTGCCTTGACCAGACTGTGCTTTGAGTCTGCCCCAAGCATGTTTAAGTCCTGCCGCGGTTTGGCCGCCAGTATCTTCCAGCACCCTTTCAGTAAAGAAGTGTCCTCTCGTCTTTTCTCTGCACCTTCCTAGGTGCAGTTTCCTTCTTGCATTCCCGTTTCTGTTGAAAATGTCACCTTTCTGCACTATATGGAAGTCCCTCGAATATTCTGAAGTTTCTGTCCCTCCTGCCCTTGTCCCCGTTTTCACCCAGTGCGTACGTTTTGAGTGTTTGGAGCCTTTCTTTGCAGGGTTTTTGTTGCCGGCCTTGTGTCGTTTTTGTAGCCCTTTCCTGACCTGCTTCCACCCACAGCCTTACCCACGCAGGCTTTGCGAGGAAAAGAAGCTGGCGGGGGTGTTGGACTGGTCTAGGCCTGCTTCTGGCAGTGTGGCTGCCTGGGTGCTTGGCATTAGCTCGAGAGGCTGCTTCCCCTCGGCACAAGACAGTCCCGACGTGACCCGCTGTGTAAATCCCTTGAGCTGCTGCATCATAGGCGTAAACCCACAATGCTTAACGAAAGGTTAATCTGGCACTCGCCTTATTTTGAAGTTCTGCAGACTGATGGATTAATATGGCACAAAGGTGCTCCCATTCCAGCAGGATTTCATCTCCAAGGGTTAAGGAATTTGTTTGGTATTCATTTCAGATATGGAGCTTTATTCCAGATTATAAAATAGGCATGTAAAATCCTACCTTCTAATTTCAGTCTGGCTGCTGTAATTATGGCAACGCCACAGGTTCCTTAGTAGCCTTTATTTGCATATTTGCTGTGATGCCAACCAGTGGCGATGACATTGTAGTACAGATGATTCAGAACGAGAGCATTGGGCATATGATACCAAATGTTTTTATACTGTTAAAAGAACATTTAATTTTATTCTCCTTTGTGAAACCAACAAAATTATTTTACAGACGATCATTTTATAATAGCAGTGAAATACTTTGGGTAGAATACAGTGAGAGAATGCTACACCTGGAGAGGTTCAGCTTGAGGCATCCTCTTCCTGAGTAGTTTTTGCTCAGGATGACATGACACTCCTGCAAGTGCTTAATAATTGTAATAAAATGAAATCTGAACATAAAATTATGTTGCCAAAAGGCCCCTGAGATACCAAAAAAAATTCATATATCTTAGCTTGCTAAAAAGCCTTTCAATTGAGATCAGTGAATTAGTGATTAACAAATGCCTCTTTAACAGAGCAGACACCGGCCTTGTTAAATGACTTACTGATTAAGACCACAGACAAAGCTGTTTCTACAAATAAAAGATGTCCTAAAAATCCCAGCTTTCTTGTTTTGTAAATAAATGAAGTTCCCTAATTAACCTTCCAGGGTGTGCCTGGAAAGTGACTTAGATAGAGGCAGGTGCTAACAGATTATGCAAGATTTCTTTGTGCCTTCTGCTGGGCATGAATAGCTGTTGCATTCACTGTATTCCTTGCAGGACTTGTTTCTGCAGCCAGTGATGATATTGCATAAACCATTGTGCCTCTGCAGTGCCAGCCTACAGTCCACCGTAACCCATACAGCATGCACTATTAACGCAGTACACCTTCACAGCATGCTCCTCTCTAGAGAAGGGGTTAATATTGCACCCTTTTCTGGTTCATTCCAACTTTTTTCTTTTTCTTTTTTTTTTTACACACAAAATCTGATATAGTTTTTCACCGGCCTGTAATATAAGCCACGAGACTCTCACAAGAGTGTAAAGCCTGTGCTGCAAGTGTTTTTTTTCACGCTGCTGTTAGGTCTCCAATGCTTTTAGAACCTGAAGAAGGGATCATGCTGGAGGCGGCTACAGAGATGAGCGGTGAGGGCGATGGAGGGAGAAGTCTAGGCATAGAGTATAGGGGGTGGGCCAAAGGTCCTCATCTGCCTGTAATCACCTTGCTACGGACAGTAATTACTTGTGCAATATTTTGTTTCCAGATATTTCCCCTTTTTGTCCCCTTTCCCGATGTCTCTTGGCATTGCCTGCATTGAGGTGTGAGGTGGGTAGAGGAGAAAGAGGGAGGGCTGCACTGGGGTGGAGGAGGTAAGAGAGGAGACAAGGGACTGCACCAGGGTGGGCGTGGAAGAGGAGAGTGAGAGGACTGTAGTGGGGTAGGGAAGAAATGCACTCCCCATGTTTTCCTTTCACATACCTCTCCCCCCTACAAGTACAGTATTGGGATAGGAGAATGTGGCACCTGCATTTCATCCCTAGTCATGGCAGCCAGTCCAAGTTCAGATATTGTGGTAGTTATGGTATATGAGAGGACTGCTCGACTTCAATCTTAGCCTCATTTTGTAGCCCTTGAGTTTTCTTCTGTGGGCTGGCTGTACTCCCTCCAGCAGCAGGTTTGCTTTTTCTTCAGTTTGTACAAGATTTTTCCTTCCTGCCTAGAGCTGCATTACAGTGAAGGAACTAACTTGTGAAATTCCCACAAATGCTGAGCATTTGTTGTTCTCTCTCTAAGCCATACGAATGGAAACGAAACAAATTCCTTAAGAGAGTAACCTTTGTTTTAAAGGATGATGTGTCTCCTCTGTTTCACATTAGTCCATATACTTTTATAAATATTGTACCTATTACAGGTTTTATATATCTAGTTTTCTTTCTGACCCTTTCTTGTATCCTAATGAGTTATTCTCTGTTCCAGAATTGTGGATAGCTTTCCCTGTAGCTTTGGTTAGCTAAAATCCCTCTTGCACTTAGAGCATGTGTCATTCAAGCAAGCCGGCTTCCGTCTTAACCTCAAGAGTGTGTGCACTTACCCTTAAGTTGCAAAAGGAGATTTTTGTTTGACTAGGCCAAATTCAGCCTCTCTCTGCATCCATCAAGCCGCTTTTGGGGCACAGCCATTTGAATCGACAGTCTTCCAGGGCTTAGGGGAGAACAGAGAGGTGTCCAGGACAGTTGCGCCACTGATAATTCACACACTGCCTCCTCCCAGCAGGCATAGCGCTGGCGTTGTAGGTCACAGGTAATAGCCCGCACTTTTGATAGAATGGTGTGTGGGATCAAAGTCCTCTCGAAGCACTTCAGATTGTAAATCTGTTTGTAGCATTGCAGTAGAACTCTTCTGTTAATCTATCCATCTGTAATGTTGTAACGAAATAATTGTGCCCATTTCATTGGTGCTAAAAAGTGCACTGCTGTTGGAGGTGATATCCCTGTACCACCCATGCCAGTCTGTGCTTTGGGATGTAAGATCAGTAGGCATTTCTTCACCTGGGCTGTCGGTGCAGAGTGGCAGGTAGACAAGAGTGTGGTGCATGGACTCTTTCTGTGCACCGGGATCTTCTCTCTCCACACTATGCTGACCATAGCTTGCCTCAGCCTCCTATTTATCCATCTTCCACTGTCTGCACGGGGCAGGAGAAATCATTGTTTGCCTCTCTTGTTCCTTTTTAAATTCTTTTTGCAGTAATGGGCTATAAAATATTCATTGCAAAAAAAGGATTTTCAACTCACAGTTACAGTGTAGGAAAAGTAAACCTGTGTCCATTTGGTCCACTGATATCCTTCCTGTTACATTTGGGGAGTTTTTGTGCCCCTTGTTTCCAGAAGGGCAGTGGTGGGTGACTTTTACAGGATGAGGCAGTGGTGGTGGAACTTGTAAAATAATTCCGTCATGTTTCTGCGCATATCGCTTGATGATAAGGGTGGGGGGGGGGGGGGGGTATATTGTATCCAGGGCCATTTCCAGCGGCTTGCTGCATCCTGCATCTTCACAGCTGGGCAACTTAATCTCCTCCTAATGACTTTTCAGCTTTAAGGAAGACTGACAGCTTATGGCCTGCTAGCAAATATATTAAACAACCACCAAAGACAAAGTGCAGAGGAAAAAAAACAAAAAACGCAGCACGCTTCATTTATTTATTTGTCTTTCAGTCCAGCAGTTTCCTTTTCCTTTAAACTTCTGGCTTACGTGTAGCTGGGGCTGGGATCTGGAGCCATGAGCTTTCATTCAAAACTAGCCAGGGAATTTCTCCCATGTTACGTTCTCTCCCACTCACTCAGCGTCGTCCTTGCAGAAATGGTCCATGGCCGGAGGGGAAGGGGTCAAGTGTTAAGGCTCCTTCCAGGGCCCTATAATCATGGTCCCTTAGACCAGCCAGTAGGGGATGCTGCTGAGTGACAAATGGGACTCCCTCAGGGACTGCGGCAAAAGAGCTGACCTGAGAATTGAACCCAGCTCCTCCATAAAGCAGCGCTGGAGTCACCCACCTGGCTGTGCCCAGCCCAGCTGAGACTCGGGCTTTCCCTGCTGCACAGAGAACTCCTCTCTCAGACCCGCAGGATCTCAGTCTGTGAGGGAATAGCCAAGCAGGGAACAGCGCATTCTTGTCCAGAACCCAGCTCTCCGTCCTCCTTAGGTTTGGGACCAGACCTGATTTTCCTAACACATACCCTTCCAAACACAGTCCAGTCCTGGCAATAGAC
This sequence comes from Rhinatrema bivittatum, assembly GCF_901001135.1. Classification (NCBI taxonomy): domain Eukaryota; kingdom Metazoa; phylum Chordata; class Amphibia; order Gymnophiona; family Rhinatrematidae; genus Rhinatrema; species Rhinatrema bivittatum. The sequence continues at coordinate 40,536,724 of NC_042628.1, forward strand.
TGAGTTCAAGGTGCTACAGCAAGTAGTCATGGACCAAATCTAGTAGGATTTGAGGATTTTTTTTTTAAATGTTTATTTTTTCTAGAGGACCAGTCGCGCCTTTAGTGACCTGTTCTAGTCCGTAAACTGCAGCGTTGCGGTTTTGGATGAAGGGCTGCCATTCCCCACCCCCAGCCACCACAACCATCATCCTCTACTGCTGGAATATCTTGCCAGCCATAATCTGGGTGTATTTCTGCTGACCTCAGTACTGCATGGTTATCATCTTGTCGCAGGCACTCCATATGGCCTTGGGTGTCTAGAGGAAGGGAGGCTGCAATGCACTGCTGATTATCTTCCAACCATTTGCTTGTTTCCAGTGAGGTATTTTGTTTTATTTTATGTTTTAGGATGAAAGATTTATGTTAACTACTGTCTGACTTACCAATGATCAATGCAGATTTTTCAACATTGCACTAAAAACATTGATTGTATATATTAAATAACCAATATTTATGCCGTGGTTCTGAGGTTAAATATCAAACATCATGTGGTGTGTGTGTTCTTTTTAAAACCACTTTTCACCTGCCTTTAAAAAAAAAAAAAGATGTTAGAAGAGTGTGCAATGCTATGACTGTACAGCTTGGGGCTACTCAGTAATAACACAGGAAAACCTTCCAATATGATGCCCCCTGCAAAGTGCCCATTTAACAAGCTAATTCACCTCTTTCAGGAAAATTCTCTGTAACCTCCAGAGGATTTTAAAAACATTTCTGTCTAAGCATTTTAAAGTAGGTACAAGAAATTGAGATTTCTCTTTCCCAAGCCTTTCTCCCATAGACATAAAATGGGTTAAAACCTTCAGTAAATAAGCTGCTGCCATTAGGTTAGAATTCCCCAATGCATTGGAAGCTCCAAGGGGGCTTTACCATGAATGCCCAATCCTATCCAAGTGTGCCATACCTGTGCAGAAAACCTGTAAATGGGTGCACCCTGGTAACTGTATATGTTTCACCTATTAAATCCTTACAGGGAAAAACCAAACACATTCAAAGCAACATCTTGCTGCCTTTAGAGAGTTGATGGTTTAATTGACAAATGCCATTAGTCCATTGACTTTGGGATATTGCCTGTGGTGATCCAGCAGAAGGCAAAACAGCCTGTAGAACTTTGTATAACCCCCTTCCCACCTCTTCCCACTTTCCCCACCCCAAGTACAAAAGAATTCCTTTGTGACCCTAAAAAGGCTATTGAAAAATTGCATGGGTCATCTTCAGTATGCTGCATTCCTCATCAACCTGAATATGCCATAATAGTTGTTCTCCAGGACAACTGCATACAACTGAGGCAGTGTGTATGCAGATCTCATGCATATTCATTAAGGATATCCTGAAAACCCGACTGGTTTGCAGCCCTCGAGGACCGGAATTGCCCACCCCTGAAGTAAGAGATCCTTTTTTTTACTTTAACTTGGATTCTTGGATACCACGGCCTATCACCCTCTGTAACATGGTTGCAGTGTGTTATGTAACGTCCTAGTACTATCCCTGCAACCTATCTGGGGTTAAACCTTTGGCCACTTGAGGAACCCAAGACACACACTGTACAGGCCTCGCCTGCACCTGTGCACCTCTCTCCCTGTTAACCTCCTGTCTGCAAACTGGGTTTCTGCTTGCCTCTGGGTAAGTACTCTGCCCATGATCTATTCCCTGAGAATTTCTAGGGAAACTGCAACCTCATTACAAACTGAGGTCATAGAGCTCTCTGAAAAGCACAGAATATTTACTAAAAAATATTGGGATCCTATAGCACCGGCCTTACCTGAGTTACAAGCACAGTACTAATAAACTAAATAGTTTTATTTAAAAGGTTTTGAGTTCGCTGTAAATAAGATTAAAGCTGCCCCACAAAGTACAGGAGAAAGAAAAAGGAATTTTCACAGTAACATTAACTGCTTTATCTTTCCAATCAGATTTGAGGGTCCTAAGTAATGTTTTGTTGTCAGCACATAGTAGTCTATCCCACCTGAAATGGTTCTCAAACTTCCACACACCAACTACTCTCTCACTGAATGATGTCAAAAGCTCATTTTGGCTCAGAGAATTGCTTTGTCAACTCCAGTTACTGTTGCTGTAAATTGGAACTGGGCAATTCTGGTCCTCCAGAGCCACCAACCAGTCAGGTTTTCAGGATATCCCTCACGAATATGCATGAGATAGATTTGTAATCACACTGCCTCAATTGTATGCAACTATGTCTCATGCATATTCGTGAGGGATATCCTGAAAATCCATCCAGTTGATGGCCCTCTAGAACCGGAATTGTCCACCCATACTGTGGAATACTGCCCTGATATGCTGCCACCCGCTGTTTAACTCAAAAATCAACAGGGAAAGAAAGTTTTCACAATAAAAGGAGTTTTACATGACAGACAAATAACAGTTAAAACTCCTGTTTTGCCACAGGTGCTAATAAACATAGAATATGATGACAGGTTATCAAATTTGCGGATGATACAAAATTATTGAGAGTAGTTAAATCACAAGCAGACTGTGATACATTACAGGAGGACCTTGCAAGACTGGAAGATTGGGCATCCAAATGGCAGATGAAAGTTAATGTGGACAAGTGCAAGATGTTGCATATAGGGAAAAATAACCCTTGCTGTAGTTACACGACGTTAGGTTCCATATTAGGAGCTACCACCCAGGAAAAAGATCTAGGTATCATAGTGGATAATACTTTAAAATCGTTGGCTCAGTGTGCTGCAGCAGTCAAAAAAGCAAACAATGTTAGGAATTATTAGGAAGGGAATGGTTAATAAAACGGAAAATGTCATAATGCCTCTGTATCGCTCCATGGTGAGATCACACCTTGAATACTGTGTACAATTCTGGTCACCACATCTCAAAAAAGATATAGTTGTGATGGAGAAGGTACAGAGAAGGGCAACCAAAATGATAAAGGGAATGGAACAGCTCCCCTGTGAGGAAAGGCTGAAGAGGTTAGGGCTGTTCAGCTTGGAGAAGAGACGGCTGTGGGGGGATATGATAGAGGTCTTTAAGATCATGAGAGGTCTTGAACGAGTAGATTTGACTCAGTTATTTACACTTTCAAATAATAGAAGGACTAGGGGGCATTCCATGAAGTTAGCAAGTAGCACATTTAAGACTAATTGGAGAAAATTATTTTTCACTCAACGCACAATAAAGCTCTGGAATTTGTTGCCAGAGGATGTGGTTAGTGTAGCTGGGTTCAAAAAAGGTTTGGATAAGTTCTTGGAGGAGAAGTCCATTAACGGCTATTAATCAAGTTTACTTAGGGGTAGATTTTAAAAAAGAGCGCGATCACGTACTTTTGTTCGCGCAGCAGGCGCAAACAAAAGTACGCTGGATTTTATAAGATACGCGCATAGCCGCGCGTATCTTATAAAATCCTGGATCGGCGCGCGCAAGGCTGCCGATTTTGGGCAGCCTGCGCGCCGAGCCGCGCAACCTGCCTCCGTTCCCTCCGAGGCCGCTCCGAAATCGGAGCGGCCTTGGAGGGAACTTTCTTTCGCCCTCCCCTCACCTTCCCCTACCTAACCCCCCCCCCCCCCCCCCCCCGGCCCTATCTAAACCCCTCCCTTACCTTTGTCCCTCGATTTACACCTGCTAGAAGCAGACGTAAATCTACGCGCGCCAGCGGACTGCTGGCGCGCTGTCATCTGACCCGAGGCCTGGTCCGGAGGCCTCGATCATGCTCCCGGGCCGGTGCCACGCCCCCGGTCCCGCCCCCGAAACGCCGCATCCCGCCCCTGAAATGCAGCGTCATTTGGTCCCGCCCCTGACACGCCCCCTTAAAAAAACCCAGGGCCTATGCAAATTCTGCAGCACTTCAGCATCTCTCAGGCTCCGACCATCACCAAAGCCGCAGTGTCCCAATCAATGGGCAACAGCTTGAAATCACCAAGCAGTAGCATCTTCCCCCGTCAAAGAAGTTGGGTGAAGTACGTCTCTATTGCTGCTGCCTGTGCAAGAGGCCTGATTCTCACAGATATTCCATTCCCTCTTCCCTCCTTACCTTGTAAGCCTTGTTGAGGTGCTATCGATTTAATATTATTTTTAATATTTACTTGTAGCAATGGCACAAGGGTGATGCTGTTTTATTTTGCCTGTTTTCACACAGAAATTTGACAGCAGAAAACGATCATCTAGCATAGGTGCTCTTCCCATACAAACCAACTGTACCGCTCCCTTGGATTTTTGCAGTCCAAATGCCTGTGGGTTTTTTTAGCATTAAATCTTAGCTGCAGACTCTAACCCATTCCCCTGCTCATAGTTTCCACACTTTGCTGGGTGTCTACTTTGTTGCAGATTATGGAATCATCTGCAAAGAGACAAACCTTTTTCAATGCAATTTCACTTACAACGGAGCGGTCCAAGGGCTACTCCCTCTGCCATGCCACTTCAATGAACTCCATTCACTACTCTGGCATTTTCTTATGTTCTTACTCAACCGGTTTCTGACCCATTCAAGTGAGTATATTTGCCCTGAGTTGTGATAAAAATGTTGAAAGTTTTCTGTGCCCACTAGCAAAAACCTTAAGAAGACATTTTTTTCACACCATGCCGTTCTCAAGCAAGAAATCTGTTTGAATATCCACTCCCTCCCAATGACGCATTCTGTGAGATGTGCCTGCTAGGTTTATTCGCTGGTGCTTCTAATCTCAGGCCCACAGGAGCTTATGTCCACAGAGTCGGTTAACTTTTAGATGTTCCCTTAATGCAGGGGTGGCCAAGAGCCACAAACAGGCCTAGTTTTCAGGATATCTGCAATGAATAGGCATGAGATATAGTTGCATGCAGTGCATGCAAAATTCTGTTGTACATATTCATTGTGGCTAGCCTGAAAACTAGGCCTATTTGTGGCTCTTGAGGACTGGAATTGGCCACCCCTGTTGTAAGACACAGTTGTTCAATGCAGTAGTTTCCCCAACCCTCTCCTGTTTTCAGGGTATCCATAATGAATATGCATGCGGAAGATCTGCATCCATTGGAAATCCAGGGTATGCAAGTCTATATCCTACACACTCCTTGTGGCAATCCTGAAAACCCGACAGGTTAGGTGCGCCTCCAAAAGAGGGTTGGGAAACACTGAAGTATGAAACATCACTGAATATGGATGCAGGGGCTGTAGATTTAATTGCTTTATTAATGGGTTAAGATCCTGTAGGTGGTCTTTTTCTATATTCTGTATATTTCCCTATACCCCCTATACCCCCGCCACCCTCCCACCGTGCTCCACTGTAACCCAGTTAAAACTTACAACCTATATGTCGAAATCAAGACTCCGTTATTACCTGCTGTAACTGCTGTAAATAAGCTAATACTTTATATATATGTGTTTAATTGTTTAATAAGTTATCTATATAATCCACCATAACTGCTGTAATTAAGCTTTAATATATATCATTATATAATCTATTTATTCCTCATTAACCGCTGTAAAAAATCAACCTTGTTCTAACCTCATTAAGCAACCTATCCTGTAAATACTGATATGTTCCTTGTACCTTTCTCAGCTGCTGTCTTTCCTCCTTTACCTCTCTCCCCCCTCTTCCCCCCCCCTCTTTTCGCTCCTGCTCCACTCCCCCACTCCCTGTTTTTTGTAATTTCCTCCTTTCTCAAGTTTATTGTAAACCGGCGTGATGTGCTTGCACGAACACCGGTATATTAAAAGCTGTTAAATAAAAAAAAAAAAAAAAGCTGTTAAATAAATTTCTGATGTAATATGGTTTACTATTTATTGTATTTAACAAGCGTAGCTGCTCTTACTGCTGCAAAAGGGTGACATATAAAACAGTCTAAATCGATAAATATGGCTGGGCCTTTGCCCTAAAGGCCCAAAAACTGAGGTTGCCAGCTGTAACCCCACCACCCAACACAGTAGAGATTTAAATGAATCTTCTAGGCTGCGTGGGAGCAGTTTTTGTTGCAGATCATGTGGTGTGTGTGGTTGAAATGTTTCGGTCCTGAGCCCACCCACTCCCTCCCTGCACATAAGATGCCCCACGTTCATTCCAGGAAAGACGGGCAGATCTTTAGGTAAGTAGCACTGACCCACTTTATTCCATCCGTCTGCAGGCAGGGCACAAACTTTGAATCACAATATGGAACCACTTTAACTTGAAAAAATAGATTATGTTCTTGGTAGGCATTGATGTCAGTGATTCCATGCTCAATATTTTCCATATAAAAGAGAGTTTTCTGTTGCAGTAGATCTTTAAAAATATATTTTTCACAGCAGCAGCAGCACCTGCCCCCACCTCCATCAAGCAAGGGGCCGACAGATTCCCTTTAATGGGAGCAGACAAAGGAAGCGTTCTCTGTGACCTGGACCCAGCTCCATGCAGGGCCGGTGCGAGGGTCTGTAGCGCCCTAGGCAGACCAATGTAAAACCACATCCCCCAAACCCACCCGGAGCTGAATGTGCCCTCTGACAGTGGCAGCTATATAGAGTTATGGTCATCCTTTTACAGGGCGCTCTCTCTCCCGTTACCCCCCCCCCCCCTTCTTTCACATTTTTTGAAAATGGCGCCCTGCCCACTACCGCTGACCTAGGCGACTGCCTAGTGCCCTCTAATGGTTGCTCTGCCTCTATGTGCTCATCTGCCACAGTAAGGCTGAGTGCAAAGTATCAGTAAGCTTGAGGAGAGGGTGTGAAACAGAGACGCATCTGACCTGCTCATGTATTCTCACCTCAAGCAGTGGTGTATTACATTTTTCCTAATCTCCATGCCACCAGCGTGGGTGATTCAAGCCAAACAAGCAATAGCATGCAAGTTATTAAGACGGGCATGGATTACTATCTCAGGATCTCCTGGCACCAGTGCTATTGTGAAAAGCAGAGAATCGCATCCAGGACTACATCTTGTCTTCAAGAATCACAAATGGGCTGGATTTTCAGGATCTCCATCATGAATATGCATGAGTTACATCTGCATACAATGGAGGCAGTGCATGCAAATCATTATCATATGCAGGGTGGAGATCCTGACTACCCCAACTGCTTAGGTGTGTCTCCAGAAGCCAGTTGGGAAGTATTGTTCTGGAGAAGGCTTTAGGTGATATCAGTGGCAGTTTGCATAGACTCTGGGGGACTTCTGGCAATATATTTTTTAATGAGGTTTGTTACGATTCTGCTGTGGGCTGTACTATACTCCCTAGGTAGGTAACTCCAGTCCTCATGTGCTGCAAACAGGTCTGGTTTTCAGGATCGCCACAATGAATATTCATGAGATAGATTAGTATACAGTGAAGGCTGTGCATTCAAATCTCTCTCGTGTACATTCATTGTGGCTCACTAGGATCTGAATTGCCTACTCCTGCCCCAACCTTAAGGGGCCCATTTTCAGTCTGGCTAAAATGAGGTGAGAGAGCTGCCCTGTGGAGGGACCCTGAGGTCCATCTTTAGAAGCATATAGTTGGATAATTCAGACTTTATCCGGCTTCTTTCTACCTGACTAAAATCTATCCATATAAGTTAGGAGTTTTCCGGGATATAATGGGAGGAGCTGAGTTAGCCAGATAAATTCGGCAGAAAATTTATCCAGCTAACTTTAAGATAGCCAAAAGTATTCAGTGGTATAGCTGGCTAATTAGCTGAGACGCACCACAATTATCTATAGCCCTCCCTCTGTATATGTGGCTTTCTGGGTACACTGCTAGTGCCTGTGCCAACGGCAGTACCAGGAGGGGGCAGTTGGGGCTGTCCTCCAGTTCTCAAACGTCTGAATGGTTCTCATATTTTAGGACCATGGCAGGGGTGGTCAGCCCTGGTCCTCAGGAGTCACAAACTGGCCAGGTTTTCAGGATATCCATAATGAATGTTGATGAGAGAAATTTATTCACTGTCTCCTCTGTAGGCAAATCTCTCACATGCATAGTCATTGTGGATATCCTGAGAACCAGGCCTGTTGGTGGCTCTTGAGGACTGGAGTTGGCCACCCCTGATTTATTGATATGAGTTGTTACAACCACTCTGCTACCCTCTGCCCTAGCCCTCACCCCGGCTCCATGTCATTATGTAGTGGTAGTCCAGTCCTGCTTTTATAGCTTCCAGTCTGCCCCCCATTCTAATGCAAACTGTTCTGTGTGGGTTTGAAAACCATCACTCACTAAGCATCTCGTGATGATAGGGGAAGGATCTGGCCCTTCTGCTGAAAACTGTGCACAGCATTACATTCCTAAAGTTCTTTCTGCAGAGGTTACACATAAACACTTGGCTTATACCCATTCCTCTCAAAGCCACTCAGGCAGAGGCCATCTCATCCCTTCCCCGCACCCATGCTTCTAGTATCCAGCCTCGTGCACTTGTATGCACGCCATGTGGCCATATTTCATTTGAAGGCACGTTTTTTTACCAGGGACAGTTCCTCTGTGTATAAATTTTTACAAATGAGTAGCTACAATTGTGGTAACAGCAATGACCAGGATTTAACAAAGAGGACCTCGTTGTGCATCTGTGAGCTGAAGCGCTGAAGAATGATCCTACATCACCTCCTGCGGAGGGCTGCGCTGCTGACAGAAATGATGATATGCTTTCAGCGAGGACAAGAAAGCAATCTAATGCAGTCAAACCGACTTATGCAGAGCAGTACCGGGCCCAGAGAACTGATCTTCAGATAACGGTGACCTTGGCATGAGGATGGCAGAGTGGCAGCAGAAATTGGTGGTGAGCGGCTGATTTGGCAGGTGTGCAGCGGCTCTGCTGGCACCGTCTACATGTGCGAGTGCAAACCGTCCATGCAGCCAGCAGGGCCTCAGGTGCCCTTTGTAAACAGGTGGTCCTTGTGTACAACTTCCATGGTGTAAAGTGTGAGATGTGAGCACTTGTGCCCATGGGTGAACGACCAGGTGCTGGTGGGCGAAACAGGAGCTCCGCTAGCCCCTGCTCCCTCCCCTATGCTTACTCCTCGTGTGCTGCCATGACGCTGGCTGTAAGAGCTGGAGAAGCAGAGGGAGGAGCTGCTGTTATGGCTATGTCTTTCTTGAATGCTGGATGTCCTCATCCCAGCCGTGCACATCCCTTACCCTCTCTCCCATTATTCGGAGCTCCATGGGATCAGGCGGCCAGGTCCCCAGTGCAAACTGTTTTGTTTTTTTTTGTTTGTTTTTAAATCCTCAAAACCCCACGGTTGGTCCTGGGGCTCTTCTCCCACTCCCCTGCCAAACTTCTTTACCCCACGGGAGAAAGGTGAGCGGCGGAGGAGGTGGGAGCTGCTCCACTTCTGATGTTCCTCTCTGTCCGTTTTAGGAGCAGTTTTCAATGTTGGCCAGAAAGCGCTGGGCCCACCATTCCTCCAGGTCAATGGGGACAAAGTCTGACAATCAAAGAAAAGAAAACATGAGTAACCGAATACAGAGGCTGTGCATCTACTCAGGCCCGATCGGAGCAGTTCTTATCTCCTTCCGGCCTCCAGCACTACCTGGGAGGAGCCTCACAGAGGGGCCGAGCGCACTGTGTAACCCGCAGTCGGACGCGGGTTAAATAAGCGCTAATCCACCCCCTAATGCAATAGGGGGATTAGCGCCTATTTAACGCGCGTCCGACGTGGAGTGAATGAGTTAGCGCTCATCACATGCAAATGCACGTGAATGAGGCTATTACTCATTCACTCCAAATGCAAAAAAAATAAATGTGCGTCTCAGACGCACATTTATCGCTCAGATATTAACATCTGCCTGGAGCAGGCGTTAATAGCTGAGCGCACTGAAAAAAAAAAAAACTCCGCCGGCTGCTTTGAAGACAGACGCCGATATGCTCGGTGTCGCTTTTCATAACCGGCAGACCGCCGGTAACCGCGGGGTCGCGTTAGCAAGGAGGCGCTAAGGTCATGCTAGCGACCCCAGCACCTCCTTGCTAACGTGACCCCCTAATTTGTTTATTACATGGTGCCCCCCCCTTGTGGGCGCCATGCGTGCACTAAGAAAGCGGGCGCTGAAAAGTCAGCGCCCGCTTTCCGCAAATTTTATTGCATCGGCCCCAGAGAATCCTGCTCTTCTAGGGCAGAGCAAACATCTGGCTCCGTCATGGTTTTGCAACGCCTTTGCTTCAAAGGTTTTCACATTGAAAAAGCTGCCGGCGTGCTTTGCAATTTTTGCAGACCGTGCTACCTTTTACTGGCTTAAGATGAAAGTTATACAAAGGATGTTTTACATGAGCTTTCAAAATCACACTGATCCCGTCCTCGCCTGAAGGAGCTTTTGCTAATCTATGAGCACAGCACCCAGTGCAGTCCCCAAAATTCCCAGATTCCTGGGTAACTTTAGGTTAATCCAAAAAAAAAAAAGGTATCACAACCTGCAACGAATCCTGCTTTGTCCAGGACTCATCAAGACAGAATTTTCCACTTTTGAATGCTTCCTCTGACAGGGAGAGGCTCTGCCAGGACGTCCTCCTCCAGCCTTTGCAGGGAGAAGAACTCATCCAGTGAGCGCTCCAGAAAGGCAGGGAAAGGGACTCCGCAGCCCGTCAAAGTCACAGGATATCAGTGCTGGACACTTACTCTTCAAGGTAGGGTTTGGGGTTTTCTCCACATACTGCACAGGTCCTCGGCCATTCTTCCCCTGCTGACTGTCATCCAACTGCTGCTCTACTTCCTGCCAGGCTGTGAGAACGAGAGTGAGAAGGTGAGGTGGAGAACGAGTGAGAAGATGATGAAGAGACAGGAAGCAAAAGAAAGCAGGGGCCAAGGAGATTAAGAGAGAATGAGAAAAAAAAAATAGCAACACAGCACAAGAGACATGGGGAAAGAGAAACACGCTGAGACAAGACGTGCAGGCTAATCAGGCACAGCGGGAGAGGGTCCTACGGATGAGCTCCAGGAAAGGAAGCCCCCTGAGAAATAGAAGAGGGCCAGCAAGCTGAGAATGGGCCCTGGAAATGACAGCCCTAGGATATGGGAAAAGGGAGAGCACAGAGGAGAGGGGGAAGGGGCATTAGGCAGGAATGCAGAGTTGTCTTTAGATATCCTATATAATGAAGTGCAGGATGTGTTTGCTTTGTCTGATGTTTGTGTGTTGACAGTTTTTATGCATGAATGTTGTTCCCTGCCTAGGATTTTAAGATAGGGGGGTAAAAAAAAAGAAAGAAATACCTCAGAGAGGGGGACCAGGCAATGATACCTCCGAAAGACAACAAAGCTGCAACAGACAGTGATTCCCTGGGAGGTGAGGCAGCCAGCGGCAATACCTTTGGCAAACAGCAAAGAAGCAACAGGCAAGGCTATGCCTGGGGTTTGGAAGACCAAGCACCCGGCAGTGACAGCCCCGGGAGATGGAGCACCCGGCGGTGAGAGCCCCGGGAGATGGAGCACCCGGCAGTGAGAGCCCCGGGAGATGGAGCACCCGGCAGTAAGACCACTGGAGTAGCAGGCAGTGATGCCCCTGGAAGATGGGGGCTGCAGGCAGTGAATACCCCCCGGGAGATAGGAGATGAGGAAGAGGGTGGGGAGCAGGTGGTGCTATCCCTGGGAGATGGGGCAACCTTGGGAGACGAGAAACAGGGCAGGCAGCAGGGGGGTGAAGCTGGGTGGGGCACAAGCTCTTACCCTCATGGACAAATCGCACATTTTCCTCATGCGCCAGTGTGTAGCATTCCTCTGTGGCCACAGGCTGAGGAGCCGCCACCTGGTGCCTCTTCCCGTTCACTCTGTTGAAGACGAGCTTTGGGGCCGGGTTACTGCTGGGAAGGGAAAGCACAGTGGATCAGGACCAGCAGACTCCAGAGCTGCTTCTGACACCTCGCTGGACTCTCTAAAGTGGAAATGCTAATGGAGCTAAATCCTGACCTTGTGGGGCCTCCCCCCAGGTCCCTTTGCATTCACTGTAGCTCAGTGGAGCAAAGCACCTGTTACAATCGGCACAGCCATCACTATTACCTGGCTTTGGAGAGAGATGGGGGAGGGGAGAAAACGAGAGCGAGACCAGGAGGGACAAAGAGCAAAGAATAGGCAGGGCCGGTTTAAGCCTCTATGAGGCCCTGGACCCCTCCCCACTCCTCACCACCTAAAATCTTTGAGCAATTTACGAACCATGGACTCAGTGGATCCTTGTGAAGACCTATAGAAGGTAACATGGGGCATGTTAGCTGACATTTTAACATTTTTCTTTAATTTGTTTGGGAGGATCAAGCTGGGTTCCTCTAAGGCTTCAGGCCCTAGGCAAGTGCCGCATTTGCCCTCTGGATAAAACGGCCTGGAGAAGAAGCACAGAGGAAAAATACCTGCAGGCATCTGTGAAAGCGAGAGGTGGCAAAACACCGCAGGGGACTGGGAAGGGAAAGAGCCAACAAGCGGCAGCGCGTCCACAGAAAGCACCAACTCAGATTTACTGCCTAATTTTAGGAGTGAAATCAAAGGAACGCAGCTCCATGAGCGCTAGAACTGCCCGAGGATTGTTTCTATTCCCCTTGGCACCGTAGGGGGAGGCAGAAGCACTACAGCCACCTGGGCAATGCACAGTGAGATAGAAGGGTTACAAATGAATTTTTTTTTCCATGCAATTTGCTTTTCCCCTGTTAAACTGCCCTGGCCTCAGCTCGAGATTCCTGAAAATTAGTTCACTGTCAACCTCTATGAAAGAAATCCCAAATGCAAATGTGTTCAGTTAGTTACTTGTGACACTGAACTGGGTGAATGTTTAACAAATGCAGTGGTCAGTAAGTTAAAGGAAAGGTCATTAGAAGTAGTCCTGGTGGTGTCCTTTCAAGGAGCAGGGAGAAGACAAAGCAGACGGCAGAATGCAGGAATAAAACCCAAGCAGGTGCCGGCAAAGCTTCGCCGAGCCGAGCACAGCTGTGGAGTGCGGCGATAGTGCCACCGCTGGGGGTGAACCGATTGTGAGCACCCAGATGGCATTTCCGGTAGCTACAAGTCTCACGTGGCCAGAAAGTTTTCCGTTCTGTTAGGCCATTGCTACTACGAGTACCACTACATAGCGTATTGCGTCCCTGGCAAAGAAACCTTTCGTCAACAGCAGACAATGTGAGCCGGTCCAATAACTCGGTGGCAAAACCCACCAGGAGCTCCGGGCTTGATTTCCAGGCCTGACGGGTGCTGCACAGGCAGCGCTCACAACCCAAAAGCAGAGAAAGGAGGTCTCGGCCATCACTCAACAGCAACAACCACTGCTTAACTCAAGAATGCAATCACGGCAGGTTCTGGAGAGAACCATGGGCCATGTTTGGCAGAGGGCAGTCACGGGAACAGCGGGGCTAAAATGGGCGGTGGGAAGGTAATAAAAAGAAGGAGGAACCACACGCACGAACGCACACGCAGGAATGCACATACACGCATGCACACGCGCACACACACACACACACACACACACACACACACACACACACACACTCTCTCTCTCTCTCTCTCTCATGGCTGCAAATGAAAGCTCGGGGCACTGAAGCTCTAGTTATAGCCACTTTCATTTGCGCTGGAATCCCCACAGGAGGAGGTGGGGGAAGCTGCTGGGCACAAGAAAAGAGAAATCCGCTCACTCGCTGGGCAATGACTCTTCATTCACAACTACCTGAGGATTTCCCCACACTTCAAGAAAACTTGAAAAGGAATTCACATTAAAAAGTTCTTCTTTCCTTGTGAGCAAATGCAAACAAAAAAAAAACAAAAAAAAAAAAAACCCCACCGTGTAATCTCCCACAGTCCCACCATCTGAGGGAGATAAGAGGCGAGACAGCGCCATCTAATATTTATATGAGAGCATACAAAGAAGGTACAGGGATCGGGCTTGGGTGTTCAGTCGTACAAACTCATCGCTTCCAAAGCAAAGAGTTAACCGCGTAGGTTCAAAAAAAATATAGGAAGCATCCTTCTATGTAATACAACACTCACAGGGAAAATATTTAAAACATGGGCTCCTATTTGCAAAACCCTTGGCCTCATTAACAAAAATGGTCAACGTCTCTTCTAGGTCACCCTGGAAACGTCAGAAAAAACTCTAACTTTGCAGCCTAGAAAACTCCCATCTTGATGCTTAAAGGGAAGCTTTAGCAGGCGGTCTATACCAGGATCTGAAGCAAGGGGAACGATAAGAGCTGCAGGCTTAACCAGCCCAGCGTCCGAAGTCTCCAGAAATGTGGCTAAATCCAAATTTTCCTCAGAAACTGCCAATTCCTCCTCCTCAGACTCAAACTCCTCCTTCCAGCTAAAGGCCTGTGAAATTGGTGAAAGAGAAAGAGTAGGAATTGTGAGGAATCTATGAAATATTTCTTTAGCAGATAGCTGTGGCAGCTTAGGAAAATGTATAAAGTGTAAATTCCGCTGACAAGTTTTCAGTATTTTCCAATTTAGCCAATAACCGGACCTAAGAGATTGTTGAACTGCAGCCATTTGGTTGGTCTTAGCTATAATGTTCAGTGACTTCTTTAAAATTCTCCAAATCTTTAGATTTCTCCTCCAGCATAGGTTTTTTTTGCAACCATCAAGGCTATTTGGGAAGTAACAACTCTCCCAAGGCCTCCATAGCTTCCCAAATAGATTCCAACACAAAGACCAAGGCCTTCTGCAAACTGAACCCTCCAGCCCCCCCAAAGGGGCAGCTGCTCCTTCCACACTACTGAGGTTATTCTCATCTTCCCTAACCATTCCAGATGCATCTTCATTCACCCATTAACGCACACCCAGCAGAGAGGACACCGCTGCCACCGTCATCTGCATGCAACTGTTCTCTCTGCAGCCTGGAACTCCAGGCAGCCATTGGGCCTAGAGAAGGGCTTCTCAAAGCAAGAGTCCAAGATGTACTCAAGTCAAGGGCAGGTGGAGGCACTACGTCTCCCCCAACGGCACCCAAGGACTGAAGATCTGCAGAAGCCAATGAGTCAATGGTACCTATCACCACCATGGAAGATGTAGCTAAAGGCAAAAAGACTCCAGGCAGAAGAATGAATGGCGGCAGGTACAGAGGCTCAAAGTGGTGTGTGGCGTGATGTCATGCCACCAAACTGAAAACACTTTCCCCACCCCAATTTATAACCCTCTTCCTCAGTATCTCTCAACCACTCCAGTGACAGTCCTGGGCCAGAGGCCACCGTATGTAACTCTGTCAAGAATCTGGTACACGTGCACCTCAGGTCTGGCTACTAGTTGAAAGTTCTGTGTGATGACCAAGACTCTCACTCCCTATGGACCACCGCAACATCCCGAGTCCTGAACAACCCAAAGAGCAGAGATCTGGCCTGGAAATCTAACAGATCTCCTACATAGCTTAATGGGGAACAGCCAGCATGGATTTAGCACAGGGATGTTGTGCCTTACTAACCTATTAGAACTCTTTGAAGGCGTGAATAAGCATGCGGATAAAGGTAACCCGATCAATACAGTATGTTTGGATTTTCAGAAGGCATGTGATAATGTCCCACGTAAGAGACTCCTCATGAAACTAAAAAGTCATGGAATAGGAGGTGTTGTGTTACGGTGGATTGGTAACCCGTTAAAAGTTAGTAAATGAAGAGCTGGAGCCCATAAGAATGCCATGCTGGGTCAGAACAAAGCCCAGGGAGCCTAGCACCCTACCTCCGACAGTGGCCAGCTGGTCACAGCTACCTGGCTGATCTCGAATAGATCAATTTCTTGTATCTCAGTCCCACGGATAAATGTGAATACTGGAGTGCTCCGGGGACCTGTCCTTGGACCAGTGTTCTTTAACTTATTAATGGATCTAGAAAAGGGAGTGACAAGTGATCACATCTGCGAATGACACAAAAAAAATACTAAAAGCAGTTAAAACACAGGCGAACTGTGAGGAACTATGGAGTGGCCTCGTGAGACTGGGGACCTGGGCATCTAAACAGCAGATGAAATTTTATGTGGGCAAATGCAGCTGATACGCATCAGGGGGAAAAAATATTCCCAACCATAGGTACACAATGCAGGGCGACCACCCAGGAAAAGTATCTTTACGTCAACGTCGATAGGACCTTGAAAACCTCAGCTTGGTGTTCGGTGACAGTCAAAAAAAGCAAACAGAATGCTAGGAATTATTCAGTAAAGAATGGAGAATAAAGCCGAGAACATAAAAAGCAGAATATAAACTCAAACAAATAAATATCCCAATGCCTCTGTAAAGGTCTAGCCACTCAGTCTCAAAAAGGATAGAGTGGAATCAGGAAAGGTACCAAGAAGGGCAGCAAAAGTGGTTAAGGGGATGGACAGCTGTCTTCAAAGAAAGACTAAACAAGTTAGAGCTCTTTAGCCTGGGAAAGGGAACGGTTATTTGGCATGCAACGTTGCCAGCGAGCCAGCAGGCCAGCCTGAGGAAAAATGCTCTTGAAGAAGAGCAGGAATTCAACACTGGAGCTGTAAACCGAGCCGGATGTTAGCACGACCAGACCGGATGCTAAAGGCGGATGGACAGAAGGAAGGTCTGATTGATGACTGGATAAGCCCAGCCGCTGTGGAAGATTCTGAAGCTGGCTTTACCAGCAAACACCTAGCAGGGCTGGAAAAATGTGTGGCACCCAGCAGAAGAGCCGGCTCATTTATTCATCCTCTTCTTCAGACAATAGTGCAACCTGGACTGGCCACGGTCAGAGACACGATGCTGGGATGGATGGACCTTGCTTTGACCCAGCATGTTATATATATTTATTTATTTATAAAATGTATATGCCGTCTCCGCAGCACAAGTTATTCTAAGCAGTTTGCAGTCACAACATTGACAAACAAATAGAACAAATAGA